>NC_041381.1:116779876-116851552 GCF_002162155.2 Triticum dicoccoides
AGATCGAGATCGGGGAGGGGGCAGCGGCTGATCGAGATCGGGGAGGGGGCAGCGGCAGATCGAGATCGGGGAGGGGGCAGCGGCGAGGAGATGGGGACGAGGGAGGAAGGGGGCGACGGGGGGATCTGAGCTAGGGTTTGGCCTGCGGGTGGGGGTATCTCCTTTTCTTTTTTGTAGATAGATGGATGGATGGATGGATGTGGGATGGAGATATGGATAGATGGATGGATGGACACCATTTCATCGATCCGTGGACAGAGTTACGATTGGTTTAGAAAATTAGTGATGTAAAATAGTTTTCAAATACTAAACATAGAGGGATTTTATGAAGTAGCTATCAAAAATATTTTGCAAAAGGGTACCACACAAACTTTCACTAGAGTTAAACCACATTTTATGGATTAGGACCAATTTGTATGCATTTTTCATATTTCTAGCTATTTTTAATCATTTTTTGAGTGGCAAAAATGTTTTTTTTGTGAAGAACCAACCAAATAATTGTTGCAAAATTGGACCTAATCAATTTTATAAAATACTATGCCATATTTAATGCACAATTGACCAAATGGTTGGGTGTAAAAAGTTTTGATCCGCCTCTCATGAAAAAGACAAATTTCCGCCGATTCAGTTGGAAGCGTGTCAAATTTGAACTGCAGCTGCCTCATAGTTTGCTATTTATTTTTTCCAAAAATCATTTCTAGTTAAGTAAATATCTATTTAATCAGAGAAACACCAAAAAATTCCAAGATTCAACCACTAGCTAGGAACGGTCATTCCCGCCATTTTGACCGCATTTTGAAATGGGCATAAAAAATTAAAAAAAAATAAAAAATTGGAAAACCTTCGCATTGTGTCATTATATGTCGACAAGTTCCCAGGAAAAATAACAAACTTCTAATACGGCAATTATTTTAAAAAAGTGTTCTCAGAAATGAGCTATCATCTCTCAAGATTCATGGCTTTCAAGCCAAATGATCAATCTTATGGCCACATTCGTGGCATAGTTTGTTCAAATGATCTCATATTGTGCACAAGGGTGCATATTGGAATGGCAAACAGTGTTGCCTAAGGAAGTTTTCATTTTCTTTGGACAAAAAAACCATTTTTCATTTTCTGAGTGCCCAAAAGGAGGTTTTTTTGTGAAGGACCTCCCAAATAATTGTTGTAAAATTGGACCAAATCAATTTTCTAAAATACTAGGACATATTTAATGCACAATTGACAAAATGGTTGGGTGCAAAAAGTTTTGATCCACCTCTCGTGAAAAAGACAAATTTCCGCCGATTCAGGTGGAAGCGGGTCAAATTTGAACTGCAGCTACCTCATAGTTTGCTATTTATTTTTTCCAAAAATCATTTCTAGTTACATAAGTATCTATTTAATCAGAGAAACACCAAAAAAATTCCAAGATTCAACCACTAGCTAGGAACGGTCATTCCCGCCGTTTTGACCGCATTTTGAAACGGGCATAAAAAATTAAAAAAAAATTGGGAAACCTTCGCATTGTGTCATTATATGTGGACAAGTCCCAGGAAAAATAACAAACTTGTAATACGGCAATTATTTTAAAAAAGTGTTCTCAGAAATGAGCTATCATCTCTCAAAATTCATGGCTTTCAAGCCAAATGATCAATCTTATGGCCATATTCGTGGCATAGTTTGTTCAAATAATCTCATATTGTGCACAAGGGTGCATATTGGAATGGCAAACAATGTTGCCTAAGGAAGTTTTCATTTTCTTTGGACAAAAAAACCATTTTTCATTTTCCGAGTGCCCAAAAGGAGGTTTTTTTGTGAAGGACCTCCCAAATAATTGTTGTAAAATTGGACCAAGTCAATTTTCTAAAATACTAGGACATATTTAATGCACAATTGACAAAATGGTTGGGTGCAAAAAGTTTTGATCCACCTCTCATGAAAAAGACAAATTTTCACCGATTCAGTTGGAATCGGGTCAAATTTGAACTGCAGCTACCTCATAGTTTGCTATTTATTTTTTCCAAAAATAATTTCTAGTTACATAAGTATCTATTTAATCAGAGAAACACCAAAAAAATTCCAAGATTCAACCACTAGCTAGGAACGGTCATTCCCGCCGTTTTGCCCGCATTTTGAAACGGGCATAAAAAATTCAAAAAAAATCAAAAATTGGGAAACCTTCGCATTGTGTCATTATATGTGGACAAGTTCCCAGGAAAAATAACAAACTTGTAATACGACAATTATTTTAAAAAAGTGTTCTCAGAAATGAGCTATCATCTCTCAAGATTCATGGCTTTCAAGCCAAATGATCAATCTTATGGCCACATTTGTGGCATAGTTTGTTCAAATGATCTCATATTGTGCACAAGGGTGCATATTGGAATGGCAAACAATTTTGCCTAAGGAAGTTTTCATTTTCTTTGGACGAAAAAACCATTTTTCATTTTCCGAGTGCCCAAAAGGAGGTTTTTTTGTGAAGGACCTCCCAAATAATTGTTGCAAAATTGGACCAAATCAATTTTCTAAAATACTAGGACATATTTAATGCACAATTGACAAAATGGTTGGTTGCAAAAAGTTTTGATCCACCTCTCGTGAAAAAGACAAATTTCACCGATTCAGTTGGAAGCGGGTCAAATTTGAACTGCAGCTGCCTCATAGTTTGCTATTTATTTTTTCCAAAAATCATTTCTAGTTACATAAGTACCTATTTAATCATAAATACATGTTTTGGTGGCGATACGTCGAGGTTTGGGCAGTGGCCGAGGGCCCCAACTCTAGAGCGCGTAAACTCGCATGCCCGCCGCGTGGTCACCACATGACCGTGGCGTTGCCATGTGTTCTGGGCAGCCTAGGTATGTCTAGTGGGTTGGGCGCTCCCCATGTAAGTGCTAGGAAGAAAATCACAACATAAGATTCTCACGAGGAGACCGATCGATGCTCAAACATGAATAAGCAGCCAAGTGTTTGATTTGCGGTACGGGAAATGCACATGGCTAATGGGCATGAGTTTTGACTGAGGATGATCAGTTACTAAGAAGACCGTCTTCATAAATTTTCACCTAAAAAGGAGGAGCCCAGGTGGTACTTGCTTTACAAAGTACCACACTGGACATAAATACGAATGTTGAAGCTCGGCTCAAAATAATGAATGGATTGAGCTGGCATTTGGTGGAGGATGGTTATTTGGGCATAGGAAAGCACTGTAGAAAATGGATACTATTTGGAGATGCCAAAGTGGTACTTCCTTCACAAAGTGCTGCTTTGAACAGAATAGGAAAATGAATATTTTCGAATTATTTTTGAACTAGGCAAGGAATGTTTTTGACATATTTGATGAAGATATGATCCAAAACATTTATGAGATTTTTTTGGGAATTTTGGGAATAATAAAAATATAGGTTGCTTCACAACCTAGGGCAAAAACTGCCACATGGACATGACACATAGGCAAAACTGATGAGATGGCGCCTAGTCATCACAACCCACCACAATCTACAAGGCTATGACCATCTATATTGGTCATTAACAACTAGAAATAAGGCAGCGGACTAGCACTGTTTGCTTTGTGACCATTTCGTATAAGGAAATTACGACCTTCCTGACCAAAATGGTCGCAATGGTTTAGGGTTTGGAGGCCCCCGAACAGCTTTTGACCAATTGGTCTAAAATGGTCATAGATATATGACCAATTCTTCCAGGGTCACTGACAGAAGGGCACTAGTTGACATATTTCTTGTAGTGGGCCATCATCTGGAATGAAGGGCTCTCCGGAAGAAGTATTTACGAGATCCTAGAGTTAGAGTTAACAAAATCATTTAACCCGAATAGAAGAGAGATCAGAGTCCCAGAGTATAGACGAGGAGTAAAACATCCTAATACCACCCAATGGCGACATGGGCCTGCAAGCCGCACAACCATGTTAGTAAATCAGTTTTTCAAAGACTAAACACAATTTCGGCCAAGGAGTTGGAAAGGGGGATCCTATAGGCAGTCGGCTCTGATACCAACTTGTAACGCCCCCGATTCAATCATACACTAATCATACACGCAAATGTGTACAATCGAGATCAGGAACTCACGGGAAGATATCACAACACAACTCTAGACAGAAACAAAATAATACAAGCTTTATATTACAAGCCAGGGGCCTCGAGGGCTCGAATACATAGCTCGAAACACAAGAGTCAGCGGAAGCAACAATATCTGAGTACAGACATAAGTTAAACAAGGGTGCCTTAAGAAGGCTAGCACAAAAGCAACACGATCGAAGAGGCAATGCCTCCTGTCTGGGACCTCCTAACTACTCCTGGTCGTCGACGGCCTCCACGTAGTAGCATCCATCGGCGGTGGCATCTGGCTCCAAGGATCCACCATCTGGTTGCATCAACCGGAAAGAATAAAGAAGGGGGAAAAGGGGTAGCAAAGCAACCGTGAGTACTCATCCAAAGTACTCGCAAGCATCAGATCTATACTAAGTATGCATTTATATCAAATGGAAGGGTTGTATCTGTCGACTGCACTGCAGAATGTCAGAATAGAGGGGGAAAGCCTAGCCTATCGAAGACTAGCATATTCACGCAGCTCCGAGCATCTTGCAGCATGTAGAAGAGTAAAGAATAGCAGTTTAATATTTAACAAACATGTTGTAACATTAATGCCCAGAGATCCTTCCTCGACTCCCTGCGAGAAAGCAATCCCGGAGCCACATATCTCAAGTATCCATTTGCAGTTGTATAAGATCAGGATATAAGTCTGAACGTCCATTACCGTGGACACGGTATTCGAATATATAACTTCCCTGCAGGGGTGCACCATGTTACCCAACACGCTCGATCACTCTGGCCGGACACACCTTTCTGGGGTCAATGCCCGCCCTCGGAAGATCAACACGTCGTAGCCCTACCTAGGCTCAGCAGAAAGGTCCCCGCCTGTCTACATCCTAAGCACTCCGGGGTCTTGGGCCCATCGCCCGCAGCACTCCGGGTCGTTGTGTGCAGGGTGGATACCAGCACCGCCTCGGATGGCCAACACGATCCGATCGTGCCACAATGCTGAACTGGACGTCTGACAAAGCTTCGGCTGATACTGCGACGTCGAGGCCCATATCTATTCTCGTGTGGTGGTTAGTGCGTAAAAGCCAGAGGTCAACTCAGAACAAATACCCAAACCATAGTGTATTATTAGTTTGCGGAGACGAGCAGAGACTCACGATCGAAAGTGACCCCGTCGCCCCGTCTCGTGGACTTACGACAAGGGCCTAGAATGCCCGGTCGTGCCACGTAACCATCTTGCGGGTGCTCTCTGGGCCCGCCCGACTTTCACCAAGGTCCCAAGTAAAGTCAATTGTAACCGTGTGTCCAGACATCAAGGGGAAAACCCGAGGAATCACCCCCGGTGGATTCCACTCAATGTAATCATCAAGGTGAACGTAAGAGGGACCACCCTCGAGGTTCACACTTGAGGTGTTGAACGACAGAGCCGTATCGGGAATGGTGAAAGAGGAAATCACCCTCAATGGCCACGACCGAATAGCTACACTACAAAATTATTATCAGGAGTGCGTTATGAGGGATCACCCTCGGCACTCGATAGTAGCTCTGCAGAGTCGAGCAACTAAAGGGGTGTGATTTGATGTGAGGTGTAGGGCTCTGGTCATCGATCACGTCGATCGAGGCGTCGATGATGAAGCAGGGGCAACAAGGACAAGTGGGGGTCACTGATGGATCACTAGCCAACCTATACTAAGCAGTTTAGGATAAGCAGGTAGGTAACAATAAGCAGGTACAAAAGCAGGCTATGCATCAGAATAGGAGCAAACAATAACAGTAGCAAAATCTAATGCAAGCACGAGAGTATAGAATGGGCGATATCGGGATGATCAAAGGGGGGCTTTCCTGGTTGCTCAGACAAGAAGGAGGGTCGTCGGTGAGGTAGTCGATCACAGTGGCATCAGCAGCGGTCTCGAGGTCTAGCGGAGAGAAGATGGGGAAGAAAATAGTAAATACATAGCAAGCAAGAGCATAACAGTACAACAGGCAGAGCTAGACGTGTTCTAACGTGACGCTAGGTGATACTGGCGAAGGGGGAAACATCCGGGAAAGTATTCCCAGTTCCGGACGTCTGTCAGACAGATGAACCAGAGGGGAAAGGTTGCATGTTTGCTATGCTAGGGATGTTTGGCGGGCGAACATACAACGTATTCGGATTCGTCTCGTATTTCTGAACAACTTTCATGTACAGAGTATTTTAATCCGAGCTATTATTTATTTTAGATGATTTTCTGAAGTCTAAACAATATTCTAAAAGTATTTCTAATTATTAAATTCGACAGAAAAGGAATAATGACATCAGCATGAGGTCAGAGTGATGTCAGCAGTCAACAGGGCATTCACTGATCAAAACTGACTTGTGGATCCCACTGTCATTGACACAGTTTAGCTAAACAATATAAGACTAACTAATCTAATTAATCAGGTTATTAAGCATGTTAATTAAGTTAATTAATCATATTACTAATTAATTAATTAATTAATTTTTTATTTACTTTTTCGTTCCTTTTTTTTGTTTTACAGGGGCTATTCCACATGTCATAGGGTACAACTAAAACTAAGTCTAATATAAATTAGTCTAACAAAGGGGCTTGTTTAACTAGGGATTAGCCCTAAGCTAGCAAACGGCCGGCCACACACGGCTGTTGCAAAAGCCAGCCACACACAGAACACACATACGCTGCACACACACCACACAGCACACTTGGCCATGGCCGTGGCCATTGCCAGTAGCAGCAGCAGCCGGTGGTAGCGGGCAGCAGTAGTACCAGCAACAGAGCAGCGTAGCAGCGGGCTAAGCACGAAGCAGCAGTAACAGCAACTAGCAGATACGTACAACAGTAATAAACAGCAGTAGAGAGCAGCGGCACAAGCAGTTCAGCGCAGCAGGCAGCGGCGAAAAGTAGCAGTTGCAGGCGCAATGCACTACGACGGGAGTGGCGGGGTGCGACCAGGGGACGGCCGGTGCGCGGCCTGTCGCGGCCAGGGTGCGCGTACCGGGCGCCGTGGCGCGAGGCTGCTCGGACCGCGGCCAACGGTCGGAGCTTGGGCGACACGGGCGTGGCCGAGCGCGAGGCTGCGGCGCAGCCGATGCCGAGGAGCAGCAGCAGGGCAAGCACGCAGAGCAGGGGGCGCGACCCCGGGCAGATGCGCACGCGCGAGGGCGTGGACTAGGGCGGCCAGGGACGCGGGGGAAGGCACGGCCACAACGAGCTCGTAGCCATGGCGGACGACGGTTTCGGCCACGGACAGGAGGGGCGCTGAGGGCGACAGTGGCGGGCGTGCCTCGGCTCTAATGGCGATGGGGGCTTCGGGCACGGGATACACTGAGGAAAACGGAGGGGAATCGACCGCAAGCTCACCAGAGGAGCACATGGAGGCTCGGTGTTTGCTTAGGAGCTGTAGAGCAACGGCAATCGTCGGAGAAGCTCGTCAGAGCCGAAGGTGAAGAAGAGGTCGCAGTGCTCGCTGCAGGGGGTTCCCTCCATGATCCAGTGGGCGAGGAGGATGGAGCAGTCGACGGCGGTGCCCTCGGACTTGGTCTTATGGCGCGGGGACGATGGTGGCCGCGGGATCGACGAAGGCGACGACGATGGAGGCGTCGGGTAGATTTTGGGGGGAGTGTAGGAGTGGGGAAAATATCTGGTGGGGGGAGTTGACGAAGCTGAGGGGACTCTACCTTATCCCCTCGGCGCGGCAGCGATGCGCGGGCGGCGAGCGAGTTCGGCGAGGACAGCGGGCGCGCCTGGGTCGGCTTCCCCTGTAGCGAGGTGGAAGGCGACCGAGGGGGAGTTGGGTCGGGCTGGCTCGGTGAGATGGGCCAAGGCCCGGGGGTCAGGGGAGGCCTTTCTTTCTCTTTTGTTTTGTTTTATTTTCTTTAATTTATTTACAGTATTTTTTTAATAGCAATTAGTTTCATAAAATATAGGGACAATACCTAAATTGGTGTTACTAATTATACCAATTTCACAATTAGTGTGAGGTCCCAATAACATAGTTTAGTATTTTTATAATTTAAAAAGCATTTAATAATTCTTTTTAGCTAATGTTATATTCACAAAAGGGCATTTAAATATTTTACAAAAGTGTTGCGTCACCACCATAATTAGTTATGGAGTATTTTCCACATTTGAACATTTTATTTTAGACATTTGAAAATTTTTGAGTTTGACTCGATTTTGAATTTGAAATTTGAACCGGTTTTGAACCAACACGAGTTTATCAACAGTAACCGTGGTGACATGGCCTCATTAGAAGAGGGTTACTGCAGCTTAATTTCCCAGGCGTCACAATTCTCCTCCACTATAAGAAATCTCGTCCCGAGATTTAAGTGGTGGAGTAAGGGGAAAGGACTCGGGAAGGATGGAGCTCAACACAAGATAGGTACCTGGGGGCTATCTCGCTAACGTGGCATAGAGGCATCTCTCGAGTTGAAATTCAAGAAGTCATCGAGAGCAAGGTAAGGAGGAGCAATAAGAAGCTTCAAGCGAGTAGGCAACCATACGTTACCTGAAATAGAGGGTGAAAGGGGTTCAGAGCAATGGGAATAAGTATTGCGTCTGATAGCAGAATAGATCACTAGGAAGGTGGCTCGTGATTTACATACGAAGCCAAGTGCAAAGAATATTTTGGAGTCAAGGTTGTACAGAAGAGTCAGGTTTCGATCCTGTGGAACTGTGGGTTATGGGCCCACCATGTGGGTTAAAAGCAAGAAGGGTGCTAACATTTTGTACGGTCATGATAGCAAGGCAGGTTAGAGGACAACCTGTCAGTTATGTTGGCAACAATGTTGGTACCAAGGGCAAGGAACGAAAAGAACCATTTTCCTGCTCGTTAAGACGAGGCCGACTAATAGGCAAAGTTCTCGTCCATCGATGGCTACCGGAATGTCATCAACAATAGTAACAAGGTCTTACTGACAGAGTTTGTACACTGAGGGGTATACATAAGCAGGGAATTATCACTGCTCAAATATGTTAGGTTACAAGAAAGGTTAATCAGAACAGTGGAGAGAAAAGTGTAGACTCGAATCAGTTATCGATGTTCTCGAGTGTCTAACAACTCAGAACCCATGGAAAATTTGAATTGGCGAGAAATAATAGTTGATGAAGAACTCATAAGAAGTTATGTAGTTTCGTCATATTCTCGAGATACCAGAGGGTAATACTCGAAGGTAGTTCAAAGTAGAGGTTGGACAGGTGAAACGATCTGAAGAAGATAAGTACATTAACTTGTCCGAGAAATGGAATCAAAGGAGAACAATCATGGTCGGAACCACAGTTGCAAAGAACTAAATATAGATACAAGATAAATTTATCACAAGAGGATTATTATTATAACAAAAAGCTTCCATGATAGGATGTACATCGTGTCCATGGGCATGAACACAAAGTTCAAGGTCGACTCCAACTTCTTCAATGCATAACCTTTCATTCACTTCTCGCTTTCGGTGAAGTTGTAGTGTTGATATTTTATCTGGCAACACATCAAAAGAGTAAGACTCATGAAGACTCTCGGGTTCAAAAAGATTAGGGGAGGCGTAGGTTCAACCCATAGGGGCATCTTAGGAACCTATACCACAAACTTCACGAGTAAATAACTCAAGCCCAGAAGCAGAGTATGGTTGACAAGAGCGAGGGATACCATTTACCAAAGGCATTTTTTATCCGAGGAAAAGATCACAAGGTTACTGAATATGAAGGACGTTATCGGATAAAATCCACAAAGGATCTGGTGGTCCACAAGGGATCTGATGTGAGTATTGGTACTCACCCAGAAGAAGATAGAATGCAAGGATATCAGATTATAGAAACAACTGACTAATTCAAAGCTTAACTGTAAAGGAATTATGATTTCCAAGACGGTGGATCAGAAGCAAAGGCTCTGATCAAAGACGAATAAGTTGAATAGACATAGATCGACAATCAAACAAGGTTTGATTTGTCGAACACCAGCTCATGTCCGGAGTGACGTCTGAGCCAAGGGAAGAATTCTAATTAGGACTGATGATCGCGAGCATTCACAAACTTAGTGAATCAAATGCTCGAAATTACGATGACAAAGGATGCTAATGAGTATTGCTAGACATATGGAAGTAACCATAATGCAAGCAGATAAGGAGGAACAAGAGTAATAGGCCACTAAGCATTTTCGGAAGATCAAATAGTTTTTTGGGGCATCTTCTAATAATAAGAGCAATTGGGGATGAAGGTATGAAAGGAAATGTAGGAAGTTACCCATAAGGATTTATCGGTGGTAGGGATCGCAATGGCAAAGGGCACAAGGGTTTCGGGAAAACATCGGAGAGTATCTTCAGAATCTTCTGGTGAAGCGGGCCATCATCTGGAATGAAGGGGCTCTCCGGAAGAAGTATTTACGAGATCCTAGAGTTAGAGTTAACAAAATCATTTAACCTGAATAGAAGAGAGATCAGAGTCCCAGAGTATAGACGAGGAGTAAAAGATCCTAATACCACCCAATGGCGATGTGGGCCTGCAAGCCGCACAACCATGTTAGTAAATCAGTTTTTCAAAGACTAGACACAACTTTGGCCACGGAGTTGGAAAGGGGGATCCTACAGGCAGTCGGCTCTGATACCAACTTGTGACGCCCCCGATTCAATCGTACACTAATCATACACGCAAATGTGTACAATCAAGATCAGGGACTCATGGGAAGATATCACAACACAACTCTAGACACAAACAAAATAATATAAGCTTTATATTACAAGCCAGGGGCCTCGAGGGCTCGAATACATAGCTGGAAAAACACAAGAGTCAGCGGAAGCAACAATATTTGAGTACAGACATAAGTTAAACAAGGGTGCCTTAAGAAGGCTAACACAAAAGCAACACGATCGAAGAGGCAAGGCCTCCTGCCTGGGACCTCCTAACTACTCCTGCTCGTCGACGGCCTCCACGTAGTAGCATCCATCGGCGGTGGCATCTGGCTCCAAGGATCCACCATCTGGTTGCATCAACTAGAAAGAATAAAGAAGGGGGAAAAGGGGTAGCAAAGCAACCGTGAGTAATCATCCAAAGTACTCGCAAGCATCAGATCTATACTAAGTATGCATTTGTATCAAATGGAAGGGTTGTATCTGTGGACTGCACTGTAGAATGCCAGAATAGAGGGGGAAAGCCTAGCCTATCGAAGACTAGCATATTCACGCAGCTCCGAGCATCTTGCAGCATGTAGAAGAGTAAAGAATAGCAGTTTAATATTTAACAAACATGTTGTAACATCAATGCCCAGAGATCCTTCCTCGACTCCCGGCGAGAAAGCAATCCCGGAGCCACATATCTCAAGTATCTATTTGTAGTTGTATAAGATCAGGATATAAGTCTGAACGTCCATTACTGTTGACACGATATTAGAATATATAACTTCCCCGCAGGGGTGCACCACGTTACCCAACACGCTCGATCACTCGGCCGGACACACATTTATGGGGTCAACGCTCGCCCTCGGAAGATCAACACGTCGCAGCCCTACCTAGGCTCAGCAGAGAGGTCCCCGCTGGTCTACATCCTAAGCACTCCGGGGTCTTAGGCCCATCGCCCACAGCACTCCGGGTCGTTGTGTGCAGGGTGGATACTAGCACCGCCTCGGATGGCCAGCATGATCCGACCGTGCCACAATGCTGAACTGGACGTCTGACAAAGCTTCAGCTGATACTGCGGCATCGAGGCCCATATCTATTCTCGCGTGGTGGTTAGTGCGTAAAGGCCAGACGCCAACTCAAAACAAATACCCAAACCATAGTGTATTATTAGTTTGCGAAGACGAGCAGAGAATCACGATCGAACGTGACCCCGTCGCCCCGTCTCGTGGACTTACGACAAGGGCGTAGAATGCCCGGCCGTGCCACGTAACCATCTTGTGGGTGCTTTCCGGGCCTGCCCGACTTTCACCAAGGTCCCAAGTAAAGTCAATTGTAACCGTGTGTCCAGACATCAAGGGAAAACCCGAGGAATCACCCCCGGTGGATTCCACTCAATGTAATCATCAAGGTGAACGTAAGAGGGACCACCCTCGAGGTTCACACTTGAGGTGTTGAACGACAGAGCCGTATCGGGAATGGTGAAAGAGGAAATCACCCTCGATAGCCACGACCGAATAGCTACACTACAGAATTATCATCAGGAGTGCGTTATGAGGGATCACCCTCGGCACTCGATAGTAGCTCTGCAGAGTCAAGCAACTAAAGGGGCGTGATGTGATGTGAGGTGTCGGGCTCTGGTCGTCGACCACGTCGATCGAGGCATCGATGATGAAGCAGGGGCAACAAGGACAAGTGGGGGTCACTGATGGATCACTAGCCAACCTATACTAAGCAGTTTAGGATAAGCAGGTAGGTAAAAATAAGCAGGTACAAAAGCAGGCTATGCATCAGAATAGGAGCTAACAATAACAGTAGCAAAATCTAATGCAAGCACGAGAGTATAGAATGGGCGATATCGGGATGATCAAAGGGGGGGGGGGTTTGCCTGGTTGCTCAGACAAGAAGGAGGGTCGTCGATGACGTAGTCGATCGCAGTGGCATCAGCAGCGGTCTCGAGGTCTAGCGGAGAGAAGAGGGGGAAGAAAACAGTAAATACATAGCAAGCAAGAGCAAAACAGGACAACATGCAGAGCTAGACGTGTTCTAACGTGATGTTAGGCGATATTGGCGAAGGGGGAAACATCCGGGAAAGTATTCCCGGTTCCGGACGTTTGTTAGACAGATGAACCAGAGGGGAAAGGTTGCATGTTTGCTATGCTAGGGATGTGTGGCGGGCGAACATACCGCGTATTCGGATTCATCTCGTCGTTCTGAGCAACTTTCATGTACAAAGTATTTTAATTCAGGCTATAGTTTATTTTATATGATTTTCTGAAGTCTAAACAATATTCTAAAATTATTTCTAATTATTAAATTCGACAGAAAAGGAATAATGACGTCAGCATGAGGGTCAAAGTGATCTCAGCAGTTAACAGGGCATTGACTGGTGAAAACTGACGTGTGGATCCCACTGTCATAGACACAGTTTAGCTAAACAATATAAGACTAACTAATCTAATTAATCAGGTTATTAAGCATGTTAATTAAGTTAATTAATCATATTACTATTTATTTATTTATTTATTTATTATTTACTTTTTTTTACAGGGGCTATTCCACATGTCATAGGGTACAACTAAAACTAAGTCTAATATAAATTAGTCTAACAAAGGGGCTTGTTTAACTAGGGATTAGCCCTAAGCTAGCAAAGGGCCGGCCACACACGGCTGTGGCAAAAGGCAGCCACACACAGAACACACATACGCTGCACACACACCACACAGCACACTTGGCCATGGCCGTGGCCATTGCCAGTAGCAGCAGCAGCCGGTGGTAGTGGGCAGCAGTAGTACCAGCAACAGAGCAGCGTAGCAGCGGGCTAAGCACGAAGCAGCAGTAACAGCAACTAGCAGATACAGCAGTAATAAACAGCAGCATAGAGCAGCGGCACAAGCAGTTCAGCGCAGCAGGCAGCGGCGAAAAGTAGCAGTTGCAGGCGCAACGCACGACGACGGGAGTGGCGGGGTGCGACCAGGGGACGGCCGGTGCGCGGCCTGTCGCGGCCAGGGTGCGCGTACCGGGCGCCGTGGCGCGAGGCTGCTCGGACCGCGGCCAACGGCCGGAGCTTGGGCGACACGGGCGTGGCCGAGCGCGAGGCTGCGGCGCAGCCGATGCCGAGGAGCAGCAGCAGGGCAAGCACGCAGAGCAGGGGGCGCGACCCCGGGCAGATGCGCACGCGGTAGGGCGCGGACTAGGACGGCCAGGGACGCGGGGGAAGGCACGGCCACGACGAGCTCGTAGCCATGGCGGACGACGGTTTCGGCCACGGACAGGAGGGGCGCTGAGGGCGACAGTGGCGGGCGTGCCTCGGCTCTAATGGCGATGGGGGCTTCGGGCACGGGATACACGGAGGAAAACGGAGGGGAATCGACCGCAAGCTCACCAGAGGAGCACATGGAGGCTCGGTATTTGCTTAGGAGCAGTAGAGCGACGGCAATCGTCGGAGAAGCTCGTCAGAGCCGAAGGTGAAGAAGAGATCGCAGTGCTCGCTGCAGGGGGGTCCCTCCATGATCCAGTAGGCGAGGAGGATGGAGCAGTCGACGGCGGTGCCCTCGGACTCGGTCTTATGGCGCGGGGACGATGGTGGCCGCGGGATCGACGAAGGCGACGACGATGGAGGCGTCGGGTAGATGTGAAGGGAGTGCAGGAGTGGGGAAAATATCTGGTGGGGGGAGCTGACGAAGCTGAGGGGACTCTACCTTATCCCCTCGGCGCGGCAGCGATGCGGGGGCGGCGAGCGGGTTCGGCGAGGACAGCGGGCGCACCTCGGTCGGCTTCCCCTGTAGCGAGGTGGAAGGCGACCGAGGGGGAGTTGGGTCGGGCTGGCTCGGTGAGATGGGCCAAGGCCCGGGGGTCAGGGGAGGCCTTTCTTTCTCTTTTGCTTTGTTTTATTTTCTTTAATTTATTTACAGTATTTTTTAATAGCAATTTGTTTCATAAAATATAAGGACAATACCTTAATTGGTGTTACTAATTATACCAATGTCAAAATTAGTTTGAGGTCCGAATAACATAGTTTAGTATTTTTATAATTTAAAAAGCATATAATAATTCTTTTTAGCCAATGTTATATTCACAAAAGGGCATTTCAATATTTTACAAAAGTGTTGGGTCACCATCATAATTAGTTATGGAGTATTTGCCACATTTGAACATTTTATTTTAGACATTTGAAAGCTTTTGAGTTTGACTCGATTTTGAATTTGAAATTTGAACCGGTTTCGAACCAACGCGAGTTTATCAACAGTAACCGTGGTGACGTGGCCTCATTAGAAGAGGGTTACTGCAGCTTAATTATCCGGGCGTCACACATTCCACATCAAAAATTATCTTTTTTTATCATTTACCTACTCGAGAACGAGCAGGAATTAAGCTTGGGGATGCTGATACGTCTCCGTCGTATCTATAATTTTTTATTGTTCCATGCCAATATTATTCAACTTTCCTATACTTTTGGCAACTTTTTATACTATTTTTTGGGACTAACATATTGATCCAGTGCCCAGTGCAAGTTCCTGTTTGTTGCATGTTTTATGTTTCGCAGAAACTCAATATCAAACAGAGTCCAAACGGGATAAAACCGGATGGAGAATTATTTTGGAATATTTGTGATTTTTGGGAGGAAGAATCAACGTGAGATGGTGCCCCAGGTGGCCACGAGGGTGGCCCACGCCACCACTTTAAGTGCGCGCGCCCCTGACCCTCGTGGGCACCCCGTAAGGCGGTTGACGCTCTTCTTTTGCCGCAAGAAAGCTAATTTTATGAGAAAAATCTGGGCGAAAGATTCAACCCAATCAGAGTTACGGATGTCTGGATATAAAAGAAACGATGAAAGGGCAGAATCAGAAAACGCAGAAATAGAGAGAAAAAGAGAGAGACAGAGAGATAGATCCAATCTCGGAGGGGCTCTCGCTCCTCCCGCGCCATGGAGACCATGGACCAGAGGGAAAACCCTACTCCCATCTAGGGAGAAGGTCAAGGAAGAAGAAGAAGAAGGGGGCTCTTTCCTCTTGTTTCCGGTGGCGCCGGAGCACTGCCGGGGGCCATCATCATCACCACGATCTACACCAACACCTCCGCCATCTTCACCAACATCTCCATCACCTTCCCCCATCTATATTCAGCGGTCCACTCTCCCGCAGCCCGATGTACCCTCTACTTGAACATGGTGCTTTATGCTTCATATTATTATCCAATGATGTGTTGCCATCCTATGATGTCTGAGTAGATTTTCGTTGTCCTACCGGGGATTGATTAATTGCTATGATTTGTTTAATTTGCTTGTGGTTATGTTGCTGTCCTCTTGTACCCTCCATATCGCGCAAGCGTGTGGGATTCACGATGTAGGGTGTTGTAATACGTTCATGATTCCCTTATAGTGGTTTGCTTGAGTGACAGAAGTATAAACCCGAGTAAGGGGGTTGTGGCATATGGGATAAAGGGGACTTGATGCTTTAATGCTATGGTTGGGTTTTACCTTAATGATCTTTAGTAGTTGCGGATGCTTGCTAGAGTTCCAATCATAAGTGCATATGATCAAAGAAGATAAAGTATGTTAGCTTATGCCTCTCCCACATAAAACTTGATATCGGTCCAGTAAAGTAGTCAATTTCTTAGGGACAATTTCGCAACTCCTACCCCCACTTTTCCACACTTGCTATATTTACTTTATTGCTTATTTATCTAAACAGCTCCTACTTTTTATTTACGTGCTCTTTATTATCTTGCAAACCTATCCAACAACACTTACAAAGTACCTTCTAGTTTCATACTTGTTCTAGGTAAAGCAAACATTAAGCATGCATAGAGTTGTATCGGTGGTCGATAGAACTTGAGGGAATATTTTTTCTACCTTTAGCTCCTCGTTTGGTTTGACACTCTTACTTATCGAAAGAGGCTACAATTGATCCCCTATACTTGTGGGTTATCAGAGGGCCTTCTACATCAACACCATAGGCTCTCCGATGAGTTGTGAGTAGTTTACCACAAACCTTCGGGGCCATAGTTATTAGCTAGATGGCTTCTTCTCTCTCTCTTTGAATCTCAATACAAAGTTCTCCTCGATCTTCTTGGATATCTATTCGATGTAACTCTTTTTGCGGTGTGTTTGTCGAGATCCGATGAATTGTGGGTTTATGATCAAGTTTATCTATGAACAATATTTGAGTCTCCTCTGAATTCTTTTATGTATGATTGGTTATCTTTGCAAGTCTCTTCAAATTATCAGTTTGGTTTGGCCTACTAGATTGATATTTCTTGCAATGGGAGAAGTGCTTAGCTTTGGGTTCAATCTTGCGGTGTCCTTTTCCAGTGACAACGGGGGCAGCAAGGCACGTATTGTATTGTTGCCATCAAGGATAAAAAGATGGGATTTATATCATATTGCTTGAGTTTATCCCTCTACATCATGTCATCTTGCCTAATATGTTACTCTGTTCTTATGAACTTAATGCTCTAGATGCATGCTGGATAGCGGTCGATGTGTGGAGTAATAGTAGTAGATGCAGGCAGGAGTCGGTCTACTTGTTGCAGACGTGATGCCTATATACACGATCATGCCTAGATATGCTCATAACTATGCACTTTTCTATCAATTGCTCGACAGTAATTTGTTCACCCACCGCAATAGTTATGCTATCTTGACTGAAGCCACTAGTGAAACCTATGCCCCCCGGGTCTATTTTCTATCATATAAGTTTCCGATCTATCTTATTTTGCAATCTTTAATTTCCAATCTATATCATAAAAATACCAAAAAAATATATCTAATCTTATTATCTCTATCAGATCTTACTTTCGCAAGTGGTCGTGAAGGGATTGACAACCCCTTTATCGCGTTGGTTGCGAAGTTCTTGTTTGTTTGTGTAGGTACGAGGGACTTGCGTGAAGCCTCCTACTGGATTGATACCTTGGTTCTCAAAAACTGAGGGAAATACTTACGCTACTTTGTTGCATCACCCTTTCCTCTTCAAGGGAAAATCAACACAGTGCTCAAGAGGTAGCAAGGGGCACACACGGGCATGGGCACGGGCGCTGGTGCTGGTGCAGGCATGTACAAGAGCTCGCGCGGGTCCACGGAGAACTCGGTGACGCTCGCGACTTTCCAGTCTGCGATAGTGCACGGTGACGAGCCCGCCAATGCTACAGGGATGGTCGCTGGCGCGGGTGCGGGGATGGGAGCTGGGACGGGAGCAGGGGCAGCAATAGCCACAGCTAGCTCGTTCTAGGCCATGTCCATGAGGCCCCATTCCTCCTTATTTTCTATCTCCTCCGGCTCGGAGTCGACTTCACCAAACTTGAATAATAGTTCCAGATGATCCTTCTGCGCCATGGCGCTGGTGGAGGTCTGCGGGAGGGAGGGGAATGGGAGGCGAACAGTAAGGCTGCCCGTATTAAGCAGTGGCTCGGGCCATGGAAGTCAAAGGGCTCGATTCCCAGTGAGCCTGCACAGCGTACAACTCGCATGCTTCCCGGTGAGCCTGCGCTATGGAGGATAGCTTGCACGCCTCTCAGTCAGCCCGCGCACTGGACTGCGCTCGCACGCCTCCCGTTTAGTCAAGCAGCTGTCCGCACGACACGTCCTATAGCCATTAAAATGAAGACATGTGGCGTCCCGTGAATGGTATAACGCACACGATTTGAATTATACAAACATTTGCAAGGTTAGAGTGGAAGCTATTCATTAGAAAATGCCTTTGTTGGCTGTTATTCGAGAGCTTCTTCTCTCAAAATGGACACGAAAAATACCATAACATGTCAGGTGCCATTCCATGATAGCATGTCAAGTTTTGTGAATTTCAGATGAGTTTTGGATTTGCTAGAATTTAAAAATAAAGTATCTCAATATTTTGTTGGCAATGAACAGTGCCCTGGTGTTTGAAATTCATTCCCATTTCTTGCATGGGACCTAAGCATGCACCCAGGGACAAAGATTTGATTTTTCAACCAATCTATATGCACTTGAGCATGTGCATGTAGTTCAAATTTGAGTTATGCACACAAAATGCCTAGAAAACCCAGTTAATGTATAAAAATGTCCAAACGAACCCTGAAAAATCCGAAAATTTAACACAACACTCCTGTTGTTCTATGTTGACACTACAAAAAAATTTGAAAGCAATAAGAGGCAGCGGATATAATTTCGTCCCCGAAGGTGGGACGTTCCCTACCGAAACCATCAGGCTTGTTATGAGAAGCTCTGGTTTGTGAGAAGCTTATACCCAAACCTTCCCCAAATGGGACAAAAAAATTACCATGACATGTTGATGCCGCTCCATGATAGCATGCCAAGTTTCATGGATTTCAGACGAGTTTTGGATTTACTAGAATTTAAAAACCAGGAATCTCAATGTTTGCGGCCGAGTGATGATGGCAGGGTGTTTGATATTCATTCCCATTTCTTGCATAGGACCTAAGCATGCAATCAAGGACACAAATTTGAATTTTCAACCAATTTATATGCATTAGAGCATGTGCATGTAGTTCAAATTTGAATTATGCACATAAATGCATTGAGAACTCAATTAATGCATAAAAATGTCCAAACGAACCCCGGAAAATCCCAAAAATTGACACAACACTTCTGTTGTTCTATGTTGACACTAGAAGAATTTTGAAAGCAATAATAGGCAGCTAATATCGTTTCGTCCCCAAAGGTGGGACGTTCCCCACCGAAACCATCAGGCTTCTTGTGAGAAACTATGGTTTGTGAGATGCTTATACCCAAACCTGCCCCAAATGGGACAAAAAATTACCGCGACATGTTGGTGCCGCTCCATGATAGCACGCCAAGTTCCATGAATTTCAGACGAGTCTTGGATTTACTAGAATTTAAAAACCAGGAATCTCAATGTTTGCGGCCAAGTGACGGTGGCAGGGTGTTTGACATTCATTCCATTTCTTGCATTGGACCTAACCATGCAACCAAGGACACATATTTGAATTTTTCAACCAATTTATATGCATTACAGCATGTGCATGTAGTTCAAATTTGAATTATGCACATAAATGCATCGAAAACTCAATTAATGCATAAAAATGTCCAAACGAACCCCGAAAAAACCAAAAATGGACACAACACTCCTGATGTTTTATGTTGACACTAGAAATTTTTTGAAAGCAATAGGAGGCAGCTGATATCGTTTCGTCCCCAAAGGTGGGACGTTCCCTACCAAAACCATGAGGCTTGTTGTAAGAAGCTCTGGTTTGTGAGAAGCTTATACCCAAACCTGCCCCAAATGGGACAAAAAATTACCATGGCATGTTGATGACCCTCCATGATAGCATGCCAGGTTTCATGAATTTCAGAACAGTTTTGGATTTACTAGAATTTAAAAACTAGGAATCTCAATGTTTGCGGCCGAGTGACTGTGGTAGGGTGTTTGACATTCATTCCCATTTCTTGCATGGGACCTAAGATTGCAACCAAGTACACATATTTCAATTTTCAACGAATTTCTATGCATTAGAGCATGTGCATGTAGTTCAAATTTGAATTGTGCTCATAAATGCATTGAAAACGCAATTAATGCATAAAAATGTCAAAACGAACCCCAAAAAATCCCCAAAATTGACACAACACTCATGTTGTTCTATGTTGACACAAAAAACCTTTTGAAAGTAATAAGAGGCAACATATATCGTTTTGTCCCCCAAGGTGGCACGTACCCTATTGAAACCATCAGGCTTGTTGTGAGAGAAGCTCTGGTTTGAGAGAAGCTTATACCCACACCTGCCCGAAATGGGACAATATTTTTACCACGGCATGTCACTGTGCCCCAATTGCGAAGATGGCAACACAAAGCTCGGTACTGTACTGGAATTTCTGCAGTGGAAGGCAGAGAATGGTGTGCCAGACAAAGGATTTGAGAAGCTACTGAAAATATTGAAGAAGAAGCTTCCAAAGGATAACGAATTGCCCGACAGTACATACAAAGCAAAGAAGGTCGTATGCCCTCTAGGATTGGAGGTCTAGAAGATACATGCATGCCCTAATGACTAAATCGTCTACCGTAGTGTGTACAAGGATTTGAATGCATGCCCGGTATGCGGTGCATTGCGATATAATATCAAACGAGATGACCCTGATGATGTTGACGACGAGCACCCCAGGAAGAGGGTTCCTGCCAAGGTGATGTGGTATGCTCCTATAATACCACGATTGAAACGCATGTTCAGAAACAAAGATCATGCCAAGTTAATGTGATGGCACACAGAGGACCGTAAGAAAGATGGGAAGTTGAGAGCACTGACGGGTCGCAGTGGAGAAAAATCGAGAGATAGTACTAGGAGGAGTTTGCAGGTGACACAAGGAACATATGGTTTGGTTTAAGCGTGGATGGCATTAATCCTTTTGGGGAGCAGAGCAGCAATCACAGCACCTGGCCCATGACTCTATGTATCTATAACTTCCTCCTCGGTTGTGCATGAAGCGGAAGTTCATTATGATGCCAGTTCTCATCCAAGGCCCTAAGCAACCCGACAACTACATTGATGTGTACCTAAGGCCATTAGTTGAAGAACTTTTATAACTGTGGAATGGAAATGGTGTATGTGTCTGGGATGAGCACAAGAAGGAGGAATTTGACCTGCATGCATTGCTGTTTGTAACCATCATATGATTCGCCTGCTCTCAGTAACCTTTCAGGACAGACAAACAAGGGATACCACGCATGCACGCACTGTTTAGATGACACCGAAAGTATATACCTAGACAAATGCAGGAAGAATGTGTACGTGGGGCATCATCGATTTCTTCCGACCAACCATCAATGTCGAAAGAAAGGCAAGCATTTCAAAGGCGAGGCAGATCACCGGAAGAAGCCCGCCATGCGTACCGGTGATGACATACTTGCGGACTATCTATTCCAAATGACGCTGCGGGACGCGGACCCATGTGGAAGAAGAAATCTATATTTTGAGACCTACCCTACTTGAAAGACCTAGAGGTCCGCTCTTCAATCGACGTGATGCACGTGATTAAGAACATTTGCGTGAACCTACTAGGCTTCTTGGGCGTGTATGGGAAGACAAAACATACATCGAAGGCAGGGGAGGACCTGCAACGTTTACATGAAAAAGATGGCATGCCTCCAAAGCAGTATGAAAGTCCTGCCAGCTACGCTCTTACCAAAGAAGAGAAGGAAACCTTCTTTGAATGCCAGCTTAGTATGAAGGTCCCATCTGGCTTCTTGTTGAATATAAAGGGAATAATAAATATGCCAGAAAAAAAGTTCCAGAACCTAAAGTCTCATGACTGCCATGTGATTATGATGCAACTTCTTCCAGTTGCATTGAGGGGGCTTCTACCAGAAAAAGTTCGATTAGCCATTGTGAAGCTATGTGCATTCCTCAATGCAATCTCTCAGAAGGTGATCGATCCACAAATCCTACCAAGGTTAAGGAGTGATATGGCGCAATGTCTTGTCAGTTTCGAGTTGGTGTTCCCACAATCCTTCTTCAATATCATGACGCATGTCCTACTTCATCTGGTCGACGAGATTGTCATTTTGGGCCCTGTATTTCTACACAATATGTTCCCCTTTGAGAGGTTCATAGGAGTCTTAAAGAAATATGTCCGTAACCACGCTAGGCCAGAAGGAAGCATCTCCATGGGCCGTCAAACAAAGGATGTCATTGGGTTTTGTGTTGACTTCATTCTTGACCTGAAGAAGATTGGTCTCCCTCAATCAAGGTATGAGGGGAGACTGTGTGGAAAAGGCATGCTAGGAGGGGACTCAATAATATGTAGGGACGGGCATTCTTGGTCTCAAGCACACACTACAAAAAAATACACTTCCGTGATGATACGTGTTTGTCACAGTAGGTCGCGTTTTTTGTCATGCATGTACATCCATGACAAATTTATGACAGAATCAAGATAGCCATACCTATGCTGTCGTAGAAGTGTTCCATGACATTACCAAAATTATCATCATGGAAGTGTCCACTTCCATGATGATAACTCGCGCGTCACAGAAGTGCTTTCGTCAAGGGTGACCGACACGTGGCATCCACCGTAACGGAACGCCGTTAAGCTATCGGGCCGGGTTTTGGATCCGATAACCCGTTAACAGCCCCGACCAATGGGGATTTTCCACATGTAAAATCATCATTGGCTGGAGGAAACACGTGTCTGCTCATCGTTGGGACAGATGTCATCCACTCATTGGACGGAAGGCGCCTATGATACGTCGGCACGTGGCACGGCCCAACAGAGGCCCATTCCTGTGAAAAGGCCGGCCCGTTTGACTTGGTCAAAATGTGGCGGCCCGACCCATGGAAAGCATGTTAACGGCCTGCTCGCATATAGCCCATTTACAGCCCGCTAAGCCAAGGCCCGTTACGCCCTATCCGAATTAGGCCCAGTAGCGTCATCTGGGCCACCCAATATGATTCCAGCCCGTTTTCACTTCTGGCCCATGTATGTCCCATGACGTCTTTTGGCCCATATGAGGCCCTATGTAACTCTTGGCCTATTAACGGCCCGTGGTGAAACTGCCCCGTAATGAACAATGTATCACTTTACACCCATTAATGGCCCGTGGAGAAACTGGCCCGTAATGAACAGCGTATCACTTTATACCCATTAACGGCCCGTTATTCTATTGGGCCGTTTCCAGCCCACGTTATCTTTCGGCCTTCTCGGAGCCCATTTATTCTTGGGCTCATTTCCAGCATTCGTTTACTTACGGCCCCTTACTGTCATTTTCTGCTTGTGGGCCAATTTCAGCCCGTGGTTACAGTCGGCCCGTTTGTGGCCCGTTAATACGTTGGGCTGTTTTCATAGCGTCATGAAATACGGCCTATTAACGATGGCCCGTTATGGTCGGCCCATGAACGGGCGATTCCAACTCTAGCCCGTTTACGGCCATAATGCGGCCTGTTATTGGCCCATGTTATCATACTGCCCGTATAAGGCCCATTTATGATACGGCCCGTAGAAAGCCCATTGTTTCTACGGCCCTTAGAAGGCCCATTGTTTCTACGGCCCGTAGAAGGCCCACTATTTCGACCCGTAGGAGGTCTAGTGTCACTATAGTAAATATTAGCCCATGGTTATTGTAGCCTAATTTTAAAAAATAGGTTATTGCAGCCACTAGCAAACCGTGAAAAAAGAACTACAATGACTACAAGGAAACAAATAAACAAGACAACAAGGAAATAAATAAGCCAGCAACTTAAGCTAGGCTATCACGGCTATCACATATTACATCCACTAGGCATCAAAGTTCGCCATCAGTGCAAATAAACGCGCCGACAAAAGAATATACAAAACTGAGAGCACTTCAGAAGGCACAAGGCCTGGCCAGGAAGGGCCCCCCAAACAGCTGAAGAAGCTGAGTAGACCTTAGTTGTGTCAACGATAGATGCATCAACACTAGATTTAAGGCTTGATGGTGCGCACGATAGTCCTTTGACATCTTCATTGCATCTTTGACTTCAAGTCAGAGCTGAGCTGAAGCAAGCCTTTCCGCTTTAAGTTGAGACTGAAGAAGTCGAACTGATTGAGGCAGCGACTGCACAGAGGTTGTCTCACACCTGCTGGTGAGTAGCTTCAACTCACTGTCTTTATCAAGACGGGACCTTGGGGTCATCTCGCTGTCCACAAGATGGTTTGGCTCACTATCTTCCCTAAAGTTCTGCCTGGCGTAAGAGATACGACTCTGAAAGAGAAACAAGGAGACACGTAACAGGTTTCACAATTATATAAGCAAGTAAATGGATCTGTATTGCATAAAGAACATGTTTTTACAACTACAATTTGAAACTGGTAGTTGTTGCAAACATCCAATCAGATGTAAACAGCAAAGCAAACAACAGTGGAGGAAATGATGCCTATCCAAATCTATACTAGAACAAAGTTTGAAGGCTTGAGAAGGATGAACTTACATTACATGTTAACACGGGCTGGACAAAGCCCTTCTCCATGTTGATGGAAGGATAATTCAATAAATTCCCCAAAAAAAATTCTTTATAAGCGTTGCCATTATTCTACATTTTGCAAAGAGTAAATATAGATCAAATAATATTGGAAGAAATAGAGGATAATGAAGCTCAGGTGCAGACTGATGATACATAATCATAGCAATTAATTAAGTACAACGCTACTAGGCAAAAGGAAGAGAGGTACTGACGAGAGCAATGTAGAGCCCATTATTGTTGTGAGATCGTATGATCCTTTGAGCAAGGAGATCCATCTGAAATTAGTTTTCATACAAGAGAGAAGGTAAGGCACAAGCAGAAATTTAGGAGTTCAAATTTTGAATTGATATCATAGACAGTACCTGACGCTGGGCTCCCAGCAGTTCTAATAGGGGTTTGGCCACTGGAGTAGGGGTAAAGTGTGGTACAGTTGGGCCTGTGTTTTCTGTGGCTGCTGATCTATCTGATTTAACAAGTATCACTACCTTTTCCAAATACCTAGTTTGTACTCCTTCAGGATCTGCACTCACCCTCTTTCTTTTGGACATCTATTATGAAAGAACAACATTTGACTGGAAAAACATAGTGTGACGACACATGGAATAGGTACAGAAAATGGATAGGTATGGCATATAATCATATATGATGCTTAAACTAAGCAGATGGTGTAACAAAGTAGAAGTAATGCAAGAGGTCAGATGCAAAATATGTGCGACCAATACAACTTTGCAAAGCTAGAGCAAGCACCTTGATGGGTGAATAAGATAGGCCATCCTCCACCATGCCAAGTTTGTTAGCCAGTGGATCGTTCCGCAATATTCCTCTCGTGCGCCCATTCTCATATTCATCTTGATAATGTTCAATATCTGACATGCATGAAAACATAAAAAAAGTGAGATTTTCTTTGTAATGCAGAAGTGATTCTAATCCAATACTGCCTCCCTGTAAACCCCTTTGTGCCATCTCTGTAATTCTTTTAAAAGATGCCATGCATGCTGTAATTTGTTGTGTGCATTAATATAATGTGGCCTACTACTCAAAATATGAGAGCTCCAGAAGTGATGACACTTCGCAGATGATAGCTTCAACATATAGTAAAGAAGAACAAGTCGACCTGACCTGACAGATTCAAAATATACTAAGGGAGAACAACTCGACCTGACCAGTCGACCGCAAGAGAAGAGTATCATCTTAAAGAAGAGCAGAAGAGCAAGCAGATTGAAGATATTACAAGTGTTTCAATACAATGTCGGTTGGCCACCCATGATGAACCAGAGCGCACAGAGAAATACTATTCTTTCCGATCTCTCCATATGTGGCTCACATGCATTTCGAAACTAAAGTAGGAACATTTAGCTCACCAATTAAACATCTCTCAGCTTTACTAATATCAGCAATAATATCAGATATGAATTTGTACAACTAAGCTTGTTTAGCTCGATGGGTGGAGTAGTGCTATTACGACACGGACCACGTAGGCTGATTTTCATCATCATAAAATGGGGAAAACATAAGCATGATGAGTACAGTGTTGACCGTGGCAGTGGGATGGCAGATCTGAAGCTGCAAACCGCGCAAAGGGTAGTTAGCAACCGATGTTTGCTTTGAAATAACAACTAAGATTTGGTATGGACAAGAAAGTACGGTCAACAAGTGACAAAGAAATGCAATTATGTTGTCTCTCTATATGTCGCGACATGCATTTGGAAACTCAAGTGGGACCTTTAGCTAACCAATTAAATGTGTCGGTTAACTAATATCAGTATCATATCACAATCATATTTGAACAACTAAGCTTTTGAATTCTGAGTGTTGTGTTGTTTAGCTTGAAGGGTGGAGTAATGCCAGTACGGCAGAAAGCACCTACGCAGATCATAGTAGAGTAGATAAAAGGGGAAAACCCTAAGCATCAAGAGAAAAATCAGGAAAGTGAAACTAGCTGGACCAGTGGGTGGCGCACATGCTTTTCGAAATGAATATAGGAACATTAGGTGACCAATTAAACGTTCTCTGTTTTAGTGATATGAGCATCATATCATATTCGTATTTTAACACGTAAGCTTTGGGTTGAGGTCTTGAGGAGCAGTGCTAGCACGACACGAAGCACCTATGATGATGGTAGTGAATATAAAGGGGGGAAACCATAAGCTTTACGAGTATAGGGCCCGTGCCATGGCGGATCTGAAGGTGCAAATCGGACAAAGCTACTTCGCAACCAATGTTTGCTTCCAACTAGCCAGTACGATTTGGTATGGACAAGAAAAGTACAGTAAACAAATTACGATCTATTTTCCGGGTGAGATCAATAACTTAAGCACATATGGAAGAGTACCACCTCTCTTGCGACGCCGTGTAGGCCTATGCTGATACGTTGAGGGTGCTGCGGGTGCGATGGCTGTCGGCGGCGGGGAAGAAGACTTTAGACGGCAGACGGCTGGGTCGGGGGATATATCCTGTTTCTACGGACGAGGCGGTCGTAGGAGCGGCAACGGAAAGGTGGACGACGGCGCCGATGAAGCGAGAGGAGGCGATGAAAGGATCCTGGTCCAGCGCCGTGGATGAGAGACGTCCATCTCTTGTAGTGGACGACGAGGTAGGGGTAGCGGCTCCGACAAGGTGGAGGATGGGGTGGCGGACGGAGGAGGCTGGCCGTAGTGCGGAGGTTGTCGTGCCGCCGACGGTGTATGAATGGGGAAATGGAGGGGAGGGGGGATCTCAAACTTTGGGACGTGCTTCTCTGAACTGGGGGAAAGTTACGAAGTTATCCCCCGTTCAAAATTTCGGACATCGCGTCGGTTGGGGATAGGACGGTAATCTCGCATTTCCCAAATATTTGCCGGTAACTATTTCGGGCGAGGAGAGGGTGTTTTGCCACCCACGGTTGGCACCCATGGTGTATGAATGGGGCTGACAGGTAGGGCGGTTGTGTCACGTCTGATGGAAGTTACACATCTGCCCCTATTTAAAATATTAGCCTACATCAATTTCGGACGCGGAGTGTTTGTTTTGCCGCCCACCGTGTATGAATGGGGAAATGGAGGAAGAGACACATGTCTTTTGGACGAGCTTGAATAAATGTGTTTTTCCGCCCACGTTTGGCGCCCACCGTGTTTGAATGGGCTTAGAGGCCGTCGTGTCACGTCTGATTGAAGTTACTAGTCTACCCCTATCGACAGCAGTGTAAATCCGGTCGATAAGGATGTACTCAGTGTTAGGGGTAGACAGTAATTTCCATCTCGCAAACACTTGCTTCGGGCAGACCACAAATTATAGTGGGTGTTTATCCGCTTCGTTCAAAACTTGGGAGAATTAGCATTCACGTTTGCCCTGGGACCTGGCAAACTAAATTCAAATCCAATTTGTATTCGATTATGAACATCCACAGATAATTATACATTTTGTTATTTATTTCTTCAACACCACAACAAAGATTTATTCCACCTTTATATATGATTAGGATTTAGAAATGCCGTGATCTTCGAATTCAGTAGGTTGGATACAATCTGATTCAAACAGTTATTTCATCCAATACAATATGCTCACACAAAAAACAGTTCACCTTATGTCAATCATACAAGTACTGAGGATTACCTCGCCTAAAAAATTCGGATCATTACAACACATGGACAACATGGAATTCCGGACAACATAGGGGGTTGTGCAACACAATCCATTCAGAGACATGACACAACATGCAAGTACAATAATCTAATGACAATTTCAACTGGTATCTAAAGAAGAACCGGGATTACCTTGGGCTTCAGATAGCAGAAACAGCAGGACCTCCTCCGTCTTCAAATGCAACATTCTTACTTCCTCCAATTCTTGGGTTGATTGCATAATGCGTGCCGCTAATTTCGTAATTTCCAGCCTCAAGATAAAGATTACCTCATTCATGGCAGCCACACCATCTCTTTCTGCCTCTAGTAGAGCCTCAAGCACTATAATATCTGTGCTCAGACTGCTCTCCGGCAGTGTTGCCTCTGAATTGCTACCATCTGGTAACATGGATGGCGCACTGCTTCCACAAATAGATTCTGGGGTTGTACATTGTGTCCTAGTGTGAACGGCATCCTGAAAGGTTTCCGCTAGACATAAGTAAGAGATAGTTATCGTATGATCCAGGCAGTAAGCTTACATGGTAAACGACGGACGAATTATTGCCGAGCATGGCAAACTATATTTGAATGGTTCGAAGCAGCATCAGCCGAAAAGAAGTTAAAATGGTAAGATGAAACTAGGGATGTAAGTGGCAAATAAACGACATCCGCCAGTCCCATCTAGTTAGTTTTTGCTACCTCCCTAGTTCATTTTCCTCAAAAAACAAAAACTCTTCTAAACTATCATACCACTAGTGGACTTTAATCGGGATTAAACGGGACCCAGTTGACATCCCTAGTTGAAAGGGAGTGTACAACTGCTATATTTAAGTTGCCAAGGCATCTAAGCAGTTGAAATAATCTGAGAAAGCACTTAACAGTGTGGCCTCATATAAACTACGAAGACAGTCTTGTGATGAAGTTGAGAGGAAAAGTTAAGGACTCAAATGAAATAGGCATGCATTTCTTTACGATAGTACAACAGGCACTGCTGACATATTGGCCAACTCAGGTATAGCGTAACAACAAACAAGCATTCGAATAAGGCAATACAGCAAAGCAGACAACTGAACTATTTGTAATTCGGTAGGATTACATGTTGAGGGCACAAGCCAAGAAAGCAGCCCACTCGCATTACATTTCACATGTACTAAAACACATTGGCTTACCATATGTTGCTGTGAGGCCTAGCTGTTGTTGCAATGTTCCTTGAAAATATCGTCAGCATCCCGTGGTTGCAAATCTAGTTGTTGTAGTTTATTCTGCACCATCTATTTAGGTAAAATTAATTTTAATCGCATGCATTGGTCCGAATTGATCATCAATGGTTCATCTAAACTAATGAAAGAAGGGTGTGTGCATACACGACAATATATCTGCTTCCCTCTATTTTTATGCTTGTTCGAGGTGCCAGCCCCAAAAGAACAAATATTTTGCTTGATGAGGTTGGCAACTCCATAATTGATAGAAGCATCAAATTAGTCATGCAACTTGGGAAGATCAAGAACACACAAACAAGTACTCCCTCTGTCCCAAAATATAACAACGTTTTTAACACTACACTAGTGTTAAAAACGTTCTTATATTATGGGACGGAGGGAGTAATGAACAGAGGCTTGGAGCAGTGATGTAGTAGCTAGCATCAGAAAATGTAGGGTAAAACAAACAAAAAGCAGCGGAACCACATGCTAGTTTGCTGATGTGTAATTAAGCATAGAGAACATTAACCAGTCTGATGGAACCAATAGGTGGCATCAGAACAAAACTAAAGCATATTAACTATTTGTGCACTGGTATGTAATTTAGCACATGTAACATGTTCACTGCTAGAAGTATGGCCCTACAGGTGCAAGCAGAATAACGCGTCTCATGAAAAACTGAATGATGCCCTGAAGAAATTCAAAGGTGCGGTGCTTATGCTAGGAAAGTGAACGTAGGCGCCGGCCGTTGGATGATAGTACCTGATTCTCGGCGGCGTATGGGTATCGTTGTCATACTTGATAGCCAAGGATTGTCGATGGTGCTCGTGTTACGGTTGAGTTTGGGCCGGCTGTCGCCGTCGCTGAAGCGGCTCCGGTGCTACGGTTGCGGTGCATGTCGACGTACAAGAAAGCTCATCTGTGGTAAGTGAACAGTTGCACGATAAATAGAAAAACCGAAGGAGTACAAATCGAAATAACCTGATGAGGCTGCAGCGTCGGTAAAGCAGGGCCGATGGAGTTTAATATGGCGTCCGTGGAGCGGGTCCGGTGCAGTGGACGTAGGCTTCTGCGGGCGCGTTGTACAGTGCTTTCGGTGAGGCGGATCTATTGCCAAGGACGAGGGCTTGTATGAAGGGCCAGCGAAAGGGCGGACGAGGGAGTCAGTGAAGGGCCTATGCTGTGGTGGACGAGGGCGCCGGTTAAGCAGATCCGGTGCGGTGGACCATGATGGCGGTCAAGGATATCTGGAGCGGTGGACAAGCCAGTCACTGAAGCGGCTCCGGTGAAGTGGTGAGTTGGCAGTTGGGGGTTCCAAGGTGCGGAAGGTAGATCCAGCGGGGTGTGAGGTCCACCGCTACTGCTGAGGACTAGATTCGGTGGCTTGTCGTGGTTGGGGGGGTTGGGGAGGGGAAGGGGAGGGGCTCTAGGAAGAATGTTGGGGGCAAAGAGGGGAAAACAATGGAGTTACCAAAGCAGCCCTTTTCCGTTCATGTGGCAGGGGTAAAACAGGAATATCGCAGGGCTAAACTTTTGGGCGTGTGATATCTCAATGTGAGCGGGAAGTATGAAAGCTTTTGGCGCCTAAAATTATAAGTATTCTGCTCTCGTATGGCCGACTATGATATCATGGCCGACAATTTGTATGTTTTGCGAGCAAAAAAATGTGCAAGTTTTGAAAATCAATGTCTCCAACTCGAAACTTAGATTGTCCATTCAATTCAAATATGGATCATTGAGCTACTACAAGCAAATACCATCATACGGTCCAATTCAAATGAAATTCCAAATGTGTTTATCCTAAATATGATGACAAAAGCAAAAATGTGTATGTGTATGAATAAAGTGAATGATTATAAAGTTTGAACATGCCCGTATGTGTATATCTCTAGGTTTGATATATGAATTTGAAATCACGAAATTCCGGCTTAAAAAATGTACCTCCGTTTAAATGAATTACAAAAGCTAATGATGGAGTCGAATTCCAAAATTCCAATCTTAGGTTTTAATTCTGGTACATCAAGGTATATCACGCATGTTCAAAAGTATCGTTATCTCATAGTACAAACTGTGAAACAAATTGATCAACCATGAGTGCACAATATCTCAATTACGCTAAAGTCCCTCAAATATAGACACCTCACTCTTTATCTGAAGTCACCCCCACCACCACCACCACCACCACCACACACACATAGAGAAGTCATTCTCTCCCCCAGACACCAACACACGAGCACATTAACACCCCTCTCTCTTGTGAAGTCCGGACCCCAACATAGGTCTCTATCACTTTGTCTCCCGGGCATGCACACATCTCTTCCCTCACTCTCTAGGTCTCCCGCTATCTCTCTTACCCAAGCACACACACTATGTAGAGTGTATATTTCCCATACACACAAAACGTCGCCCCCAAACGTCTATCTCCCTAGTTATGTGGTTCTCGCGCACTCACCTCACACACCACCCCCACTGCAAACAAGCACACTTTGTCTCCTTGTGCACCACTCTCCTCTTTCTATCTCTCCCACATGCGGACCCGCCCCAGCTCCTTCCCTGTATACATATATGTCGTGACTCTTTGCATAGCTCCCCAATGTATAATCGTTCTCGATTTCGCACATTGTTCTCTACACCATCTATTCTAGATCTCTCATGAAGTCCCTAACACACACACGATGACTCGCTTCCCCTGCGTCTCCATTCGTAGGCCAATTTCAGACAACATCAACATTGTCTCCCTATCTATACGCCATTTATGGACACAAACGACCCCTCTCGCCCCCTCTCTTCCTCTGTCTCTCTGTCTGTCTCTCTCTCTCTCTCTCTCTCTCTCTCTCTCTCTCTCTCTCTCCGTTGCTAGCTCTCTCTTTCTCTCGCTCTCACACCCCTCTCCCACACACACAATCGATGTCTCTTCCAAATAGTCTGCTCCCCCCGCCCGCACCCGTGCTATCTCGCTACTACACATTTCACACCATTCCCCCTTCCCTTATACTAGGTTTACATCATCAGTGGTCTCTCTACTCCACATACACTCTCTCCCTGTCACACACAAACGCGTGCACAAACACACACAGACATGCACAAACACCCATTTATCTGGATCCTCATCTCTCCCTATGTCCGCATGTGTATCTCACACACTCACTCTCTAATTATGTATATGTTTCTCCATGTTACACAACACAAAGCCCCATGTAAATGTCTCTCTCTATCCTCCACACACATAGACACAAAGAATCTGTTATCATTGCCTCAGTCTCTAACATATCGCACATGCACTCTCTCTCTCTCTCTCTCTCTCTCTCGCAAACACGCTGAACAAGGGTTTCCCCATGAATAACTTACCGTCTACTCATCAACAGTCGTGGCAGTACGGCGAACACGAGACGTGAAAAAGAATAAATCTACACGTGCTTAGACCACCTAGTATGACTTCTAGGACTAGAACAAGCCAAAAAGCGCGCCGCCGTCACCCCCTCCTTGTCGGCGACGGGAAAATCTTTGTTTTACACAGTCGAGAAGTCATTGTGCTAAGGCCCCACATGCCGAGGCGTTGAATAGAATGTAGATGCTAGTTTACGGAAGCAAGTATCGATAATATGTTTGTATCTCCATACTTATATTTCTTCTTTTATAAAAAACCGAGTTGGTGATGATGGTACGTGTGCCATCTTGCAATATAGACCGTCTGATCTATATCTGACGGATGGAAATTAAACTAAAAGATACCCGCACCCCTCTCCACATTTGCAGACAAGGCCTTCCCTCATCCATCGTTATCTCCAACAAACCTCATTGTTGAGCAATTAAGAAAGGAAGCCTCTGGAATAAACTGGCCTAGTGGCCGCTGCCGGCGTCGTCAATCCCCATGCCTCCGCTCAGTCCGACCACCAACCACCACCACACCCAACTCCTCTTCACCTTATCTCATATTTCTCGAGATATCATTAGTTTTTACACATGGGATTACTCCCGCAAGGGTCAATCACAACAAGTGTTTTTATAAAAAAATGCATCTTGATGTTCCGTTAATGCACGGATCTTGCTAGTACTCCTACACAAGACTAAGTTGGTGATGCTGGTGTGTCTGCCATCCGTCGTTTCTGACCATTAAGTCTACATCTAACGATTGTGAGGTAAGTTGTTGCCTTTTCTCACCAACATCCCACTTGTCTATCAATTTGTAGAAAAACCCATAATTAGTATCTTAAAACCAACCACATCCCTCCCTGACCTCACCAAAACAGCCCAAGGAATATATTATAATTGAAACATAATATACATATGTATATCAAAATTAGGGTGTTTTGTACCAAGTTTGTGAATAAGTATTATTCTAATTATGACTCGTTGCAACGGACATGAACATTGCTAGTATTTCCATCCATGTATTTTTTTCTAGTATTCCATAGTTTCGAGTTTTCCATCAAGATATTAGTCACTCATGGTTGATATTTACTTTCAATCATGTACACATATGCACTATGTAACTAGCCTTTCTTATTGGCTTCCAAAGCTTAACTTCCGCTCCTACTTACAATATGTAGAGTATTTAACAAAAAACTACCAGTTTCAACCAGCCCTAGGAAGAATCTATTGTACAAAAAATAGCAAAAACATACCCAAAATTTCATAATCCACGCCAAAAACTACTACTACCTAGTACTCCTACCGATTAGGTTCGTTTAAACCCATTTATGACTAGGTTGTCCCACACGTCTGTGCTGATGAGGCAGCTTAAACCAACACATTTTGTTTGACCGTTGACACGAGGGACCCACATGTGACCTTCTATCCTGTTATTCCCCCTCAAATCATTATTTTTCCTGAACATTACTTCAAACAGTACTAATGCGTGTTCGTCGGTGGCGCCGGTGAGGAGCGAGTTGGCCGCCGCTCCGTCGGACGGGCCGGACGCCACGCTGGCCTCCACACGGGTTGGCAGGCTGGCCCGAGCATGACTCACGAGCGAGGAAGCCGCCGTGCTGGCCTTCGCTCGGGCCAGATGGCTGGCCTGAGCGCGGCACGCGGGAGCAAGCCGCCGCGCTGCCGTGCCAATCTAGCTAGCAAACCTTGCAGACAAGCAGCTGGACGGAGCTATCTTGGCTAGCTAGTGGCCGCGAGTGCCGGATGGAGCTGGCATCCGGGCTGCCGCAACATGGGCTCCGCACCGCCAGCGGTTTTGACCTCGCTTTCTGCCGGCGGCAGTAGCTGCGTCCCATGGCCGAGGATGACTAGGTGGACGGGCTGGAGGTAGGAGGTCACTCGAGGATTTTGGTTGGTAAGAGCATGTACAATGGTTGATAAGGTAGTCTTATCTTAAGTCTGCCACGTATGCAAGTGGTAGTAGTTTCTTGGCATTTTAGTGGTTTCTTGCATTATTAGGGGTTTCTTGTAAGGAACAATGTACGTACTACTAGCGACAAAAGGTGATTCTAGGTTGCATTGTACTCCAATGAGTACTACTAGTGGTCGTGGGAGTGTATACCTCGTTTTGTGGGTTGGATCCCGACCGAACACACGGTGGCCTTTTAAAAAAAATAGTACTAGTACACTTCGCTACGAGCCAATATTTTACATGGGTAGTTTGAGTTTTGAAGTCAAACGGATGTGCGGCCCCACAATCTGGGTGCACTGGACATCCTAGCCATGTGAACGGGTTTTCCTTCCCAGCATCCCGTGGCTCGCGTGCTCGCCCTAGCCGCACCTCGCTTGCAGCTTCCTCATCAGCTAGTAGTAGCATATTTAAACTAGTGCCTCCCAATTAAGCTCGAGGAGCTGGAAAAGCCTGGCGGGGCATTGGGAACTGTGCAATATGGCTCTGTACTCTATGTAAAGTGTTGTACTACTAGTACTCTGTAGCTTGTGGCATTGCACACATGGACTTCACTCCATTATCGACTCTACTATAAAAGAAATTCCTCTTGATGTGTTTTTTTTGAAATGGAGGCAAAAGCTTTGCTTCATCTCATTCATAAAGAAGGAACTACTAACAAAGTTTGACGAGATCCATTACACCTCCACAAATGGAAGCGAAAAGCCTAGCCTCGCTGTATCAAATAACTCAAATGTTCTGCCCCCACAGACCGCAGTAACCGTCGCTGATAAACAGGCTGCTAGTGTGTGCGTGAGAGGAGCGGCTGAGTAGGCCAGCTACTCCTACGTGAGAGGAGCGGCTGAATATAGCACCGAGAGTACCCACTAGGCCACTACACTGGTGTACTTCCCCTGCATTGATAGTACAATGATGGTTCTAGAGAACAGTAGTACCCTCCACTTCCAACTGTAGCTCCTTGGCCCTGAAATTCAAGAGTTCAAAACTGGTGCACTATACTAGACTAGACTAGACTAGAAGTACAGTACATCGCACTAATACTCGTAGTTGAGAAAAGTAGTACTGGTACTGCTATAGTACGAGTACATACTCCTCCTTCACATAATGTAAGATGTTTTTTGACACTAGTTGGCGTGTACAAAAATGGCAAAAACATACCCAACATTTCTTAATCCACGCCAAAAACTACTACCTAGTGCCAAAATTTTCTTACTAGTGCTATTATTTACAGTATAATGCAATCCCATAATGTTCCATAATCCTAGTACTAGTAGTAAATAATAGCCTCACCCCTTCGCTGAGGAACGATCTACAGTTGGAAGGGACGAGGCCCTGCAGTTACTACGCTCTTATCTCCTCCTCGCCAGTTCCCCTCCCCCCGAAGAGAAGGCAGTTCGTCGCTGCTCCCATGGATTCGCCAGGCGGTTCTCCTCCTCGTCGGGGCTGGGAGACCTTGGACGATGATCCTCTGGGAGAAATCGCACGCCACTCTGACATCCTCACCGCCGCAAGACTCGGTGCTTCCTGCACCAACGTTTTCAAGACGCCGCTTAACCAGGTTTGGGAAAAGGCCATGCTTGTTGGTCTTCCATGCGTGCTCGAGGAGAAGGTTCTTCTATGGGACAATCCTTCAAATAGTCCACTGCTCCCTGGCCATGGTTGCATGTTGACTCCGCTAGAGTTACCGATGTTGAGAGGTAGTCGGATTTTGTCCGATGAGCAGGTCAGCAATGGAGTTTGATCATGTAGTACTTAGTTATTCTATTTCCATCCCGTTATTTCTCCGCTGCCCACCGTCTTATATATAGGTCTGGGTCGGTGCCAACAAAGATTGGCTTGCATACCTCCGGCTGGATACCACCATCATTTTACACAACATCCACAGCAGTACGACCGTTCCGGTAGACCCCTTCTCCACCATTGGGATCGGCCTTCCGGACTGGCTGGGCTTGAATAAGTATGATGATGCCTACATGAGATTGAAAAAATAGCAATTGCGGAACTGCCGACAAAGCGACGCGGCTACGACGATTACTATCTCATCGTGGTGTTTGACATAAGGATTGCCATCAACGCAAGACGTAGTAACGGCAGAGGCTGGCACATGTTGGCGGCGGCAGATTTGTACCCCTACATGTTCGAAGACGCCGTGCGCCATCTAGCCCGCATCTTCGCGGTGACAAGCCAGGGGACTTGTTTCATCTGGTTGCCATCCTACGGTACGGGAGATTACAAACGGAATGCACAAACCATCATTTGCATCCCTAACGGTACTCCATTATTTTGCAGGGACCAGTCATCCCCCGATCAAAATAAGATCGCCGATCCTGGATGTGCATTTGCATCTGCGATTCGGTCTAACCTGGAACCTTGTAGCTGACTTTGGCATATTGGGATCAACTATCTTAGCAGTCGTTACCCATGGTACCACTGATGTGCAACATGGTCACACAATCTACCATGATTGGCCCGTCACCATCTACCCAGGTATTCCATTTTTTAACCCTCTCGCCTTCTCTTTCATTGTTGTACTAGTAGTATACTTAGTACTACTAGTAGGAGTACTTTTTACCTTGGAGGACGCGTATAGCTAGCTGGGCCATTGAAGACTTGAACCCACTAGCTGCCACCATTTTTGTTTTTCCATGTCTTACTATCTCATCCATGTAGCCAAGAGTGGCTATATATAATAAGCCGATTATTTTACTTCCTCTATACCGGAGTAGTACTATTTGCTGCACAGTATTACTGACCGCCATATTTGAGCACAACATTATTTTGCATGGACCTTGACTATGTACGTCACCATGTGTCCAGATCTGGGATGCCGCATGTACCAGATGAACGGCGCCGAGTTCGACCCCCGTGATGCTACGTGGGTGCCGAGGAACACTCTTGGAGAGTACTCGCTTTTCATCGGGGACAACTACCCCATTGTGAAGCGGATGCCACCTTCCGTGGATGACACGAAAGGCCTGCCGTCCATGAAGCATGTTTGTGTCTTCATTGTGCACCGCCGGATGAACGACATGCTGGGACACGCTATCCCTGATTTATGCCGCTTCAGCTTGGATGAGTCTCCATCGTGTGGAACCGGACTAGAAAGCTGCGACAATGATTCCCGTTGCCCACCGCTATGGATCGTGCCATCCATGAAGAACACCTGGGACTGGAACCTGGAGGAGGACATGCATGTAGCCCATCTATAATGTGTAAGTGGAGTACGGTAATTGTGAATGGTAGCGCTGTGAATATATGTAGACTAGTCATGCACAAATTTATCACATGAATTGGAGATGAACTTGTGTGGCATACTGGCATTTGTCCTTTATAATTTATTACTAGTAAATGTGTTATGTGTACGTACAACTTGTGTGGTTGTTGCACGGGCTTCAACATGCTCTTTGAGAAAAAAAGGTGGCACAACTTTGGATATATGTGACATGGCGGCATCATACAATAGCATCGTTCGCTATAGTTGTAGTACACTCCTACTAGGACGACAACTCCTATAAAACCTTGCGCTTGGCTCTTTGCCTCTTCGGGAGGTTCAACAGTTCATACTCGTGTGAACCTTGCACTTGCCTCTTCGCCTCTTCGGAAGGTCCAACAATGATGATACTACAGTACAATATGCATCTGGCAATCTGACACCAATTGAACTGATGCACGTCCACCGCGAGGGCGAGGGCGAGGGCGAGGGAGAGGAAGAGGGAGAGGGCGCTATAGTCAAAACCCTCTCCACGTCCTGCGAACCACCGTGAGCGTGGGCGAGGGAGAGGCGTAGTAAGCAAGCTTCTCCTCGTTCGGCGAGTTAACGAGACACATCAGAGCATTACTAGTACTAGTAGTAGTCCATACTGCGTCCTTTCTGATTAATATGGCTTAATTTGAAACGAGAAAAATACACTGGCGGTCAACGTACGTAACAATACGCTCTTTACGGTCGCTATATATAGTTTTGCGTCGATTATACGATCACTAGCTCATCGTAGAGCACCGTATTGCACCCTACTAACCGGCCACATAGTCGACGTGGCACTTTGTTGACTGGTTAAATTATCACCTGGTTTCTGGGTCTCACCTGTCAGTTGGTGGAGCAAAGAAATCAGTTAAACAAAACTTTACGCAGGCGCCACACGAGTCCAACCCTTGCGCCCGAACCGCCCTGGCTGTGTATGTGAGTGCGTGCACGTGTCGTCCATCGGCCTTCCAAGAAAGAGTGTACATCGGCTATAAAACAAAGAGTGTAGTAGTACATGATGTACATCTACACTTCCAATGCATTTAGCCTTTAATCTAAATCGATATTGATTGACTAATGCACCAACTTGTGCTGTAGGTATAGGCTACATGTCTATCCTTAATTATAGCATGCAACGGCCTTCATTTAATCTTCTTATCTCAATGGTTGCATGCACACATAAGTCTGTTACTTTTGGGCGTTAATTATACCCTGGTCAATGTGTAAATCTCTAAATGTACAGTCTTTCACGGACGTAGGGAGTAGGTTGAGCACTTGAGCGTGAGCGTGTGTGTTGCGTCGTGTGCTGTGTGCCGCATGGGTGCGTGAGTGTTGCGTGCGTCCATGTGGAGTACGTGTGAGTGTTGCATGTTGCATGCATGCATGCATGCATGCATGGGCTTACTCCCTCCCATTGACATGTTCATATTTCAAACTTCCTCTGTTCCCTCCATATGGTGATACTCCCTCTGTTCCCAGATACTCCAGTACGGAGTAAAAGCCTCCCTTTGTTCCCAAATATGGAGTATTTGTCTTTCTACAGATTTCAACAAGTGACTAGGTACGGAGCAAAATGAGTGAAGTGAGCGTAGAGGCATAGGGATACTGTAGAAAGGAAATCCTCATGATCCATCATTCCCCATCTCGGTCAGAAAGAACTATTCAACTAGTCTTCACAGTGAAGTGACAATACACGCTGCAGCAGATGGGACACGTAATTAATAAGCTGAACCAGCATGTTGGTGTTACTAAATCAGCCTTACCCAGTACTGTCATCATGTTTGCCAGTAGAGCACGCTTCCGCAAATACGCCCATGCACCTGTGTCCTCCATTAACTGACATATGGGCCCTCTTGTGGTAGACCCACATGTCATCGGTGTAACTATTTACACTCCGGAGGACGGTGCCTATATCCTGGTAGTAGTACTAGTAGAAATGAGATTTAATGCACTTTCTTCCCCATCTTCCGCTCTTCTTCCTCCTCTCTTCTTCTTCCTCCTCTCTTCCCCATCGTCGGCCGCACACCATTTACCCCCGCTCACTGCTCGCCCGCCCGCGCCATCTTCCTTGGTAGCTCGCGCGTACCATATCCCCCCGCTCACTACTCGGCCACACGAGGAGAAGCTTCTTCGCTCTCCCGCCCGAATCTACTTCCCTACTGGTTCGCAGGCACCGAAAACCCCAATGGCAGAACCGACTGACACGCAGAGCCGCGATTGGAATTCCCTCCCCGATGTTCTCTTGGAGCAGATATGTAGTCGTATGGACCTACTCAGCACCGTCTTTCTGGCCGCATGCTCGGTGTATTTGTACCGTCTACTCGTCTGCAACCGGCTGGCTCTTTTCAAGACACCCTACTTGCTGATGCCCGATCCTCGTAGGTGGCCCAGACACCGACTTGACGATCCTACGGAGGTTGCCGTGGTGCCCCTTGACATGCTACCACTACCCGTCCAACTGTCCTTCATGCGCGGCCACTACTGGGCGGGCATGAAGGCCAACTGGATCGTCCTCATCCACCACACCGGTAGTCCGTGGCGTCTCATGGATATCTACGCCCAGAGACAGATCACCCTTCCATCATTGGATACCGCCGACATCGAGCCTCGCGGCCCGCCGGACACTCCTGCCTACTACGCACGAGACGCGTCAAGCTTTTGGCTCGACCTCTGTTTGCAGAAAGTTGTAATCTGCGAAGTGCCCACACCATCAGAAGACTACATGGATTACAGGCTCATTGCCTTGTTCAACATGGGATTAGTCTATCTGGAATCCGGTCGCCATACATGGTTATGGCTCATCATCAATCCTGTTGAGGCAACATTTCTATCTGATGCTATAGTGCACGATGGCATCGTTTATGCGGTCGACGCACAGATTGGCTGCCTATACTGGTGGAATCTATCGTCGTGTAATTGTTCTATCTCATCTCATATTTACCTTATGAATACGACTGCCTGTTCATTTGTTACAAATTTAGAATGCATAGCATGTCTATAACCACATCATTGCTATATGTTCCTCTCATTTCCTAGATTTTTATGACCACACATGTTATTGTTAGAGTTGATATGAGAACAATTGGCATCTAATGATTGTTAGAATACATATTATGAGCATAACATCATGATTGCTATATGTTACTCTCGTTTACTAGATTTTTATAACAACGCATGTTATTTCTTAGAGTTGATATGAGAATAGTAGTAGTAAGTGCTATGGTAGAATATGAGTAGGCACTGTCATAGCTGTTTTCCTCTCATTGTTACATGATGTTTGAACCATGACATGTTGCTAGAATATGAAAGCCATTGGCTTATTTTTTTAACTTGGGATATGATTATGACCACGGCATTGCAATTCTCTGTCTATGATATGGGTCACTGTTATAATAATCTTAATTCCACACATACTCTGAACATGATTGTTTATTTTTGTCCTTTCGGTCTCCAATTTGAATTGTTGCAGCAGACGCAAATGCGCTGGCCTTCATGATTCCAGGACCTGGAATCATACCAGCCGATGGGGTGCTGGTTTATCGCTCGTTCAGCTGACGGCGGTCATTTGATGCTCATTCGCACATACCAAATTGACCAAACCATTACATCAAACCACATGTAGTACAATGCATGGGGCGTTCGTGACATTGATGGCTATGGCTGCTTCGTGTTCGAGAAAGATCCCAGCTCCGTTGGGCCAGGTGTATTCAACTAGAGGCGGGTTTACATCCTCGGCAACCACTCCTTGTTCCTTGGGCTCAATTATCCGATCATCCAACCAATCACCGATCATATCACCGACGATGATTACTGTGCTATGCAACTTCCATTCGCGAGGTGGGGCTGTGTTTACACATCATACCATGGGTTTCATGAATCACCATATCCAAAGATTCGTCGACACATCTTGTTGCCAGGTAATCTTCAGTGTGTGAAAGGCATCAAGCTTCCATGCGATGGATGGCTTTTACAAACCCGACATGCGGCGATGTGGTTCATGCCAATAGCAAATATGCACAACTTGATTCGTGCTGATATCTAGACTGAGCCATGTATTCTGCTGCTATAGCACGACCCTCTTTTGTTGGATATTATGTACTGCTATTAGTTTGAAGCACTCCTCTAGTTTGAAGGATAGATACCTTCCTGGGATCAAGTGCATCCTAACTCAACTGCGTAGGATGTACTGATAATGATGATGGAGATGCTGTGCAGAAGCCATATATATATACATATATATCAGTTAGGCTTTAAGTGCGTACTTGTTAGTTAAACCTATGTATAAATTGTGACACTAAATACAACTAGTAAGTTGTACAGTAGCAGTACTAGTATACGTCGGTCAAATTATTCATCATGTCCACACATTGAATTGACGTGACAACACGCTGCGCGTGAGGTGACACAAGAATCCCGGCGGCGTGTTTGGGTATTCCAGACTTCAGATTTGGAGTACCACTTATCTGTCGAAATCTTTTTTTTCGAAATAGAGGCAAAAGATTTGCCTCATCCATTAAATAAGAGGAGAATAGAGTTTAGAGTTTTTGCAAGCGCCCTTGCAAAACGATATGGCAATTACTCTCGTACAACTGTCGAAGAAGCGCGAGTTTTTACTCTGTCGAAATCTTTCATCATTCACTTAAAACATTCGATTGGTCATACATTGAGTACCATATAACTGGAATTACTGATGCAAGTCGAAGAAGGATTGGCCGGTGCTGCCGGCTGGCGTCAAGTTTGATCCCATGGATCAGGAGCTGATCGAACACCTTGAGGCCAAAGTGGGTGTTGACAGTGCGAGATTTCAGTCTCTCATCGATTTGTTCATACCAACCATCGACAGCGAGCACGACATATGCTACACCCAACCTGAGAAACTTCCAGGTAAGACATCGATTGGCCGTCTACTTGCACAAACATATTCCTTTGTTTATAGCTCTATTTTTCTTTTTATACGCAGACCTGGTGAAACAATTACAATTTGACAGTTAATAAAAAGTGAAACAAGTGACTGCAACATGCCAAAGATGTTATGAAAATGCCAACTAGGTACACTAAAACCTGTATTCCACAATACTGCAGGTATCACACTGAGTGGCCTAAGGAAGCATCTCTATCAGCGCAATTCCAGGGCATTCAAAGGGCACGTGGACGCGTTGCAAGATACAGTCGGAGTGCGGCACACACGTGATGTGGAACAAGACCGGCAATACCTTGCGTGTGATGGTCAACGGCCGGTAGACGGGCAACAAAAAAGGTTCTGGTGCTGCACACCAATAAGAACTTCGACCAGCAGAGGACCAACTGGGTGATGAACCAGTACCACATCGGGGACCTAGAGCAAGAGAAGGAGCGGGAGCTGGTCCTCTGCAAGATTTTCTACCAGACGAACACTAGGGCCAGGAGCCCAGGAGTAGTTTGGTATTGGTAGTTGTACTACCTTGTCTTCCGCAAGTTGGTATTATTGTTAACGATCTTTTGGTATGAACTTGCATTTGCTTCCAACCATCATGCCGAGGGTCGATGTGGATATAAAGCTGAATCATTTGTTTCGAAACGAATTCTCAGGCACCTGATTTTTATTTGATGGGTACTACCTCCGTTTCAATTTACAAGTCCTGCGCGTATACCTAGGTTACCAATTTTATCACCATAATATAAACTATATAACATAAAAATTATACCTTTCAAAAGTAGAAACTCCGTAGTTTATGTTGGTATATTTTTTGTAATATATGACTTGTATTAGGTTAGTTAAATTGACGACCTAGGAGTACGCGCAAGCCCTTTAAACTGAGAGAGAGGTAGTAGCATAAGCACCCGTCGTTCGAATTCTCAGTTCTGCAGTTTTTTCGAAACAAGTGCATGCACTTATTATCACGATAAAAAAAATATCCGTGCTGCGTCCCAGTTATCAGTCTGTGCTTGCAAAATTCTCTCGTTTATTGAGCACATATATTGTTTTTTCAGGTCGAGCAAGTTTCAACTGGGCTGTAGACTGACCAGGGTTGGTTTTGTTTTTAACAGGCCCAGCCCATGACGACAACGGGGCACAAAAATCCAGTAGGTATCTACTGGCCTCTGGCCCGCCAACGTTAGTTATATTTTTTCTTACAACATCCGCAGGCAGTTTTGTTACTGAATCAAACACATAGCCCAGTTCTATTTTCCTCTTGAAACGCATGTCCTACATCCGTTTTCTAATCTCTACCTATAGTTTTACTAGTTCATATACACGTATCATTATATTGAAAACACATAAAATTCCCTTTTCATATTTACATCCTTATTTTTGTTGTTTTTTCCCACCCAGCGCTGATTTTTTTACCACTGGTTTTCCCTTAAACCAACTCAATTGTCCCACGTCTTATTTGCTTACAAAAACAAAACGATTTTTTTGGCAAATCAATAAGTTCTTAAAAAATGTTTATCATTTCGGGATTACAACAGTTTGGACTCCACCAAAATATGCAAAATAAGGTTGAACTTTTTGACCGTGGTCCTGGGCAGAAAGTGGGTTGTAATAAATTACTTAAGAATTAGCAAATGGGCTGCAAATTATAAAAAATAGCAAATGGGCTGCAAATTGTAAAAAATAGCAAATGGGCTTTATGTTGTCTGCCACAGATTTGGAGGCTGACTTGTGGGCCTACTAAGTTCATGCGTACACAAGGTTTCTTAAAAAAGAAACTTAGTCAACAATCGACTCTACCAGCGTCAGACTGTTAGATGTCAATCTAATGTCAATCGTGCTTCTTCAGTCTCTGATCTTCCTGTCCCAGCCGCCCAAACCAGCACCGTCGGAACCACCTGCTCCCGCCTCCCGTGGTCGGCAGTGCTGCCGGGCAGGCCTCACGGCCCCATCATACTCGCATCCCTGGCCTGTCTATCCCTCTACTCACCCACACCTCCTCTTATTTTCCGGCGACAGCAGCCGAACCAGTCAACCCTCGTACTCTCCACCGCGTGGGCAGCCACTGCCGTGTCTTCGCCGGCTCCCTGTCGTTCCCTTTGTAGGCCTCGCCGTCGTCCACCGCCCTGGTGCTCTCGGCGCGGCGTGGTCAATGATGTCCATCCAACGGTCGTAGTGCTTCTTAAACCTCTGGTCTTCTTGCCCCAGCCACCCAAAGCAGCACCGGCTATACTACTCCCACCGTTGGCCAGGCCATCCCTCCACTCACCCACTCCTCCTGTTATTCTGCGGCGATGGCAGCCTCACACCGCAGCCGAACCAGTGAACCCTCGCACTCCTCTCCACGTGGGCATCCACTGCCTCGTCTTCCCCAGCTCCGCATCGTCCCCTTCCTAGGCCTCGCCGTCGTCCACCGCCCTGGTGCTCTCGGTGCGGTGTGGTCAACGTGGTCAAGGAACTGCTTCCATCGGACGTGGACTGTACGTGGAGAGGCTGACAGCTGGGTCCACGGCCGCAGCAAGGAAGTGCCTCCTTACTACGCGCAAAATAATTATTCCTCCACCTGACAGTGGGGACCCACCAGACGGGCCACCAGTATTTCGCGGAAAAAACGTTTCCCCCCTGACTGTTGTGACCCACCGGATGGGCCACTGTATTTCGCGAAAAAAATGTTTGCCCCTGACTGCTTGGACCCACCGGACAGACCACCGTATTTTGCAAAAAAAAGTTCCCCCCGCTGTCAGCTTGGACCCACCAGAAGTGCCTCCTTATTATGCACAGAAAAATGAATACTCCCCTGCTAGCTGGGACCCATCATGGTGGGAGGCTGACTTGTGGGCCTACTAAGTTGACGGGGACAGAGGGCTTTGTCAACTTAGTCAATATGAACGATTCTAGCTCCAGTGACCATATGATGTCCATCCAACGGCCGTCGTGCTTCTTCAATCTCTGCTCTTCCTGCTCCGGCCACTCAAACAAGCGCCGGCAGGACTGCCAGTTCCCTCCTCCCCGCGGCCGGCTGTGCTGCCGCACAGGCCTCACTGCCCGATCGTACTCCCATTGCTGGCCTAGCCATCCCTCTACTCACCCACACGTCCACACCTATTGTTATTCTCCAGCGAGGGCAGACGAACCAGTAAACCCTTGTACAGTCGTACTCCCCTCCGCGTGGGCAACAATTGCCGAGTCTACCTTCCTCCGTGTCGTTCCCTTCCTAGGCCTCGCTGTCGTCCACCGCCCTATTGCTCTCGGCGCGGTGTGGTCAACGTGGTCAAGGAACGGCTTCCATCGGACGTGGACTGCACGTGGAGAGGCTGACAGCTGGGTCCACGGCCGCAGCAAGGAAGTGCCTCCTTATTACGTGCAAAATAATTATTCCTCCACCTGACATCTGGGACCCACCGGAAGGGCCTCTGTATTTTGCGAAAAAAACGTGCCCCCAGCTGACATGTTGGACCCACCAGCTATCTTCGCACGCAAGGAAGTGCCTCCTTATTACGCACAAAAAATGAATACTCCCCCTGCCAGCTGGAATCCAGCATAGTGGGAGGCTGACTTGTGGGCCTACCAAGTTGACGGGGACGGAGGGCTTTGTCAACTTAGTCAATATGAACGATTCTAGCTCCTGTTACCGTACGATGTTCATCCAACGGCCGTAGTGCTTCTTCAACCTCTGGTCTTCTTGCTGCAGCCGCCCAAACCAGCGCCGGTTGTGCCATGTGCTCCTGCCTCCCGTGGCCGGTTGTGATGCCGCGGAGGCCTCACCGCCCCCTACTACTCCCACCGCTGTCCAGGCCATCCCTCTACTCACCCACACCCCCTGTTATTCTGCGGTGACAACAGCCTCACACCGCAGCCGAACCAGTGAATCCTCTTACTCCTCTTCGCGTGGGCATCCATTGCTGCGTCTTCCCCGGCTCCGAGTCGTCCCCTTCCTAGGCCTCGCCGTCGTCCACCGCCGTGGTGCTCTCGGCGCGGCATGGTCAACATGGTCAAGGAACGACTTCCATCGGACGTGGACTATACGTGGAGAGGCTGACAGCTGGGTCCACGGCCGCCGCAAGGAAGTGCCTCCTTATTACACGCAAAATAATGATTCCTCCACCTGACAGCAGGGACCCACCGGATGTGCCATCGTATTTCGCGAAAAAATGATTCGCCCCCCTGACTGCTGGGACCCACCAGCTACATCTTCGCACGCAAGGAAGTGCCTGACAGTCGGGACCCACCTTGTCGAAGCGTACGTAGCATTGTCATTCTGGTCGCGGACGTGTACGTACATACTGGTCGATGTAGAGGCGCGCACGTGTCGTAGATGTAGAGGCGCGCACGTGTCGTAGTAGATGCGCGCACGTAGCATGTACACGTACGTACATCGACGAGGGTGCAAGAAAGAAAATACGGCCACGTACGTACATACGGGCAGGGTCTCTAACGCCTATCCCGCATACGTACCTGGCTGGGTCGGAACAGAGAAACAGCATCATCGTTGTGTTCATGGGGAGCCAACCGGCAGGGTCGGAACGGAATGCGTGGTCGTGTTCATCGAGAGGGCTTGGACGGAATAGGCGATGGAAACGAGGCCTAGCGTACCGCACAACGGAGGAAACGGCCTTGTGTTCGACCGGCCACGTTCGAAACGGGGTCCTGTTGATCGGGAGGGGCCTGGCGTACCGCAAAACAGAGGAAACGGACCTCCTATGGTCGAAACGGGGGTCCTGTTGATCGTGAGGGGTGTGGCGTACCGCAAAACGGATGAAACGGACTTGTGTTGGAGCGCTATGGTCGAAAGGGGGGGGGAGGGGTGTGGCATACCGCAAAACAGGACTCCACGGGATACTGTTCATCTCCACCGTCAACCTCCTCCAGCCTCCACGGGCTACCGTTGACCTCCTCCAGCCTCCATGGGCTCCTGTTCATCCAGCCTCCACCGTGCGCTACTCCACCGGCTACTGTTCAACCACCCTTCCATGGGCACCCCTCCACCATCTACTGTTCATCCAGCCCTCCACACCTCGGGGTCCTGTTCAACCACCCCTCCACGGCCACCCCTCCATCGTCTACTGTTCATCCAGCCCTCCACACCACGGGGTCCTGTTCAACCACCCCTCCACGGCCATCCCTCCATCGTCTATTGTTCATCCAGCCCTCCACACCACGGGTTCCTGTTCATCTAGAGGCAACGCCACCGCTCACTGTTCATCCACCCCCCCTCGCAACGCTCACTGTTCATCCCAGAGTCAGCATCGATCGGCTTCAGTTAGCAGCAGTAGCGAAGGAATCGCTCCATCGGGTTCAGTTAACAGCCATGGATCGATCGCTCGGGTTCAGTAACGCATAGCCTGCAGTGCAATCGCTCGGGTTCAGTACGTCGCTCGGGTTCAGTTAGAGCCAATGCCTCGCACACACGCGCGTACCTGTAGGAGAGAAATGTGCATCGCTCTCCCACCGTAACCGGCAACTCCCCGAAATTTTCCTCCTCCTCGCTTCTACCACGGTTTTTTCCGTCATGGACGGCCCAAAGAATGTCATGCAACTGCGTCTCCGGCCCGCCCAGGACGAAAAGCCCATTTTCTGTCATGATTTTTTGTCATAGAAGTAGGATCCAACCACATCTATGATGATACCGGATTTTGACATAATTATCGTCATAGAAGTGTCATATGTATGACAGAATTTTTTTTCGTTCGGCCCAAAATGTCACGGATGTGTCTTTTTTTTGTAGTGACACCTCTGTTGGAAAAGGCAGTGCCTAGGAGGCGCTTAGGCACGCCTAGGCGCTAGGCAATGGCCCAACGCCTCGCCTAGGGCATAAGCAGAAGTCTAGGGAGAGCAAGTAAGAAATTGTCTACCAAGCGAGAAATCATGCCATATTGCATTGATATGCCATAAGGGCCATATTCCAATCGTAGTACCTGGTCGTTAACATACTTATATGCCCTAAACTAATAAAATACACATATAATAACCAAATATACACCCTAATAGTAAAAATTATATAATCGCCTAGGCTGTGCCTAGCGCGCTTAAGCACCACTTAGGCACTAGGCGAAGGCCAACCGCCTCGCTTATGCCTACCGCTTTTTCCAACCCTGAGTGACACAACATAGTTCTATAGAATTCTACCTTGGTGACCCCGTATGTCAATGAACACAAGAACATTCAGCGCTCCAAACAACCGGACCAGTGTGACGACTGGATCACATGTGAACACATCAGGACTTTCGGCAGTTGGTTGCAAACATGTCTCAAGGGTGACAACACTATTTCTGATGAGCTGTACTCGTTGGCCAGGGAACCATCTTCGACTGTAATGACTTACAAAGGGTATGAGATAAATGGGAATACATTTTACATGATCACCCAGGATCAAAAGAGCACCAACCAAAACAGTGGTGTCCTGTTTGATGCAGCAACCAAGAGGGGAAAGGACACATATTATGGTTGCATAGTGGACATATGGGAACTTGACTATGGACATTATTTTAAGGTCCCTTTCTTTAAGTGCAAATGGGTCAATCTGTTAGGAGGCGGGGTACAGGTAGACCCACAGTACGGAATGACAACAGTGGATCTGAACAATCTTGGGTACACAGGCAAACCATTCGTCCTAGCCAATGATGTGGCGCAGGTTTTCTATGTGAAGGACATGTCTACCAAACCGAGAAAAAGAAAAGATAAGGAAGCGAATACATCATACGATGAGCCAGAGTGCCACATTGTTCTTTCAGGAAAAAGAGACATCATGGGATTGGAGGGCAAGACAAACATGTCTGATGATTATGAAAATTTTCATCAAATTCCTCCCTTCAAAGTCAAGGCTGACCCAAGCACCATGTTAAACCATGAAGATTATCCATGGTTACGGCGCAATAAGCAAAGGACACAAGCGAAGAAAAAGTAAAGACTTTCTGTCCACAACTATTATGATGATGCCTTTGATCTAGAATATCACTACACTTACATGTGAAGAAATGAAATGCCTTTTGTAACAGATGAGTTTCCGTCCGAAACCATGATACTTCGAAAGCAATTGTCTGTTTTGTACACGAAGTGCATCCAGTTTTTTGCCATAACCCTCCCAACTTTTTAGCACATGCTATGTGGGTGAAATGATGATACCATGCCAACTTTCAACCTTTTCAGAGTTCATTTGTAGTGCTTTTCGATTTTAGGGTCATTTAGCTCAAAAAATTCAGTAAATGAATGAAAAATACCAGATGAAGTCAGAAAGGGTTTAAAATTGATGATGTGGCTTTGAATGGTGCATTTTGAACACAAAAATGTCTGGAGTAAAAATAAGTTCAAAAAAATGAAATCCCTTTGTAATAGATGAGTTTTCGTCCGAAACCTTGATACTCCGAAAGAGATTGTCCATTTTTTACACGAAGTGCATCTAGTTTTTGCCGTCATCCTCTCAACTTTTTAGCACATGCTATATGGGTGAAATGATGATACCCTGCCAACTTTCAACCTTTTCAGAGTTTATCTGTAGTGCTTTTCAATTTCAGGGTCATTTAGCTAGCAAAAATCAACAAATGCATGAAAAAATAACAAATGAAGTGAGAAAAGGTTGAAAATTGATGATGTGGCTTTGAATGGTGCATCTTGAACACAAAAAAATTCTAGAGTTCAAATAAGTTTAAAAAATGAAATCCCTTTGTAACAGATGAGTTTTCATCCGAAACCCTGATACTTCGAAAGAGATTGTCCATTTTGTACACGAAGTGCATCCAGTTTTTGCCCTAATCCTCTCAACTTTTTAGCACATGCTATGTGGGTGAAATGATTATACCAAGCCAACTAAGACCTTTTCAGAGTTCATTTGTAGTGCTTTTCAATTTCAGGGTCATTTAGCTCAAAGAATGAACTAATAGCAAAAAGAGTGTACCAATAGCAAAAAGAACGAACTAAAAATAATCAATTAAAATATTCTGTTATGATCAACTAAAACGAAACTATAATATCCTTCAATAGCAAAAACAAATCAACTAAAAAGCTTTTATAAAACTCCAATAGCAAAAGGAATCAACTAAAAAGCTTTTATAAACCTCTAGTATTATTGAAAACTAAAATTATATAAATTTATGCAACCAAAATTATCATAGTATTTTCTGTTCAAAAAGAATTTTCATAAAGAAATTTTTGGTTAGAAACTTTATTAGCAAAAAGAATTATCATAAAGATTTTTTGTTAGAAACTAAAATAACAAAATCTATTTTAGAATATAATGATAAAACACAGTAATATTAAATAGCAGGAAAAATAATTACTCCAAAATTTATTTTTATGGTAAAGTTAATCACAAACTAGTGGTGCACACAAATTTCAAAGAATTCAGATTTAAACTATTCAAATTTGAAAACTAATGGGACTAACAGAAAGTTTATAATTTATGTGACCTAAAAACAAAAAGAATTAAAAAAATAAAGCAAAAAAACAAAAGAAAATAAATAATGCAAAAAACAAAACAAAAAATTGGTAAATAAAAAAATGCGACCTACTGGGCCACCACGACCTGAATACGACTAGAAACCCAACCATGGGCCAGGATTCAGGCCCGCAGAAGGCCTAGTAGGCCCATAGGTATAGCAATGTCAGATTAGGCCCATAAGCCTGCATTGGAGAGGAGCTCGAGAGGGCAGCGGCAGTGGGGCTTATAAACCACTCCGAGCCCCTCTCAACTAGCGAGGTGGGACTAAACATTTTTTCCGTGGGCAGCAACACAAGGCCTTTGGTCCTAGTTGGTAGCACCAATCGGGACGAAAGGGGTGCATTGGTACTGGTTCATGGCACCAACTGGGACTAATGCCCCACTTTTGTCTCGGGTGGTGCCACCTACTGGGACCAAAGTTCTCCTTTCCCCGCCCTTTGGGTTGCTGAAAATAGACCTTTGGTCCCAGTTGGTCGCACCAACCGAGACTAAAGGGGTCATTGGTCCTGGTTCCAGCCACAAACCGGGACCAAAGCTTCGCCTATATAAGCAGCACTCGTCAAAATTCAGTTCAGTTTCTTCGATCCCTCCGACGACACCACCAGTCTACCCATTTGCCCCGCCGTCTCTGTCGTCGCCCTCCCTCCGAAGCCATCGCCACGCCGCCCCTGCCATCGCCTGTGCCTTGCCGTTGCCGATGTCGTCCCCGAGCCAGGGCGCCCGTGCCCCCGCCCCTGCCCCGCCCTCGAGCACACCGTCTGGCCGCGGCCCTGCCCCGGCCAACCCCCATCGCCGTCATCATCTCCATGCCCTCACCGCCCCCGCCATCGCCCTCGCCAGCCGCCCCCGCTGTAGCAGCCGCCGCCCCGGCTATCTGTGATAATTTTTTATGCGTTTTTATGTGATGATTTTTCTGTTCATATATATAATGTATATATGTATGTGGATATAGGTATGTATGGATGTGGCTATGTATGTATGGATATAATGTTCATAGCATTTTTTGTTCATATATGTTTTTTTTCATATATATATTAATTTTTTATTTCGGTTGTTAGTAGATATCGGTTTTAGGTTAGTGCATTTTAGGTTAGTTGAAGAGGAAGAAGGAAGAATGAAGAAGAAGAGAAAGAAGGAGCAGAAAAAGGAAAATAAGAAGAGGAAGAAGGACAAGAGGAGGAGAAAAAAATAAGAAGATGAAAAAAAGAGGAGAACAAGAAGGAATAGAGGAGAAGAAGAAAAAATAGAAAAAAAAAATCTATTTTTTCGTCTTCTCCTCTATTCCTTCTTCTTCTCCTTTTTTTTCTTCTATTTTCTCTTCTTCTTCTTCAGCTCTTCTTTTTCTTCTTCTTTCTCTTCTTATATTTTATCGATAACGAAGGTGTCGAGGATCGCTGAGCGGTCGAGGGTCGGGAACGGCTAGAGGGTCGAGGGTCGCTGAGGGGTCGAAGGTCGAGGGTTGTTGAGGGGTCGATGGTCGAGGGTCGAGGGTCAGGAACTAGGGTAGAGGGTCATGGGTTGACGAGATGTTGGAAGGAGAAGAAGAAGGAGAAGAAGAGGAGAGGAAGAAGAGGAGAAAAATAATAAGAAGAGGAAGAAGAAGAAGAAAAAAAGAGGAGGAGAAGAAAAAAGAAAAAAATCTATTTTTTTGTTCTTCTCCTCTATTCCTTTTTCTTCTCCTAATTTTTTCTTCTGTTTTTTCTTCTATTTATTCTTCTTCTTCTCCTCTTTTTTTTCTTCTTCCTCTTCTTATTTTTTATCGGGAACGAGGGTGTCGAGGATAGCCGAGCGGTTGAGGGTCAGGAACTATGGTAGAAGGTTGAGGGTCGCCGAGGGGTCGATGGTCGTTGAGGGCTCGAGGGGTCGAGGCTCGAGAGGGGGACGTCGATCAACCCCCTCTTGCTCGACCAACTCTCGAGGACACCCAAACCCTAGAAAAAACGTTGTCGATCTCCTACCCTGTCCCACCCCTACTCGACAAACTCTCACGAGATTTATAAGAGATTTATCAAGAATGCCCCCATTATGGATGTGCATAATTAAGATGATCCATATTTTTCCTGATCTCATCTACCATTCTATATGTGCATGTTCTCTTGTGTCAAAGTATTGAAGAATTCCATGGTTCATAATTAGCCGAAAGTAATAGGTGCATGATGGCATGAAGCTCTTCAAAATTAATTTGGAACGAAGTCTTGATAGGATAATTCTATTTTTTGTATGAGGTTCAGCAAAGGCCTTCCAAATAGCGATATTTGAAAGGCTCTTGGTGAACTTCGTACCAAAAGCGAATTATCCTATCAGGACTCCGTTCCAAAATAACTTTGGGGAGCTTCATACCATCATGCGCCTGTTACTTTTGGCTAAAGTTGAAGCCATCGTTTTCTTGAATCCTTTTACACTAGACAACATGACATATAGAAGGGTAAATGAGAATAGGAAAAATAGGGACCATTTTCAACACATCCAGAATGGCGCCAAGTTGTTAAATCCCTTGTTAAACATTAATTCACGAGAGAGGCTGTCCGAACGTCAGACATTCTTGAGAGAGGCGGTCCAGGCAAACACTAGAAGCGTTGCCGAGGGCACCCCAAACTCTAGAAGCATCGAGGCCACCCAAATTTACCAAGTTAAAAGAGCGTTGTCGAGGCCATCCCAAACCCTAGAAGCGTTGTAGAGGCCACCCCAAATAGTACAAGCATCGATGCCACTAATTAATATTCCGTGTTATGATTAGCTAGCTAGGTATATGTTTGCCACTATTATTATATCCATCTATCATGTTTGTATATTAATTGCCATGTTGTAATATTTGCACACACTATGGATCAACAAAGAGACTTTGAACAAGAAGAGATATTGGGGGACATAATCCGCGACGGACGTGATGTCTTCTCGTTATTTCTCAACGATACCGATGGACTGGAAGGAGAGGAAGCAAGCTATGGTGATCGAACAATGGAGGAGGAAAGTCATGATCATGATGGCTCCGGCGACCGAATGCCAGTGGAAGAAGGAGACCGTGATGACAACTCAAGTGACCGAATGGAGTTGGGATCAGCTGTTGCAAAGTCCGGCGAGGTATATATATATATATATATATATATATATATATATATATATATATATATATATATATATATATATATATATATATATAGACGGTCTATTCTGCTAATATTAGCAGAATAACTATTCTGCACACCACTTCGGCACTGCACGCTCAACAGAAGCGCACTGCATCATTTTGACGACGAGCACTGCAATAGAGACTAGTGAACTTCTCGTCGGAAAAACTGCACGCGTTATTTTTTCGGTACTGTTTTCGCTCTAATTTTTTAACCGTTTATCGGAATGAGGCGTGTAATATACCATTGAAAAGCTATGGATTAGGCGCAACTTCGACATGTTGAACACTTTTCAAGATTCCACGCGGTTTAAGAGCAGTTTTGAAAATGGTGCGACGGATGACGAGTGACAGCGAGCATTTTTTGGCGATTTCTTCTAAACCGCTCGTCGGAATGAAGCAAATGATACGCCGTTGGATAGATATCGTCGAGGCGCATCTTTTTCATATATAATTGTTTCTCTAATTCATTATGGTTGAAGAGCAGTTTCAAATTTACTAAATCGCGGAACTCTGTTTTTCAATTTTTTGAAATTTTCGGTACTGTTTTCGGTCCAGTTTTTGAACCGGTTGTCGAAACGAGGCGTGTGATACGCCGTTGGAAAGCTATGAACGAGGCGTAACTTTCATATGTTGAAATATTTTTGAGATTCCTTACAGTTTTTAGTTAATTTTGAAAATCGTGCGGCTGACTTCGAGAGGCAGCAGCCGTTTTTTCGCAAAAATTTTACGAACGGCTGGTCGGAATGATTCAATTGATATACCCTTGGAAAGATATCGACGAGACGCAATTTTTTCATGTAGAACACTCTCTCTAATTTGTTACGGTTTAAGAGCAGTTTTAAATTTATCGAAATGCGGACACTGTTTATCACGACACCAAAATCGACGTGTGTATTGCATCAGACAGAACATCACACTGCTTCGGACTGAAATCCGCACCGCATCAAACAGTGAAGTGAACGTCATGGTTTCTTTCGTCATTTTTCCTAACTTTTTTATGAAACACGAAACACCTTGTGGGATGAGTGCAGTGCACATCAAAGGTAAAGTGTACCACAACACATATCGAAGTGGGCTGCGTGGCTTTTTTGTCGTTTTCAAACTACTTTTTTATAAATATGTTCAAACTGAATTACCGAGGCTAGTGTATTGCATTTTTTTCCAAACTCCTTTTTTGAAGTTTGCATGGTTGAGTTTAGTGAGCTGCACTATTATTTTTCAATTTTTTTCCTCACTTTTTTATGAATCCATCTCAGACAAGGCAAGTGTACTGCATCAACAATAGCATGTATCAAAGTGAAGTACTAAGCGAGCATTTTTTTATCGAGTATATACTGCAGGGACGAGGTGAGTCTACTGCATCAATTTTTCTTCCAATATTTTTCTACCACACACAACAAACAAAGTGAGCTGCATAAAAAAATCAACCTTTTCTAAAAAAATTGCACTTGGCAACATAGTGAACCTCTGGGAGAAACAAGATTACAAGGCACTCAAACAGGTGAGCTGCATTTCAAAAAGGTACTGTTGTTTTCTTCAGTGCATGTTTTTTCGAGAGAGTTGCGATTGGTACGTCCCTGGACTCAAGACAACTGCAATGCTGCTCTTTATAATCCACAGTACAAACACATACAAGATGACAATGAGGAAGTACTTAAAAAAGAAATCAACATTTTGTCCGTGAAATGCAAGCCGGTCGCCGGTGCACTGCTTTCAAACCCCCATAGCATTGCACCTATGCGCCCATGGGACTGCAACCAAAATCTGAAAAACGCAAAAATGTCAACCGTCAGCAAACTACACACAAAACAACACCCCATCTTCACGGACTGCACCCACATGGGCGCGGCACTGCACGCCCATGCCCGACGAGCTGCATGCCCAAGTTGCGGGAACCGAGACCCACTCGCCGACGAGCTGCAAGTCCTCGATGAAGAAGAATTCGTTGACGCCCATACTGCAAGGTGGCGAGTAGTCAAGGAGTACTCTAGGGGCACAACCAAACTACACGACCATATCAACCAGAGCCAGAAAAGACACCGCGACTCCCCTGCTGCTTCAAAAAAGATATAGTCGTGTCACTCGCCGGAGTATTGCCTTTTTTGTCTTCAGAGTGAACCGAAGATTTCTTTTTTGTCAAAACAAACTGCACTGTTTTTCTTAGCATTTTTTCCCAAGGAATATAAAAGAGAACCTCTTGAACGCAAGAAAGTGAACCTCTCGACACATGTTAGCACACAGCCAGCTCGCATCATACACAAGTGTTTTCTCAAACAAATAAAACAGAACTTCAGAAAAACAATGATATCCTTTTTTTCTCCTTCGCACATGTGCCACACTGCACGTCCATGCGAGCTGCACTGCAAATACAATATAAAGCAAAATAAAACTATGGCACAAATTTTTGGGGGAGGAATGGGACGGTCAACCGTCGTCGAGGGCGTACCTCCGGAACTGCACGGCAGCGCCAACCGAGCCGCACTGGGCGCGAAGCCGGTACAGGAAGGAGCTCACCAGTGGCTCAACCGAACTGCATTAGCCAGCAACCGAGCTACACGGGGCGCCGCCCGAGCACCACCGCTAGCCATGCGCCGTGCAGTCCACTTGCCAACCCAAGGAGGTCCAGCACAAAGTTGACCTGCTCACGGAGATCACGCGAGGTGGCCATGGATGAACCACATCGGGGGGTGCGGCGCACTGCTCGCGGGATCTGGCAGAACTGCATAAGCAAAATCCATAAAAAACGAAAAAACTCTTCTAATCCGCACCCGCACGGCAAGGTGCACTGTACGCCATGGATCAGAGACCACCGTGCGGACTGCAGCGAGCAGGGAATGTACTACAGCCACACCGGCGACAGCAACCCACGGGAGAGCGGAGTTGCTTGATGGGGCCGCCCTACGAGAGAGGGAGGGGAAGACCCTGGCCCCCGGCGGCGTTGACATGGTGGAAGGTGGCGGGACGGGTGGATCCTGTGGAGGAAGGGCGGGGAAGGTGTGGATCTGAGGGCGCCGACGCGGGATAGGCGGAGGTCAGGGACGCAGGGCCGCTGCGGATCCGGGGGTGGGAAGGGCCATGGCCGCACTAGCCTCGGCATCCACACGCATGGCCACGGCCATGGTGGTGGTGTTTCCCCACTGCGGCGGCGGGGGTTGTTTGGCTGGCGGTGGGGATCCCAATGGATCCGTTGTTACCTGGATGGGAGGCAGCGGCGGCAAGGGGCGGGGCTTCGACGGCGCGTGGCGGGGCGGGGCCCTGACGGCGCGTGGCGGGGCGGGGATCCGGCAGCACAGGGAGGAAGGAGGCAGGAGGAGGATTGGGGCCGCGGGCGCGTGGTGGGTGGTGATCCGGCAGCACGGGGAGGAAGGAGGCAGGAGGAGGATTGGGGCTACGGGGTTCTGTGCAGGAGGAAGACGGAGGGGATCGGGTGTGTTTTGAGCGGTGGGTTGGGTGTTAGCAGAATAAGACGTTTCGGTGTGCAGAATAACACTCTAGAGGGTGTTATCATAATAGACCCACCCTATATATATATATAAAGCCTGTGATGACTAGCTAATTGATGCATTAATTGTTTTGGTATGTACATATATTAACTCTTCTTTATTCTTTTGTAGTCCTCCGGATCGAGCCAAACTTCGGTAACGAGATGAGGCCTGAAGAAAAGGTTGCGTCAGGATGAAAGGTTCACGATCACAGCAATCGTGGGCGATGGCCAACCGATTGAACCCGTCTGGACCAAGGAAGCATTTTCTGCTTAGTGCGGGGTTCTTTTTAGGGACATGATCCCGATCAGCATCCACCAATGGAATAAGCCTAAGACGAAGACCCTCAAGTTTCTTATGTCAAAGATAGACAGAAAGATGATCTTTGGAGTGCGCTGGAGAAAAATTTCACCCTACCACCAGAGGAGGATCCGGATAAGCCAGTTATAGAGCCATTAATTGGTCAAGGCTCATGCTCTCAAGAAGATGGCAGATCTATTTAGGAGGTGGAAGAATGAGTTGAAATCAACGTATGTCGACAAAGAGAAGACTCTAGAATTCACCGGCCGATTTGAGAAAATAAGAGATCACTGGCCCGCATTTGTGGCCCATAAGACATCAAAGAAGAGTAACAAGATGTCCGCGACAAACAAGAAAAATGCTGCAAAGAAGGAGCATCACCATCGCACGGGGTCAGGTGGATACCTTAAAGCCCGGCCGTTGTGGGACAAGGCTGAGAATGACCTGATTGCTAAAGGGGTCGAACCAGAGACATTGAACTGGACAGACCATTCAAGGACTTGGTTCTTCGGGGTTGGGGGAACCTTGGACCCTGAAACAAGGAAGTGCGTCTGGATGGACGAGCAACTTGAAACACCCATCAAGAAGCTTCAAAAGTATATCGCCGCAGTGCAGCAAGGGACCTTCATTCCCGATAGAGAGAATGACGGGCTCACAGAGGCCCTCGGGAATCCTAAGCACCCTCGACGAACACGAGGCACACCAGGCTCCGTTGCGTGGAAGGTTGGGTTTCCCGACGCAGGCGGTTACAAAACCCAACAGAGGAGGAGGAAAGTGGAGCTGAGCAAAATGCAGAAGCTGAATGCAACGGTACGAAAGCTAGAGGAACAAGTTGGGAGCCAGCGACCTGCCCAAGCTACCCCAGAAGCTACCCCACCATCTCAGCGGAGAAGCAGCATGGCTTCCACTGAGCTCGTTCAGCAGCCTGACTTCATGGCTCCTAGCTGCCCCGTGGATGCTATCACGGAGGCTCAACAGTGCCAGCTTATGATGCAATGGTAGAACCTCAAAGTCAAGGCGGCTGTTGGCTCTGTTGCACCTCCTGAACCCAACGCAACTTTTCACTACCTTTCGATTCCACAAGGCTATGTTGTTGTGATGGTGGATGAAATAACGGAGGGATTTGAGGAGCTCTAGCTTGACCACCCTACAGGTGAAGGGGAGACTCAAGTGGGTCTTGCTCTGAAGACTCCATGTCTATGGCGGAAGGAGCAAATCAAGCTTCTGAAATTGACGCCTCCGCCTCCTCCTCCTCGTCCGGCGAGTCAGGGCACTCCGCCCTATCCTCCTCCTCCTCCTCCTCTGGCGAGTGATCAGGGCACTCCACGTCCTTCTCCAGCGCTTGAGGGCGGCACTCCGCCTCCTTCTCTGCCTGCTCCGGCACGTCCGAGCAGCCTGCCTCCTCCTCCGCCTCATCACCCACGATGGAAAACAGACGCCGCCGCTCCAGCTGCTCCGGCGTGTTAGACCACTCCGCCTCCTTCTACTACTCCTCAGCAGCAACAGAAGAGAGACGTCGCCACTCCGGCGTCTAGCAGTATAGCCAGAGGCGGGAGGCAATATAGATTTGGTACATCTCTCAAGCCTATAGAGAAGTTACCATATGATATGACCATGGAGGAAAACACGAAGGTCGTTGAAGCGCAAGTGAAAGACTTCTTTCAAACGTGAAGAGCTATGAAACTTCCACCTCCGGAGGAGAAGATAGATGCGGTGAAAGCGAAGCGCACTCTCAATGCCCTAAAGCGACCACCACCGCCTTCGTTGGATAACAACCATCTCTGCTGTATTAAAAAGACATTGCGAGACGCGCACCAGTCGTGAAGTACTTCAAGTGACAAAAGGTTAAAGGAGCGAAGAAGTGGGAAAAAAATTCCCCGGGTTGGAGAATAGGAGAACCAATCATTCCCCCCGCTCAAGGTGTCTAGCGATATCGTCGCAAATTAGCCGCTGATGCTGCCCGGTACCAATTGATATGTCTCCAACGTATCTATAATTTTTGATTGTCCCATGCTATTATATTATTTGTTTTGGATGTTTAATGGGCTTTACTATACAGATGATTAAGAGACAAATTCCTAAGGTCCACGAATTTCTATCAGAATTTTTGGAGTTACAGAAGTATTCGAATGATACAGATTACTACAGACTCTTCTGGTTTTGACAGATTCTGTTTTCATTGTGTTGTTTGCTTAGTTTGATGAATCTATGAGTAGTATCGGAGGGTATGAACCATAGAGAAGTTGTAATAAAGTATATATTACACCAATATGAAATTATAATGATTTCACAACAGTACCTAAGTGGTGATTTACTTTCTTATACTAACGGAGCTTACGAGTTTTCTGTTGAGTTTTGTGTTGTGAAGTTTTCATATTTTGGATAAAGATTCGATGGACTATGGAATAAGGAGTGGCAAGAGCGTAAGCTTGGGGATGCCCATGGCACCCCAAGGTAATATTCAAGGACAACCAAGAGCCAAAGCTTGGGGATGCCCCGAAAGGCATCCCCTCTTTCATCTTCGTTCATCGGTAACTTTACTTGGAGCTATATTTTTATTCACCACATGATATGTGTTCTGCTTGGAGCATCAGTTTCTTTTGTTAGTATTTTCTTGCTGTTATTTAGAGTAATGTTTTGCATCTATATTTTCAATAAAAATTTCAAGAATATCCTTTACCATGCTTATTTTGCAAGTATACATGTTGCTGTTTCAAAACAGAAAGTTTACCGCTGTTGCAAAAATTCCCTAGAAATATCAGAAAATGATAAAATGTTGAAACTTTTTGCATATTGAGCTATGATAAATATTCTACTGTGTGATATGTTTCTCATAATTTTTGGAGTTAGGGAAGTATGATGAATCCTAGATTCTTTACAGACTGTACTGTTTTGGCAGATTGCTGTTATGTTTGCATAGTTTGCATATGTTTGCTTGTTTAATGATTCCATTTGAGTATTAAATATGCAGAGAAATTTAGTATGCAATGTTGAATAATAATTTTTTGTGATTTGCTACAGTAGAGGATGATAAGGTTTTGCATTGGTTTATACTAACTTATCTCACGAGTTCTTGTTGAGTTTGGTGTGGATGAAGCTTTGGAGACTTAGGAAAGCGAGATATAAAAGGAATTAAGGAGACACAAAAGCTCAATCTTGGGGATGCCCAAGGCACCCCAAGATAATATTTCAAGAAGTCTCAAGCATCCAAGCTTGGGGATGCCCCGGTAGGCATCCCACCTTTCTTCTTCAACAATTATCGGTTATTATTGGTTGAAGCTAAGTTTTTGCTTCTTCACATGATGTGTGCTATCCTTGAAATGTTTGTTGACAATAATTTTGGCCTAAGTAAAATTAAAATTATTTTAAATGATGAATTTTCAAATATGCAAAGGAAATGACAGGTGAATTTTTGACGCTTAATATGGAGTAACATGCACCAAAGCAGATAAATAGGTAAAGGCTGATATTTGCAAAATTCGTAAAAAGAATATTCGGCCCAATGAGATTACGATTAGAGGGAAAGATAGTCTGCATGTATACACAGTTTCCCATGGCGAGCTTTTTTTTGTGCCAACATGAAGTCGTCATAAAAGGCGCTAATATCGTTAAATTATTGGACCGGTAGGTGCGACCCTTATTCCATCGATCATGAAATATCAACGTGATAAAAAAAAGAGGGGGTGCGTGGTGATATATACATGTAAAAAAGAAAATTTTCTTTAGGCCATCATATAATTGTCCATGAAAGAATATATGCCCATGTTTTTTTCTTTTCATGGAGCCGCAAAGAAATTAGAACCATTTTTTTTAGTCAGGCCAAGCTCATTTACACAAGACATATGCCTACATGCATGCGTAGTGAGTGGTTTGCAGGGTTGCATGGATGGCCTAATTCATCAGCTAATCAAGTGCATGAAAATTGATGGGTTGGCATCCGAGGCCTGTGTGGTGATTAAAGAAAAGGGTGGGCCAAGCCCTGGGCTAATTAGGAAGTGGCCGATTCAAAGCATTGGTCAACTAGCAATTAAGCAAAAAGAATATTAAAAAAAGGAGCCAGCCACTCCCCACGTCCCATGATCTCATGCATGATCCCACGACTGGAACATGGGCTCACGCGTGGGACGCCTCCGCTGCCGCCCGCTCCTATAAATACCCGTGTCAGCATGCGGGAGAGGAGGTTGGACGGCTCATTCTCTCCTGTTCTGCTGCTGCTACACATATACTGCTGCAAGAAAAAATCCCACACACATACGTGAGGAGAGGGAGATTTGGTGGAGCTCAGCGAGAAGGTGAGATTCATGGTTCTCTCCTAATCTTTTTGCTCCTCTGATTGGTGCTCTTCCCTATGCTTGCTCAATCTTTGCTCTTGGTTTGGTCATATTGACATGAGCCAAGTAGCTTCTCCCCATATGATGATTCTTGATTTGGTCACATTGAAAGAGATCATGAATTCTTTTCCATGCTGCCCAATTCTTGCTCTTGTCTTGGTCATATTGATATAAGTCAAGTAGCTTTTTTTTACTTGATATGATCATTCTTGATTTGGTCATACTGACACTGATCTAGAACTTGTCTTCATGTAGCATGATCGTTGCTTTTTCCCCCATATGATGGTTCTTGATTTGGTCATGTTGGCATAGATCTCGAATTTTTCTCCAAGTGACATGATTCTTGCTCTTGGCTTGGTCATATTGACACATCCCAAGTGGCCTTCATCCTCCACAAGTTTGGCATTCAACTCTTGGCATGGTCATATTGACACATGTCAAGTAGTATTTTCACCATATTTCAGATCTCGCTCTTGGCATGGTCATATTGACACAGGTCAAGTAGTATTCTCACAAGTTTAATATCTTACTCTTGGCACGGTCATATTGACACATGTCAAGAGGTTTTCTCACAAATTCGACATTTTCTTCTTGCCATGGTCATGTTGATACATGTCAAGAAGTATAAATTGCATGAAAATTGCCTCTGGTTTGGTCATATTGACACAAATCAAGGTATTTCTTCCCTTATGTAGAGTGAAGACTTTGTTCTCAACAGAATCACGGCAAAGGTATGACTCGGGGAAAATCAACACAAAAAACGAGGAACAAACTGTATACCATAAGTTGCATATAAAAAATATTGCAAAACAATAGGTGCTCGTCAAAAGACACCATACTTAGTCGCATGTTCGATGATCACATGTGTGCATGATATGCTAAAATTGAGGCATGTAGGAAAACTTAATTAACCATGTTTAAAGTTGGATGCTTAGAAAATTGACATTCCCACTTCATGGTGCATAAACAAAATGCCGCCCAAATCATAAATGCAATTATATTAACCCAATGTCTCAAAAATAGACTAAATGGGTGCACTTTATAAAAATGCGTTGGCCCTAAATAATGCTAGCCGTCATCATCGATAAATAACTAGATATTGGCGAATCTAGTGTATGCGCATCCAAAGTAAAATGGACACATCGTACCTACCTAATTCTAGGTTAATTGGTGTACATCCACCCAACTAAAATAAATTGTATGGTCCCTTCATATGGACGTACATACATTAACAAAAACTAATAGATGATCAGACTCATAATCTGAGTCTGATTGCACTCGAAATGTTGTAGTGCACTTGCATATGCCACCAAAACAAACTAAATATATTTTTTATCTGCTCCATGTATGTGTATACTCAAAAAGGTCACGTCTAGCTTATCTATGTTGGAAATATGCCCTAGAGGCAATAATAAAAGGATTATTATTATATTTCCTTGTTCATGAAGATTGTCTTTATTCATGCTATAATTGTATTATCCGGAAATCGTAATACACGTGTGAATACATAGACCATAATATGTCCGTAGTAAGCCTCTAGTTGACAAGCTCGTTGATCAACAGATAGTCATGGTTTCCTGACTATGGACATTAGATGTCATTGATAACGGGATCACATCATTAGGAGAATGATGTGATGGACAAGACCCAATCCTAAGCATAGCACAAGATCGTGTAGTTCGTTTTGCTAGAGCTTTTCCAATGTCAAGTATCTCTTCCTTAGACCATGAGATCGTGTAACTCCCGGATACCTTAGGAGTGCTTTGGGTGTACCAAACTTCACAACGTAACTGGGTGACTATAAAGGTGCACTACAGGTATCCCCGAAAGTGTCTGTTGGGTTGACACGGATCGAGACTGGGATTTGTCACTCCGTATAACAGAGAGGTATCACTGGGCCCACTCGGTAGTGCATCATCATAATGAGCTCAAAGTGACCAAGTGTCTGGTCACGGGATCATGCATTACGGTATGAGTAAAGTGACTTGCCGGTAACGAGACTGAACGAGGTATTGGGATACCGACGATCGAGTCTCAGGCAAGTAACATACCGTCTGACAAAGGGAAGAGTATACGGGGTTGCTTGAATCCTCGACATCGTGGTTCATCCGATGAGATCATCGAGGAGTATGTGGGAGCCAACATGGGTATCCAGATCCCGCTGTTGGTTATTGACCAGAGAGCCGTCTCGATCATGTCTGCATGTCTCCCGAACCCGTAGGGTCTACACGCTTAAGGTTCGGTGACGCTAGGGTTGTATGAATATGAGTATCCAGCAAACCGAATGTTGTTCGGAGTCCCGGATGAGATCCCGGACGTCACGAGGAGTTTCGTAATGGTCCGAGGTAAAGAATTATATATAGGAAGTGCTGTTTCGGCCATCGGGAAAGTTTCGGGGTCACCCGGTATTGTACCGGGACCACCGGAAGGGTCCCGGGGGCCACCGGGTGGGGCCACCTATCCCGGAGGGCCCCGTGGGCTGAAGTGGGAGGGTAACCAGCCCCTAGTGGGCTGGTGCGCTGTGGGGACCGATTCTCCGGGTACAAATTTCCAGAAAATGGCCCTTGTGCTCACCAGCCCCAGGATAACTGTTAGCTGATGAGGCACCAACTTGATACAGAAATTCCAAGCAAAGTACAAAAATATGTAGTACAAGACCATTCTGGCCTGTGAGTACAACAAATGATTTCTAATGGTTGATGGCGGAAGCGGTTTGTGGATCATCAGTGTCTATGGGAATCCATGTTTCCACAGGAACAGCTGACCAGGTTAACTCCTATCTTCGCGAGACTGCTATCCTCGTTGCTTAAGTTCCGGGACTGTCGGCATGGTCGCTCCTCTCCGCGTAAGTAAATCTGGCCAAGACAATAGCCAGGGACAAGCCAGTGAGTACTTTGAATGTACTCGCAAACATTATGAACACAGGCATAATATGACAATGATGTGCTGAAAATATTTTAGGCTCATGACATCAGTCACCAATGATAAATAAAACTCTGATGCGTACGAGCATGTTAATCATGAAATATGTAATAACATAGCAATATAAAAAATTATGAAATAAACAACAAACATGCCACAGTTGGGCGTCTGTGCGACACCACATAAAGGGCTTTAAAAGAAATGCCACAGTGGGGCGTCTGAGTGACACCACATAAAAGGCTTTAAAAGAAATGCCACAGTCGGGCATCTGAGCGACACCACATAAAGAGCTTAAAAAGAAATGCCACAGTCGGGTGTCTGAGCGACACCACATAAAGGGATTTAAAAGAAATGCCACAGTTGGGCGTCTGGGCGACACCACATAAAGGGCTTTAAAAGAAATGCCACAGTCGGGCGTTTGAGCGACACCACATAAAGGGCTTTAAAAGAAATGCCACAGTCGGGCGTCTGAGCGACACCACATAAAGGGCTTTAAAAGAAATAAACATAGCAAATATCCCGGAGGTAGAACCATCCCAGGGATACGTGAAAATAACCATAATATCACGGGTTAGTCAACAATAATAATAATCATAATTATCACAAGTCACAGGTAGTAATTCCAGTTCTGGTTTAACGGTTTCACCTCCGAAGACCGACACTAAGACCGTCACTTGACCCATCCCAGACTGTAGTCCTTAACCATGGAGACGGCTATTCGAATAGGTTTAATCTCTGCAGAGGATGTACTCTTTACCCACGAGTAACGGATTTATTTAGTCCATCGGGACTAATTCCGTCTACGGTCTTTTTGTTGGAAACACACCTAACTTGCACACACCAGCTTAACGCACCTGTGTCTGGAATCACCCACGACACCTGTCAAGCAAAACTCTAAGTGGGGGAGGCTACAACCTCGACGTAACATGGGATCACAAAATTTATACCGCGCACAAACTGGGGAAGCTATCCCCTTCGGCTACAACCGAAACACCCATGCTCCCGGACCCGGTGGCATGACTACCGGATGCCTCCAGTATCTTCCACCACGGCCTCTTTGTATGGTGTGTGCTAGGAAATGGGTTGACAACTTACTGAACCGTACCCTACTAATCGTAGAGACGAGTGGTAGTACGAAACAAGTATGGGGGTTACTGGCACAAGACTCGATCTACGGTCGACTCAGGAGGTTGTAATATTTCCTGCATGATTAACATAACAATGCATATATTTCAAACAACAGATAGAAACATCACGCGGCGTACCCCTCATGCCATATCGGACACGACCGTCTCGACGGAGGATTAGGGACAAGATCATGTCTACCCAAGACAGAGGCCTTCCCAGCTTCCCTTCCGGTATGCAAGAAAGACGTATGACGGTGTTTTCCATCACAAATCATGCCAACTTCATCAGCATAAAATCATCAATATGCACCCATGGATAGGATCACGTCCTCACATAAAATGACGCATGCACGCGTCGAGGTGGTGTTATCACCGAGTCAACAACACACACCAAGGTATTACACCAGGGTTCAGAATGCTTGCCTTCAGGTCATGGGAAAGAAGGGTGCATCCAAAACATCTTGAAATCTTCCAAAATTCCTATTTAAGAGAATATACATGAATTAACACACAAAAACAAAACAGCACAAAAAGTTGTTTTGATTTTTTTTAAAATAAATCTTAAAATAAACTAGACAATATTTGAGAGAGGTAGGAAAAAGAATTAATCTATTTGGAGTTGTATTTAAAAAGATACAACCGGTCAAAGTTTGGTCAAAAATCTGTTATTTAAAAAATAAAACAGAAAAGAAAAACGTTTCGAAGTACGTACACGTCGAAGGCGCATTTTTGAAATGCGCTTCCACTTATCCAGCGTGGACTGCGCCTGAGTCACTGACAGTGGGCCCGCCTGGCCCACTAGTCAGGTTTGACTAGTCCACTCTCCCTCCCCTTTCTCTGCCCGAACGGCGGCGAGGCAATGGCGATCAACGCCGGCGAACGGCGGCTCCTCGTGTGCTCCAGGAGGTCGGAATGGATGCGCAAGACCGGTGCGGTCCTTCCGGTGGTTGTTTTGTCCTCTGGGGTGGACGGAGCTGCCGGCGGCGAGCTCCGCGGCGGACGGTGGTCGTCGGAAAAAGTGAAATCTCGCCCGCGGCGAGTCCCAATCAAGATTGAGTAGGGGGACGGGCTCACGGGAGGATGAGGGGGTTCCTGGTGGAGAGAGTGAAGATGGGGAGGCCCTGGTGGTGCCGGAATGGCCGGGGCAATGGTGGCGGTTGGAGCTGTCGGAGAGGAAGAAGACGACTCCCTCCCTTCGATTGACGGCCAAGGGGGCACGAGTGGAATAGTGTGAGGCCGCCTGCGTGCGGGGTTGAGCTCGGGGGCCTCTTATATAGCACCTCCGAGTCGGTGTGCAGCGGCCGTGGATAAGCTTGCCGGCGACCGCCGTTCTGTAGCTTGGGCGACGTGGCGGCGACGAGTGCTAGAGGACGAAGCTGTGGATGAGCACGCACTGTTCCAGGAGGCAGGTGGCAAGCGCTGGTGGCTTGGGCGGCGCTGGCTTGTGCAGGAGCGGTCGGGCGGCGGTGGCGGCTAGTGGCTGGCCTGCCCGAGACGTGGCGAGCGCTGCGGGGTTGGTGGGTGCAGAAGGGGACATTGCGGGCTGGCTGCGGTCGGTCACGGACCGGATTGAGTGCGGGGCGTGATGCGGCGGCTCGGGCGCTCGCGGGTGCCAAACGCACGCTCTGGGCGCGCCCACAGCACGCCCGGGACATGCTCGACGAAATGCCAGGGCAGCCTAGAGGTCGCGGTTGAGGCTGGCAACACACAGGTCTAGTCTAGGGTTAGCAATGGAGCTAAGGGACATGGTGGATTGGTCAGGGGCCCAAGTTCACCAAGTAAACCTGAAGTCATGACAAATCTGGCTGTGCACTCAGGGTGTTTGACAAAATGCCAAAGGCACCTAGGTAGTTCTTGGAGTGGCCAAAATCTCCAGACCAGTGTCTCTAAGGATGTAAGAGAGGGTGGTGAAGTTGGTTTGCAAAAAGGAGATACCTGCTAGTGCAAGTTTTGCAAAACTACACTTCTGGACAGGAAGTAAATGGCATCATTACAAGGACCAAAAGTGTTCCAAAGAGAGCATGCTCCTGGACTTAGGGGTTTTGCAGGGTTGACTACAAGTATGAGAAAGCACAAGATCACTAGAGCAAGAAATAATAGGGTTGCAGTAGAAAACACAAGTCTGGACCAGAATGAAAAAGAGGTTGGTTCACTCAATTCTTCCAAAGATCATCACTATGTTTTTGCATAAAGTTGGATGGCATGCTACTACTGACATCCCATAATTTTGGTGGAGGCTCTAGGGAAATATTTAATTGGGTTGTAGTGCAAAAATGCCCACTGGACCAGAGAAGAAAAACATGTGTAACACTCAAAATAAGCAATTAAATAATAGTATAATTGCACAAAAGTGATCTAGGGGCATCACATGACGTCTCCAATTTTTGGTTGGAATATTAGTCAGAGTTATCAACTGGTTGCAGTACAAACAGAGCTCCAAAATTTAAAACAAGCCATCTTAATGATTAAAGCTCAGGGTGAAATAATTTAATAAGTAAAACTACTGATTTAGAAATTGTTTTAATGAGATGGCATAGAAGTCCAATATATTTTTGGAAAGCTCCACTTGGGAAAAGATAAAACTCCTTAACAATAAAAGAAAAGTTTTTCTTTTTGAAATTCATAGAAAGGTCCAGAATGTAAAAAATTTAAAACTCCTGGCAAGATTTTAATATCAAAACTTGGTTAAATTTTTGGGGTGTTACAATTACTAACCCCCTTAAGATAAATCTCGTCCTCGAGATTTGCTAAGGGTTGTAAAACAAAAAATACTTTTACTTGGTCAAAAGATCATTTAACACAAGTGGTAAAAAGAGGCTACAGTGAGAGGGCAATAAGTGGTGAGTAACTACAGTGTGGTACTGGCGTTGTGTGGAGAAGTTCCACGCTTAGAAAAAAAACGAGCGATTTCTATGCTGGCTGCCGTGAATTTAGAATAAATTCTAAATTCTACAATACGCTGGTCGTACCCGAGAGCACAGTGCTCCCTCTAGCTGACAGGTGGGACCACGTGTGACGCCCCCAATTCAATCGTACACTAATCATGCACGCAAATGTGTACGATCAAGATCAGGGACTCACGGGAAGATATCACAACACAACTCTAAAAAAAATAAGTCATACAAGCATCATAATACAAGCCAGGGGCCTCGAGGGCTCGAATACAAGTGCTCGATCATAGACGAGTCAGCGGAAGCAACAATATCTGAGTACAGACATAAGTTAAACAAGTTTGCCTTAAGAAGGCTAGCACAAACTGGGATACAGATCGAAAGAGGCGCAGGCCTCCTGCCTGGGATCCTCCTAAACTACTCCAGGTCGTCGTCGGCGGGCAGCACGTAGTAGTAGGCACCTCCAGTGTAGTAGGGATCATCGTCGACGGTGGCGTCTGGCTCCAGGGCTCCAGCATCTGGTTGCGACAACCAGGTAGAAGGGAAAGGGGGAAAAGAGGGAGAAAAGCAACCGTGAGTACTCATCCAAAGTACTCGCAAGCAAGGAGCTACACTACATATGCATGGGTATATGTGTAAGGAGGCCAGAACTGCAGAATGCCAGAATAAGAGGGGGATAGCTAATCCTGTCGAAGACTACGCTTCTGGCAGCCTCCGTCTTGCAGCATGTAGAAGAGAGTAGATTGAAGTCCTCCAAGTAGCATCTCCAAGTAGCATCTCCAAATAGCATCTCATAGCATAATCCTACCCGGCGATCCCCTCCTCATATCCCTGAGGAAGAGCGACCACCGGTTATATCTGGCACTTGGAAGGGTGTGTTTTATTAAGTATCTGGTTCTAGTTGTCATAAGGTCAAGGTACAACTCCAAGTCGTCCTGTTACCGAAGATCACGGCTATTCGAATAGATTAACTTCCCTGCAGGGGTGCACCACATAGCCCAACACGCTCGATCCCATTTGGCCGGACACACTTTCCTGGGTCATGCCCGGCCTCGGAAGATCAACACGTCGCAGCCCCACCTAGGCACAACAGAGAGGCCAGCACGCCGGTCTAAACCTAAGCGCACAGGGGTCTGGGCCCATCGCCCATAGCACACCTGCACGTTGCGAGGGCGGCCGAAAGCAGACCTAGCCTAGTGGCGTTCCAGTCCAATTCGGCGCGCGCCGCTCCGTCGCTGACATCTGAAGTGCTTCGGCTGATACCACGACGCCTGGATACCCATAACTACTCCCGCATAGATGGTTAGTGCGTATAGGCTCGTAGCCGACTCAGATCAAATACCAAGATCTCGTTAAGCGTGTTAAGTATCCGCGAACGCCGAACAGGGCCAGGCCCACCTGTCTCCTAGGTGGTCTCAACCTGCCCTGTCGCTCTGCCACAAAGTAACAGTCGAGGGCCGTCGGGAACCCAGGCCCACCTCTACCGGGATGGAGCCACCTGTCCTTTCAGCCCCCTCGTCAGAATCACTTGCGGGTACTCAATGAGCTGACCCAACTTTAGTCACCATCTGTATAGTAAGTATGTATGTATAGTATATACCCGTGATCACCTCCCAAGTGATCACGGCCCGATGGTATAGCAAGGCAGACTGACAAGAATGTAGGGCCAATGATGATAAACTAGCATCCTATACTAAGCATATAGGATTGCAGGTAAGGTATCAACAGATGTAGCGACAATGTCAGGCTATGCATCAGAATAGGGTTAACGAAAGCAGTAACATGCTACACTACTCTAATGCAAGCAGTATAGAGTAGAATAGGCGATATCTGGTGATCAAGGGGGGGGGCTTGCCTGGTTGCTCTGGCAAGAGAGAGGGGTCGTCAACTCCGTAGTCGAACTGGTCAGCAGCAGCGTCGGTCTCGTAGTCTACCGGAGAGAAGAGGGGGAAGAAATAATGAATACAGAGCAAACAAAGCATCACAAAATATAACAAGGCAATACGCGGTGTTCGGTGTGCCCTAACGCGGTAGTAGGTGATACCGGTGAAGGGGGGAAAACATCCGGGAAAGTATTCCCGGTGTTTCGTGTTTTCGGGCAGAGGAGCCGGAGGGGGAAAGTTGCGAGTTCGATAGGTTAGGGGTGTGTGGCGGACGAACGGGTTGCGTATCCGGATTCGTCTCGTCGTTCTGAGCAACTTTC
>NC_041381.1:116855556-116860379 GCF_002162155.2 Triticum dicoccoides
AAGAGGTGGAACAAATCTCAGAACATTCTTGACATAAAGGTAATACTCCAAGGTAAAGAAGAACAATTGCTGGATAGCAAGGAACTCAAGGTATAACACCAAACATGAACAAGCTTGTGTTGGTGGGAGGGCAATAAAGTGGTCGACGATAATACCATTCATCGAGGGCAAGGATGGTATGTCTCATCATGAATTCAATTGATATCCTGGATGAGCTCAGAATGTTGATGATCACGACACCTTTGTCGCGAGAGTTCATGAAGATGTAATCGATCGGTAACGACATCAAGTCAAGTAATGATGAAGTGAAAGGTTATTGGAACCAAGGGTACGACACAAACTCGAAACCAAGCTTGTTGTTCAAGGCGAAATGATATGACGATGAGGATCGACGTAAGGTTAGTTCATCGTCGAAAATTGGTGCTCCGAGAATAAGGACCAGGTAGCACAGTTAGAATCGTCACGACAATGATATAGCCAAACAGGCTAGGAATGGCGTGATCGGGTACAAACTCGTACTTATAGAAGCTTACTGAAGAGTTGTTGAACCGAAGAGCGGGCTCGGTTCAGTTATCGGTGTCTTTGAGTGTTCAATAACTCAGAGCCCGTGAAAAATTGGAATTAGTTGGAAGGTAGCACTTGATGAAGAACTCATAAGAAGTTATGCAGTTCCATGATAATCTCGAGATACCAGGGGGGTAATACTCGACACAAGATCAAAGTAAAGGTTGGACTGGCGTATTGATCCATAGGAGACAATTGTTTTAACTTGTCCGAGAAATGAGATCAAAGAAGAACAATCATGGTCGGAACCACGGTTGCAAGGGATCAATTCACAGATACCATAGGTTAGTTATCAAGGAAATAGTTATTGTTACAAGAAGCTTTCATGATAGGATATATATCGCGTCCATGGGCATGAACACAAGTTCAAGGTCGACTCCCACTTCTCCAATGCATAACCTTTCATTCACTTCTCACGTTCGATGAAGTTGTAGTGTTGAAATTTTGTCTGGTGAAGCACCAGAAGGGTATGACTCGTGAAAACTTTCGGGTTCACACGGTTTAGAGAAGGCATATGTTCAACCCATAGGGGCTTCTTAGAAACATATACCACAAGTTTCAAGAGTAAATAACACAAACTCGATGGCAGAGCATGTTTGAGAAAAGCAGAGGATACAATTTACCAAAGGCATTATGTATCCGAGGAAAGGCTCACAAGGTTATTGAATATGAAGGGCGTTGTCAGATAAATCCAACAAAGGACTTGATGGTCCACAAGGGATCTGATACGAGTATCGGTACTCAACTAGAGGAAGAAGAATGCAAGGAGATCAGATTATAGAAACAACTGACTAACTCAATTGTCAAATGCAAAGGAATTATGATTTCCAAATCAAGGGATCAAAAGCAATGCTCTGATTAGGGATGGATAAGTTGAATAGCCTTAGGGTACAACCAACGACAATTGGATTGGTCGAGAACCAACTCCAGTTAAAAGAATGGAAGCTCAACCGGAAAGGTAATTTATAAGGATCAATGATGATTGCGTGTATTCGCAAACATATTGAGTCAACAGACTCAAAATGATAATGACAATGAATGTCAATAAGACTACGAGACTTATGGGATTAACCATAATGCGAGCAAGCAAGAAATTCAAGAGCCAAAGGCTCCAAAGGATTTTCGGAAGATCGAATAGTATTTTGAAGACTTTTGTGAAACTCATGAACAACTGGGGATGAGCGGATACTCGATGAGTGCAATAATTAACCGTAGGGGTATTAGGTGACAAAGAACAGCAAGGCAGTAAGCTCAAAGGATTATCGAAACAACGACGAGTTTATCAGGTTATCTTGTAATAACAAGACCAACTGGGGATGAATGTAAGAATAACAACTGCACGTAGTTATCCCTAAGGGTTTGCGGTGGAAGGGGGATTGCAAACGCGATGAACACAAGTTCTCGGGTTAACAGCGGAGAGTATCTTCAGGGTCTTCTAGTGCAGCAGACGATCATCAGTAACAAGGGGCTCTCCGGGTGAAAGTGATAACGAGATCCTATTGTTAGATTTACTAAACTTCAATTAACCCGAATAGTAGAGAGATCAGAGTCCCAGAGTATAGGTCGAGGAGTAAAAGATCCTACTACCACCCGATGGCGACGTGGGCCCATGGGCCACACAGCCATGTTAGTAAAAGTTTTTCAACGACTAGACTCGACTTCGGCCAAGGAGTTGGAAAGGGGGATTCCTACAGGCAGTCGGCTCTGATACCAACTTGTGACGCCCCCGATTCAATCGTACACTAATCATGCACGCAAATGTGTATGATCAAGATCAGGGACTCACGGGAAGATATCACAACACAACTCTAAAAATAAAATAAGTCATACAAGCATCATAATACAAGCCAGGGGCCTCGAGGGCTCGAATACAAGTGCTCGATCATAGATGAGTCAGCGGAAGCAACAATATCTGAGTACAGACATAAGTTAAACAAGTTTGCCTTAAGAAGGCTAGCACAAACTGGGATACAGATCGAAAGAGGCGCAGGCCTCCTGCCTGGGATCCTCCTAAACTACTCCAGGTCGTCGTCGGCGGGCAGCACGTAGTAGTAGGCACCTCCAGTGTAGTAGGGATCATCATCGACGGTGGCGTCTGGCTCCAGGGCTCCAGCATCTGGTTGCGACAACCAGGTAGAAGGGGAAGGGGGAAAAGAGGGAGAAAAGCAACCGTGAGTACTCATCCAAAGTACTCGCAAGCAAGGAGCTACACTACATATGCATGGGTATATGTGTAAGGAGGCCATATCAGTGGACTGAACTGCAGAATGCCAGAATAAGAGGGGGATAGCTAATCCTGTCGAAGACTACGCTTCTGGCAGCCTCCGTCTTGCAGCATGTAGAAGAGAGTAGATTGAAGTCCTCCAAGTAGCATCTCCAAGTAGCATCTCCAAATAGCATCTCATAGCATAATCCTACCCGGCGATCCCCTCCTCATATCCCTGAGGAAGAGCGACCACCGGTTATATCTGGCACTTGGAAGGGTGTGTTTTATTAAGTATCCGGTTCTAGTTGTCATAAGGTCAAGGTACAACTCCAAGTCGTCCTGTTACCGAAGATCACGGCTATTCGAATAGATTAACTTCCCTGCAGGGGTGCACCACATAGCCCAACACGCTCGATCCCATTTGGCCGGACACACTTTCCTGGGTCATGCCCGGCCTCGGAAGATCAACACGTCGCAGCCCCACCTAGGCACAACAGAGAGGCCAGCACGCCGGTCTAAACCTAAGCGCACAGGGGTCTGGGCCCATCGCCCATAGCACACCTGCACGTTGCGAGGGCGGCCGAAAGCAGACCTAGCCTAGTGGCGTTCCAGTCCAATTCGGCGCGCGCCGCTCCGTCGCTGACATCTGAAGTGCTTCGGCTGATACCACGACGCCGGGATACCCATAACTACTCCCGCGTAGATGGTTAGTGCGTATAGGCTCGTAGCCGACTCAGATCAAATACCAAGATCTCGTTAAGCGTGTTAAGTATCCGCGAACGCCGAACAGGGCCAGGCCCACCTGTCTCCTAGGTGGTCTCAACGTGCCCTGTCGCTCCGCCACAAAGTAACAGTCGAGGGCCGTCGGGAACCCAGGCCCACCTCTACCGGGATGGAGCCACCTGTCCTTTCAGCCCCCTCGTCAGAATCACTTGCGGGTACTCAATGAGCTGACCCGACTTTAGTCACCATCTGTATAGTAAGTATGTATGTATAGTATATACCCGTGATCACCTCCCAAGTGATCACGGCCCGATGGTATAGCAAGGCAGACTGACAAGAATGTAGGGCCAATGATGATAAACTAGCATCCTATACTAAGCATATAGGATTGCAGGTAAGGTATCAACAGATGTAGCGACAATGTCAGGCTATGCATCAGAATAGGGTTAACGAAAGCAGTAACATGCTACACTACTCTAATGCAAGCAGTATAGAGTAGAATAGGCGATATCTGGTGATCAAGGGGGGGGCTTGCCTGGTTGCTCTGGCAAGGGAGAGGGGTCGTCAACTCCGTAGTCGAACTGGTCAGCAGCAGCGTCGGTCTCGTAGTCTACCGGAGAGAAGAGGGGGAAGAAATAATGAATACAAAGCAAACAAAGCATCACAAAATATAACAAGGCAATACGCAGTGTTCGGTGTGCCCTAACGCGGTAGTAGGTGATACCGGTGAAGGGGGGAAAACATCCGGGAAAGTATTCCCGGTGTTTCGTGTTTTCGGGCAGAGGAGCCGGAGGGGGAAAGTTGCGAGTTCGATAGGTTAGGGGTGTGTGGCGGACGAACGGGTTCTGTATCCGGATTCGTCTCGTCGTTCTGAGCAACTTTCATGTTGAAAATATTTTAACCCGAGTTACGGATTAAAAGATATGATTTTTAAAAGATTTTAACAATTTCTGAAATTTAATTAATTATTCAATTAATTCGGAAAATGGATTTATGACATCAGCATGATGTCATGCTGACGTCAGCAGTCAGCGTTGACCGTTGACCTGGTCAACCTGACATGTGGGTCCCGTGGGTCCCACCTGTCATACACTGTTAGGTTTATTTAGGGTTTAGATTAATCCTAATTATAGTTTAATTAAAATTAACTAGTTAATTCAATTAATTAAACCGAATTAATTAACTTAATTACTTACTTAATTAATTAGTTAATTAATAATTAATTTTATTAAATCATTTTTATTTCTATTAATTATATTTATTTTATTATATTATATATTTTTTTTTATTCCTTCTTTTTTTTAAAGAAAAACGTTTTGGGGCGGGGCCC
>NC_041381.1:116861175-116926019 GCF_002162155.2 Triticum dicoccoides
TTCGTCCCGATCCCGATCTGGATCGGGGAAGGGACGAGGGGTCGTGGGAAGGGGGAGAGAGGAGTGGGGGTCGGCTAGGGTTCGGTCGGGGAGTGGGGGGGGTTAAGGGAGTGAGGGGGCCGGATGGGCCGGTGGGCTGGCCGGATGGGCCGTTTGGCCCAGTTGGCCAGGGGGTTTTCCCCCTCTCTTTTTTTTTTGTTTTACCTTTTGTCTTTTCTTTTTATTTATTCTTTTCTGTTTTAGTTTAGTCATACTTTATTTTAGTTTTCATAAAATATGACCATAGCTCCTAAAATAAGGTTTCAGAACATCCCTCTACCATAAAAAGTTTGGTGGTCAATTAAACTAGTTTAACATTTGTTTATTATTTAAAATCATTTGAATAATTGTTTTGCTATGGTTTTATTCACTTTAGAGTATTTAATCATTCCATAAAAGTGTGGTTCCTCCACCATAATTATCTATGCAATATTTGGTTCACTCCGAACATTTTTGTTTTAATATTTGAAAACTTTTATTGTTTGCCTATTTTTTGAATTTGAATTTGAATCGGTTTCGAACTAACTCGAGGTTAGCAACTGTAAACGAGGTGACGTGACACCATTAGCAGAGGATCACTGTAGCTTAATTACCCGGGCGTCACACCACGGCCCGCTGTCAGTCTCTCCTTCTTCCCCTGGCTCTCTCTTCTTCCTCTCTCCCGCGCGCTTTCTCGGCTTTCTCCACCGGCGACGTCTAGCGCGTAGGGCATCTAGGCCGTACTGCGGTAGTGCGCGGCATGCTTGCTGCTGGGGCAGTGTGCATTCACCTCGCGGGCCAGTGCGCTGTCGGCACTGCTCGCGGATTCGCCTCCGAACACCGGCGATCGGGCGACGAGCGGTGCTGGTGGACTTCGCCCACCGTACACCGATCTCGAGCTATAAAATGACCGCGGTGCTCCTTCTTCATCTTTGCACCTGGCCTTGCTTCTCCTCCTCCTCCTCCATTTCTGCTCACCGGAGCTCGAGACGAGGCTCCAATGGAGGAGACGGTGCCGGACTGGTACGTGATCCTGGTGTGTGGAGGGCTGGCGGCAGTGCTGGGGCTCTCTGTGCTCCTATGCGCGATGATCTTTGATGATCGTCGTGATGCTGCCGCTTGGGTGCTGGCTCTCCGCGGTGGCGGTGATCACGGGGATTAGGCGTAAATCCCGGGTGTTAACTATTATCAGTGTGTTGGAGGTGATTAGTATCCGGATGATTATCCGCTAATCTCTCCCTTGGAGGTATGTGGAGTACTCAGAGGGGTGGTTGGTGAGATGCAACATGGTTGCATGTATTTGCAAGCAGTGTAAGAGTCCGAGTGGTTGTGGGTCTGTTGCCGTGGTGCTGCGCGAAATAAAAAAATAAATAATCCAAGTAGTGAGAGGATAAAAGATGCAACAAATTCTGGAAAAATAAATCTCATTCCAGGATTTTCGCGACTACACAGGTTACTCACGAAGAAAACCACTCACAAAAGTAAAAACTAAATACTCGACTCGTCGTACAAATTCGAGACACCATGCATAAGTTACAACGTAATAATAAATCCTGAAATAACAAATACATCGGTGATGTCTAAAATGAGAATGGTAACTGGACAGGGTCTCGAGGAGAAGTCTCTGGTAGTGGAATACACTCCTCTTCTATCGGAGGAAGGGGATTGATCAGTAGATGTATGCGCCTCTCCAGATCGGGCCTCAGTGATCTGCCGATGGCAATCTGAGGATTCAGATCGGTGAGACTCTAGAGATAATCCATCACTCGCTGGTTCAAATGCTCTTGAGCGATGATGTATTGGATGAGGTTGGCCAGTACTGGGTCTCTCTCAATCCGCCCACCAGGAAAAGACATTACTCCTCCGGGCGTTGCACGGCTCGGAAAGTAATAATATCCTCGCTCGCGGGCATAGGGCACTGCGGATCGAAGACGGGCAATTGCTTCGTTCGCAGCAGCTTCTATGGCCAAGCGTGGGGTCGGCATAGATTTCCCCACGAAGGAAACCTCCGTTGGATCTTGGTTGGGGTCTACGGGAGGAATGTGTACTGCTGCCCAATATTCCGAGGTGGAAGGGGTGATTCTCGATTTGAACAACTCGTACTGGGGTGGCTGGGTAGAACCCATGGTACTGTAGGTAAAGTCCCACAATATTTTGACAAAGCTACCTGTGGTTGCATCTGGGGTTCTCCGATAAATACTAGGGTTCGGCATGGCCAGAAATGGTTGTGAGAGTGGTGCACGAGGTGAAGGTTGCTGGGTAAGGTCACAAGGTGGCCTCCTTTATAGCATCTAGGCTGGTTTATTTACCGTGGTGAACGGTAATAAATCTGCCAGATTGGCTCCAAAGGTCGGGGTCAGTGTCAGAGATACACATATCTCCTGAAGAGACGTGTTACTGTGGGTGTCGTCGGGGTTGGTTTTGGTAGCTGTGCCCAGAAAGTGTGCAACTATGCGCTGACGAAAATACGCAAGGCTACCATTAAAACAGAGACACAACGACAGGCTGCGATAATACACAAGATTACACGATTACAAAGCGGGGATACTCTGAGACTCGGTACTACTCGTACGGCTTAGTCTACCTCGTTTATGTCTAAACGGGCATGCCTGGTGGATGTCGAGGCTTCTCCACGTGTCTCACTACCGGGATTAGTCGAAGATGGCGGAGGAACTACAGGGTCGGGGTAGCGATGATGACCATCGCGGGGATTGTTGGCCACAATCCCGTTGGAGTGTGCTCCCAAAAGGTGACAAAGCACTTCTGGGGTCATCAAGACAGCTTGGCCGCTAGTTGGAGCTGACCTCAGGGTCTCGATCGGGTGTCCAAACAGCACGACTGGGTTGTCGGCGTCGGACTCGGCTTCCCTGCTTGCCGGGGCTCGACGAACCAGCTCTCCTCGAGCTGCGATCAGATCAATAGTGATTTGATCGAACAATGCCTCTAGTGCACTTACATAGCGCACTAGGTGCAACAATGCGGGATCTGTCTCGTGGTCTCCATTGGCGACTTGGGGTGGTCTACCATACCCTTCACGCCTGGGGTAGTAGTAGAACGAGCGACAGTTAACTCTGGGCGACAACTGCCGGAGTTGAACTATAGCTTCTCGAGTGGCTAGCTGGATGGCTTGTGGCTCGAAGGAAGTTGTTCTTCCGGTGAACCTGTAGGGGCGTTCTGGCGACAAACCCCTACCATAGATGTGCACAGTGGCCCAGAATTGGCGGTCTTCACCGCTCATGGGTCCTTGGTACACAACATATTCTGGGGGCTCTTCTAACGCGTAGGCACGACGGGTGAGGTTTGCGAGTATGGTCACGAAACCTCCTAGATTGGTTGATGTGGTCTCATTGTGCACTATGGGACCAGGCATTGTGGCTAGGTTGGGGAAGAGGCTGTGTTGTGCTGGGTTGAGGCTAGCGTGCCCTTTTTATAGAAAAGGGAACGGAGTCTTCCTTCGCATGCTTGCGAATGAGACATTTTTGCCATTGGTCACTGGTGTGGGATTGACAGGCTAGGCTGATAGGTTGGGCACCAACTGCCAAAAGTGTTGGGATCACCGTGTGGCTATCTTGCACGGGAAGCTTGGCTGAGGTTTTGGTTAGGGTCTGGTAGGTTGGTTTACCTAAGTTATCCGACCAGGCTAAGATAGGATTAGCCAATGGTCAGCCTGGCTCTGGTACCAAGTCTGTGGGGACCGATTCTCCGGGTACAAATTTCCAGAAAATGACCCTTGTGCTCACCAGCCCCAGGATAACTGTTAGCTGATGAGGCACCAACTTGATACAGAAATTCCAAGCAAAATACAAAAATATGTAGTACAAGACCATTCTGTCCTGTGAGTACAACAAATGATTTCTAATGGTTGATGGCAGAAGCGGTTTGTGGATCATCAGTGTCTATGGGAATCCATGTTTCCACAGGAACAGCTGATCAGGTTAACTCCTATCTTCGCGAGACTACTATCCTCGTTGCTTAAGTTCTGGGACTGTCGGCATGGTCGCTCCTCTCTGCGTAAGTAAATCTGGCCAAGACAATATCCAGGGACAAGCCAGTGAGTACTTTGAATGTACTCGCAAACATTATGAACACAGGCATAATATGACAATGATGTGCTGAAAATATTTTAGGCTCATGACGTCAGTCACCAATGATAAATAAAACTCTGATGCGTACGAGCATGTTAATCATGAAATATGTAATAACATAGCAATATAAAAAATATGAAATAAACAACAAACATGCCACAGTCGGGTGTCTGTGCGACACCACATAAAGGGCTTTAAAAGAAATGCCACAGTCGGGCGTCTGAGCGACACCACATAAAGGGCTTTAAAAGAAATGCCACAGTCGGGCGTTTGAGCGACACCACATAAAGGGCTTAAAAAGAAATGCCACAATCGGGCGTCTGAGCGACACCACATAAAGGGCTTTAAAAGAAATGCCACAGTCGGGCGTCTGGGCGACACCACATAACGGGCTTTAAAAAAAATGCCACAGTCGGGCGTCTGAGCGACACCACATAAAGGGCTTTAAAAGAAACGCCACAGTCGGGCGTCTGAGTGACACCACATAAAGGTCTTTAAAAGAAATAAACATAGCAAATATCCCAGAGGTAGAACCATCCCAGGGATACGTGACAATAACCATAATATCATGGGTTAGTCAACAATAATAATAATCATAATTATCACAAGTCACATGTAGTAATTCCAGTTCTGGTTTAACGGTTTCACCTCCGAAGACCGACACTAAGACCGTCACTTGACCCATCCCAGACTGTAGTCCTTAACCATGGACACGACTATTCGAATAGGTTTAATCTCTGCAGAGGATGTACTCTTTACCCACGAGTAACGGATTTCTTTAGTCCATCGGGACTAATTCCGTCTACGGTCTTTTTGTTGGAAACACACCTAACTTGCACACACCAGCTTAACTCACCTGTGTCTGGAATCACCCACGACACCTGCCAAGCAAAACTCTAAGTGGGGGAGGCTACAACCTCGACGTAACATGGGATCACAAAATTTATACCATGCGTAAACTGGGGAAGCTATCCCCTTCAGCTACAACCGAAACACCCATGCTCCCGGACCCGGTGGCATGACTACCGGATGCCTCCAGTATCTTCCACCACGGCCTCTCTGTACGGTGTGTGTGCTAGGAAAGGGGTTGACAACTTACTGAACCGTACCCTACTAATCATAGAGACGAGTAGTAGTACGAAACAAGTATGGGGGTTACTGGCACAAGACTCGATCTACGGTCGACTCAGGAGGTTGTAATATTTCCTGCATGATTAACATAACAATGCATATATTTCAAACAACAGATAGAAACATCACGCGACATACCCCTCATGCCATACCGGACACGACCGTCTCGACGGAGGATTAGGGACAAGACCATGTCTACCCAAGACAGAGGCCTTCCCGGCTTCCCTTCCGGTATGCAAGAAAGACGTATGACGGTGTTTTCCATCACAAATCATGCCAACTTCATCAGCATAAAATCATCAATATGCACCCATGGATAGGATCACATCCTCACATAAAATGTTGCATGCACGCGTCGAGGTGGTGTTATCACTGAGTCAACAACACACACCAAGGTATTACACCAGGGTTCAGAATGCTTGCCTTCAGGTCATGGGAAAGAAGGGTGCATCCAAAACATCTTGAAATCTTCCAAAATTCCTATTTAAGAGAATATACATGAATTAACACACAAAAACAAAACAGCACAAAAAGTTCTTTTGAATTTTTTTAAATAAATCTTAAAATAAACTAGACAATATTTGAGAGAGGTAGGAAAAAGAATTAATCTATTTGGAGTTGTATTTAAAAAGATACAACCGGTCAAAGTTTGGTCAAAAATCTGTTATTTAAAAAATAAAACAGAAAAGAAAAACGTTTCGAAGTACGTACACGTCGAAGGCGCATTTTTGAAATGCTCTTCCACTTATCCAGCATGGACTGCGCCTGAGTCACTAACAGTGGGCCCGCCTGGCCCACTAGTCAGGTTTGACTAGTCCACTCTCCCTCCCCTTTCTCTGCCCGAACGGCGGCGAGGCAACGATGATCAACGCTGGCGAACGGCGGCTCGTCGTGTGCTCCAGGAGGTCGGAATGGATCCGCAAGACCGGGGCGGTCCTTCCGGAGGTTGTTTTGTCCTCTGGAGTGGACGGAGTTGCCGGCGGCGAGCTCCGCGGCGGACGGTGGTCGTCGGAAAAAGTGAAATCTCGCCCGCGGCGAGTCCCGATCAAGATTGAGTAGGGGGACGGGCTCACGGGAGGATGATGGGGTTCCTGGTGGAGAGAGTGAAGAGGGGGAGGCCCTGGTGGCACCGGAATGGCCGGGGCAATGGTGGCGGTTGGAGCTGCCGGAGAGGAAGAAGACGACTCCCTCCCTTCGATTGACGGCCAAGGGGTACGAGTGGAATAGTGTGAGCCTGCCTGCGTGCGGGGTTGAGCTCGGGGGCCTCTTATATAGCACCTCCGAGTCAGTTTGCGGCGGCTGTGGATAAGCTTGCCGGCGACCGCTGTTCTGTAGCTAGGGCGACGTGGCAGCGACGAGTGCTAGAGGACGAAGCTGCGGATGAGCACTCACTATTCCAGGAGGCAGGTGGCAAGCGCTGGTGGCTTGGGCGGCGCTGGCTTGTGCAGGAGCGGTCGGGCGGTGGTGGCGGCTAGTGGCTGGCCTGCCGGAGACGTGGCGAGCACTGCGGGGTTGGTGGGTGCAGAAGGGGACATTGCGGGCTGGCTGCGGTCGGTCACGGACCAGATTGAGTGCGGGGCGTGATGCGGCGGCTCGGGCGCTCGCGGGTGCCAAACGCACGCTCTGGGTGCGCCCAGAGCACGCCCGGGACATGCTCGATGAAATGCCAGGGCAGCCTAGAGGTCGCGGTTGAGGCTAGCAACACACAGGTCTAGTCTAGGGTTAGCAATGGAGCTAAGGGACATGGTGGATTGGTCAGGGGCCCAAGTTCACCAAGTAAACCTGAAGTCATGACAAATCTGGCTGTGCACTCAGGGTGTTTGACAAAATGCCAAAGGCACCTAGGTAGTTCTTGGAGTGGCCAAAATCTCCAGACCAGTGTCTCTAAGGATGTAAGAGAGGGTGGTGAAGTTGGTTTGCAAAAAGGAGATACCTGCTAGTGCAAGTTTTGCAAAACTACACTTCTGGACAGGAAGTAAATGGCATCATTACAAGGACCAAAAGTGTTCCAAAGAGAGCATGCTCCTAGACTTAGGGGTTTTGCAGGGTTGACTACAAGTATGAGAAAGCACAAGATCACTAGAGCAAGAAATAATAGGGTTGCAGTAGAAAACACAAGTCTGGACCAGAATGAAAAAGAGGTTGGTTCACTCAATTCTTCCAAAGATCATCACTATGTTTTTGCATAAAGTTGGATGGCATGCTACTACTGACATCCCATAATTTTGGTGGAGGCTCTAGGGAAATATTTAATTGGGTTGTAGTGCAAAAATGCCCACTGGACCAGAGAAGAAAAACATGTGTAACACTCAAAATAAGCAATTAAATAATAGTATAATTGCACAAAAGTGATCTAGGGGCATCACATGACATCTCCAATTTTTGGTTGGAATATTAGTTAGAGTTATCAACTGGTTGCAGTACAAACAGAGCTCCAAAATTTAAAACAAGCCATCTTAATGATTAAAGCTCAGGGTGAAATAATTTAATAAGTAAAACTACTGATTTAGAAATTGTTTTAATGAGATGGCATAGAAGTCCAATATATTTTTGGAAAGCTCCACTTGGGAAAAGATAAAACTCCTTAACAATAAAAGAAAAGTTTTTCTTTCTGAAATTCACAGAAAGGTCCAGAATGTAAAAAAATTAAAACTCTTGGCAAGATTTTAATATCAAAACTTGGTTAAATTTTTGGGGTGTTACATGCGCCCCCCTTGGGCCCCCCTGCGCCTAGGGTTGGAAACCCTAGGTGGGGGGGTGCACCACTTGCCTTGGGGGGCACTCCACTCCCCTGGCCGCCGCCCCCCTTGGGAGATTGCATCTCCCAGGGCCGACGCCCCCCCTGGGGGCCTATATAAAGGAGGACAGGGGGGAGGGCAGCCGTACCCTGTGTCTTGGCGCCTCCCTCCCCCAGCTACACCTCGTCCTCCTCCCGCAGCAGCTTGGCGAAGCCCTACCGGAGTTCTGCTGCATCCACCACCACGCCGTCGTGCTGCTGGATCATCATCAACCTCTCCTTCCCCCTTGCTGGATCAAGTAGGAGGAGACATCATCCGCTCCATACGTGTGTTGAACACGGAGGTGCTGTCCGTTCGGCACTTGGTCATCAGTGATTTGAATCACGGCGAGTACGACTCCATCATCACCGTTCTCTTGAACGCTTCCGCACGCGATCTACAAGTGGTATGTAGATGCAATCTCTCTCCCCTGACTCATTGCTTAGATGAACTCATAGATGGATCTTGGTGAAACCGTAGGAAAAATTTTATTTTCTGCAACGTTCCCCAACAGTGGTATCAGAGCTAGGTCTATGCGTAGTTCTCTATTGCATGAGTAGAACACAATTTTGTTGTGGGCGTAGATCTTGTCAACTTGCTTGCCGCTACTAGTCTTTTCTTGCTTCAGCGGTATTGTGGGATGAAGCGGCTCGGACCGACCTTACACGTACGCTTACGTGAGACACGTTCCATCGACTGACATGCACGAGTTACATAAGGTGGCTAGCGGGTGTCTGTCTCTCCTACTTTAGTTGGAGCCGATTCGATGAAAAGGGTCCTTATGAAGGGTAAATAGAAGTTGACAAGATCACGTTGTGGTTATTCTTAGGTAAGAAAACGTTCTTGCTAGAACCCAATTGCAGCCACGTAAAAGATGCAACAACAATTAGAGGACGTCTAACTTGTTTTTGTCGCAATTGTCATGTGATGTGATATGGCCAGAAGTTGTGATGAATGATGAATGATATATTGTGATGTATGAGATCATGTTCTTGTAATAGGAATCACGACTTGCATGTCGATGAGTATCACAATCGGCAGGAGCCATAGGAGTTGTCTTTATTTTTTGTATGACCTGCGTGTCATTGAAGAACGCCATGTAAATTACTTTACTTTATTGCTAAATGCGTTAGCCATAGAAGTAGAAGTAGTCATTGGCGTGACAACTTCATGAAGACACAATGATGGAGATCATGATGATGGAGATCATGGTGTCATGCCGGTGACGAAGATGATCATGGAGCCCCGAAGATGGAGATCTAAGGAGCTATATGATATTGGCCATATCATGTCACTACTATATAATTGCATGTGATGTTTATTATGTTTTATGCATCTTGTTTACTTAGAATGGCGGTAGTAAATAAGATGATCCCTTATAATAATTTCAAGAAAGTGTTCCCCCTAAGTGTGCACCGTTGCTAAAGTTCGTCGTTTCGAAGCACCACGTGATGATCGGGTGTGATAGATCCTTACGTTCACATACAACGGGTGTAAGACAGTTTTGCACATGCAAAACACTTAGGGTTAACTTGACGAGCCTAGCATGTACAGACATGGCCTCGGAACACAAGAGACCGAAAGGTCGAATATGAGTCATATGGAAGATACGATCAACATGGAGATGTTCACCGATGATGACTAGTCCGTCTCACGTGATGATCGGACACGGCCTAGTCGACTCGGATCGTGTAACACTTAGATGACTAGAGGGATGTCAATCTGAATGGGAGTTCATTAAATAATTTGATTAGATGAACTTAATTATCATGAACTTAGTCTAAAACTTTTGCAAAATATGTCTTGTAGATCAAATGGTCAACGCTCATGTCAACATGAACTTCAACGCGTTCCTAGAGAAAACCAAGCTGAAAGATGATGGCAGCAACTATTCGGACTGGGTCCGGAACTTGAGGATCATCCTCATAGCAGGCAAGAAAGCATATGTCCTAGATGAACCGCTAGGTGAAGCACCCATCCCAGAGAACCAAGACGTTATGAACGCTTGGCAGTCACGTGCTGATGATTACTCCCTCGTTCAGTGCGTCATGCTTTACAACGTAGAACCGGGGCTCCAAAAGCGTTTTGAGAAACACAGAGCATATGAGATGTTCAAGGAGCTGAAAATGGTTTTTCAAGCTCATGCCCGGGTCGAGAGATATGAAGTCTTCGACAAGTTCTATAGTTGTAAGATGGAGGAAAACAATTCTGTCAGTGAGCACATACTCAAAATGTCTGGGTTGCACAACCGCCTGTCCCAGCTGGAGATCAACCTCCCGGACGAGGTGGTCATTGACAGAATCCTTCAGTCGCTCCCACCGACCTACAAGAGCTTTGTGTTGAACTACAATATGCAGGGGATGGTGAAGACCATTCCTGAAGTATTTTCAATGCTGAAGTCAGCAGAGGTTGAAATCAAGAAAGAACATCAAGTGTTGATGGTCAATAAGACCACTAAGTTCAAGAAGGTCAAGGGTAAGAAGAACTTCAAGAAGGACGGCAAGGATGTTTCCGCGCCCGGTAAACCAGTTGCCGGGAAGAAGTCAAAGAATGGACCCAAGCCTGAGACTGAGTGCTTTTATTGCAAGGGGAAGGGTCACTGGAAGCCAAACTGCCCCAAATACTTAGCGGACAATAAGGACGGCAACACTAAAGGTATATTTGATATACATGTAATTGATGTGTACCTTACCAGTACTCGTAGTAACTCCTGGGTATTTGATACCGGTGCAGTTGCTCATATTTGTAACTCGCAGCAGGAGTTGCGGAATAAGCGGAGACTGGCGAAGGACAAGGTGACGATGCGTGTCGGGAATGGTTCCAAGGTCGATGTGATCGCCGTCGGCACACTACCTCTACATTTACCCACGGGATTAGTTATGAACCTCAATAATTGTTATTTAGTGCCAAGTTTGAGCATGAACATTGTATCTGGATCTCGTTTAATACGAGATGCCTACTCATTTAAATCCGAGAATAATGGTTGTTCTATTTATATGAGAGATATGTTTTATGGCCATGCCCCGATGGTCAATGGTTTATTCTTAATGAATCTCGAACGTAATGTTACACATATTCATAGTGTGAATACCAAAAGATGTAAAGTTGATAACAATAGTCCCACATACTTGTGGCACTGCCGCCTTGGTCACATTGGTGTCAAGCGCATGAAGAAGCTCCATGCTGATGGACTTTTAGAGTCTCTCAATTATGAATCATTTGACACATGCGAACCATGCCTCACGGGCAAAATGACCAAGCCTCCGTTCTCCGGAACAATGGAGCGAGCAACCAACTTATTGGAAATCATACATACCGATGTGTGCGGTCCAATGCGCGTTGAGGCTCGCGGAGGATATCGTTATGTTCTCACTCTCACTGATGACTTGAGTAGATATGGGTATGTCTACTTGATGAAACACAAGTCTGAGACCTTTGAAAAGTTCAAGGAATTTCAGAATGAGGTAGAGAATCAACGTGACCGAAAGATAAAGTTCCTACAATCAGATTGTGGAGGAGAATACTTAAGTCACAAATTTGGTACACACTTAAGGAAATGTGGAATCGTTTCACAACTCACGCCGCCTGGAACACCTCAGTGTAACGGTGTGTCCGAACGTCGTAATCGCACTCTATTGGATATGGTGTGGTCTATGATGTCTCTTATCGATTTACCGCTATCATTTTGGGGATACGCTCTAGAGACAGCTACATTCACTCTAAATAGGGCACCGTCTAAATCCGTTGAGACGACACCGTATGAGTTATGGTTTGGGAAGAAACCTAAGCTGTCATTTCTAAAAGTTTGGGGATGCGATGCTTATGTCAAGAAATTACAACCTGAAAAGCTCGAACCCAAGTCGGAAAAGTGTGTCTTCATAGGATACCCCAAGGAAACCATTGGATATACCTTCTACTTAAGATCCGAGGGCAAGACCTTTGTTGCCAAGAACGGATCCTTTCTGGAAAAAGAGTTTCTCTGAAAGAAGTAAGTGGGAGGAAAGTAGAACTCGATGAAGTACTACCTCTTGAACCGGAAAGTAGTACAGCTCAGGAAAATGTTCCTGTGGTGCCTACACCAACTGGAGAGGAAATTAATGATGATGATCAAGGTACTTCGGATCAAGTTGCTACAGAACCTCGTAGGTCCACAAGGACACGTTCCACACCAGAGTGGTATGGCAACCCTGTCCTGGAAATCATGTTGTTAGACAACGGTGAACCTTCGAACTACGAAGAAGCGACAGCGGGCCCAGATTCCAACAAATGGCTTGAAGCCATGCAATTCGAGATAGAATCCATGTATGAAAACAAAGTATGGACTTTGACTGACTTGCCCGATGATCGACGAGCGATAGAAAACAAATGGATCTTTAAGAAGAAGACGGACGCGGATGGTAATATTATCGTCTATAAAGCTCGACTTGTCGCTAAGGGTTATCGACAAGTTCAAGGGGTTGACTACAATGAGACATTCTCTCCCGTAGCGAAGCTGAAGTCCGTCCGAATCATGTTAGCAATTGCCGCATACTATGATTATGAGATATGGCAGATGGACGTCAAAACGGCATTCCTTAACGGGCATCTTAAGGAAGAACTGTATATGATGCAGCCGGAGGGTTTTGTCGATCCTAAGAATGCTAACAAAGTATGCAAGCTCCAGCGATCCATTTATGGGCTGGTGCAAGCATCTCGGAGTTGGAACATTCGTTTTGATGAGATGATCAAAGCGTTTGGGTTTATGCAGACTTATGGAGAAGCCTGCGTTTACAAGAAAGTGAGTGGGAGCTGTGTAGCATTTCTCATAATATATGTAGATGACATACTTTTGATGGGAAATGATATAGAACTTTTGGACAGCATTAAGGCCTACTTGAATAAGTGTTTTTCAATGAAGGACCTTGGAGAAGCTGCTTACATATTAGGCATCAAGATCTATAGGGATAGATCAAGATGCCTCATAGGTCTTTCACAAAGCACATACCTTGATAAGATTTTGAAGAAGTTCAAAATGGATAAGTCCAAGAAAGGGTTCTTGCCTGTATTGCAAGGTGTGAGATTAAGCTCGGCTCAATGCCCGACCACGGCAAAAGATAAAGAAGAGATGAGTGTCATCCCCTATGCTTCAGCCATAGGATCTATTATGTATGCCATGCTATGTACCAGACCTGATGTAAACCTTGCCGTGAGTTTGGTAGGAAGGTACCAAAATAATCCCGGCAAGGAACACTGGACAGCGATCAAGAATATCCTAAAGTACCTGAAAAGGACAAAGGACATGTTTCTCGTTTATGGAGGTGACGAAGAGCTCGCCGTAAAGGGTTACGTCGATGCTAGCTTCGACACAGATCTGGATGACTCTAAGTCACAAACCGGATACATGTATATGTTGAATGGTGGAGCAGTAAGCTGGTGCAGCTGCAAGCAGAGCATTGTGGCAGGCTCTACATGTGAAGCGGAGTACATGGCAGCCTCGGAGGTAGCGCATGAAGCAATATGGGTGAAGGAGTTCATCACCGACCTAGGAGTCATACCCAATGCGTCGGGGCCGATCAAACTCTTCTGTGACAACACTGGAGCTATTGCCCTTGCCAAGGAGCCCAGGTTTCACAAGAAGACCAGGCACATCAAGCGTCATTTCAACTCCATCCGTGAAAATGTTCAAGATGGAGACATAGATATTTGCAAAGTACATACGGATCTGAATGTCGCAGATCCGTTGACTAAACCTCTCTCGCGAGCAAAACATGATCAACACCAGAACTCTATGGGTGTTCGATTCATCACAATGTAACTAGATTATTGACTCTAGTGCAAGTGGGAGACTATTGGAAATATGCCCTAGAGGCAATAATAAAAGGATTATTATTATATTTCCTTGTTCATGATGATTGTCTTTATTCATGCTACAATTGTATTATCCGAAAATCGTAATACACGTGTGAGTACATAGACCATAATATGTCCCTAGTAAGCCTCTAGTTGACTAGCTCGTTGATCAACAGATAGTCATGGTTTCCTGACTATGGACATTAGATGTCATTGATAACGGGATCACATCATTAGGAGAATGATGTGATGGACAAGACCCAATCCTAAGCATAGCACAAGATCGTGTAGTTCGTTTTGCTAGAGCTTTTCCAATGTCAAGTATCTCTTCCTTAGACCATGAGATCGTGTAACTCCCGGATACCTTAGGAGTGCTTTGGGTGTACCAAACGTCACAACGTAACTGGGTGACTATAAAGGTGCACTACAGGTATCTCCGAAAGTGTCTATTGGGTTGACACGGATCGAGACTGGGATTTGTCACTCCGTATAATGGAGAGGTATCACTGGGCCCACTCGGTAGTGCATCATCATAATGAGCTCAAAGTGACCAAGTGTCTGGTCACGGGATCATGCATTACGGTACGAGTAAAGTAACTTGCCGGTAACGAGACTGAATGAGGTATTGGGATACCGACGATCGAGTCTCGGGCAAGTAACATACCGTCTGACAAAGGGAAGAGTATACGGGGTTGCCCTAATCCTCGACATCATGGTTCATCTGATGAGATCATCGAGGAGTATGTGGGAGCCAACATGGGTATCCATATCCCGCTGTTGGTTATTGACCGGAGAGCCGTCTCGGTCATGTCTGCATGTCTCCCGAACCCGTAGGGTCTACACACTTAAGGTTCGGTGACGCTAGGGTTGTATGAATATGAGTATGCAGCAAACCGAATGTTGTTCGGAGTCCCGGATGAGATCCTGGATGTCACGAGGAGTTTCGGAATGGTCCGGAGGTAAATAATTATATATAGGAAGTGCTGTTTCAGCCATCGGGAAAGTTTCGGGGTCACCCGGTATTGTACCAGGACCACCGGAAGGGTCCCGGGGTCCACCGGGTGGGGCCACCTATCCCGGAGGGCCCCGTGGGCTGAAGTGGGAGGGGAACCAGCCCCAAATGGGCTGGTGTGCCCCCCTTGCCCCCCCTGCCCCTAGGGTTGGAAACCCTAGGTGGGGGGGGGGGGGCGCACCACTTGCCTTGGGGGGCACTCCACCCCCTGGCCGCTGCCCCCCTTGGGAGATTGCATCTCCCAGTGCCGGCTCCCCCCCTGGGGCCTATATAAAGGAGGGCAGGGGGAGGGCAGCCGTACCCTGTGTCTTGGAGCCTCCCTCCCTCTGCTACACCTCGTCCTCCTCCCGCAGCAGCTTGGCGAAGCCCTGCCGGAGTTCTACTGCATCCACCACCACGCCGTCGTGCTGCTAGATCATCATCAACCTCTCCTTCCCCCTTGCTGGATCAAGAAGGAGGAGACGTCATCCACTCCGTACGTGTGTTGAACGCGGAGGTGTTGTCCGTTCGGCACTTGGTCATCGGTGATTTGAATCACAACGAGTACGACTCCATCATCACCGTTCTCTTGAACGCTTCCGCACGCGATCTACAAGTGGTATGTAGATGCAATCTCTCTACCATGACTCGTTGCTTAGATGAACTCATAGATGGATCTTGGTGAAACCGTAGGAAAAATTTTATTTTCTGCAACGCTCCCCAACAATCTACGCATAAGATAAAAGTTAGATCATGCATCCCCCATACGGCTTGCAAATATTAAGAAAACATAGATGTCATCTACTCATAAAACAAGGAGTACTACAACTGTTAGTACTAATGTATTTTGCATACACAAAACACGCACATGCATGATTTTATGCCCCATACGCGTGCATCATGATGTTTGAAGACTAATCTAAAATATTGGTTAACAATTAAAATGACTTTCTCATACAAAGTAAAGGAAATTAATCAAAGTCTATACATTGGTTAATCAACCAGGAAAAGTAGGTGAAGTCATTCAAGCATGCACACATGTACTGCCAATATCAGTACGAGTCAAATGAAAGCAAATGTAAATGAAAGCCATCGCATATGATAACATGAACAAAGTCCAAGACTCCCCCGAGCATGCCGCGTCGACGACAGCGAGGAGGAAGAATTTTTTTTACCATTTTGTAATGGTCGTATGTTGTAATTGCATGTAGTAGAAATGTTGGGATTCTTAATCAGGGGTTTTCTCTTCGGAGATGTAATTAACAGATCTTTTGTGGAAATGTAAGAGATCTGGAAATAATGTACCTGCAATGTTTGATCTCCATTTTATTTATGCATTTAAATTATTCACTCTGTATCAATGACGTGGACGCATGTTCTCACGCCTGCCATTTTCCCGTCATCAGATTCTGGCACGCCCGGTGTGACATATTTCTCCCCTCATCTTCGAATTCCAACATAGGGTTGCAATATATGAGTTTCTATAGTACATAAAGCATAAAACATTATGTACACATACGCAAAAATTTTTAAAAAATGAAGAAAACTAATATATGATTTTCTTTATTTTGAAGGTATGGAGGGACAGGTCCAGCAATTTGTCACTCTCAACTTTGGCGACCTCTGGCTAGATGTGCCAATTGGTCCGCTTGTGGCTACAGTTAGCAAGAGTTTGGAAACAACAGCTGCATCCTCAACTAAGCCAGAATAAAAGGAAGTCTCTTCTGCACTGAAGGAAGGGTTTACTCCTATTCTCACAAAGTCAGCATAGAGAAGGATGCGTGCAGCTGCAAGATCATCTAAGGATCAGCATGTAGGCGAAGCTTCTTCCTCTACTTCAGTTCCTCCTGGTTTCACAAAGATGTCACCTACCAAGGTCATAAGCCATGAGGTACCAGCAAAGGTTGTTTGCATGACACCCGAAGAGTGGCCCGTTCTTGCAAAACAGACGGGACCACTAAAAGTGGCATTGCCAAGACAATCTGACTCAACTACATTGACCAAAGTCGCAGTGCCCATTACACCTTCAAAGCTTAGGGTGGGTGCATGCGAAGGGTCAGGAGAAAGCTCACATAAGCTTATCCCAAGCAACGTAGGGGCGGCTCAAAGGGCTTGCCCTGCAGACAAAGGAAAAGGTGTAATGGCTGAGGACACTGAGTCTTCCTCACATGAAGAATCGGCTCGTCCAAGAGGCCAACTTCGTGTTGATGCACCTGAATTTATCCCCACCATGGGCTACAATCTCATTGGACCATGCCTAGTGGGTGAGCCAAGCAATAGACGCTCGCCCTAGTGGCAAGGGGTGTTTGGCACTTCAATGACTTCCAAGCTGGTCATGTGGATCCAACTGCTACAATAGCAGATCCTTTGTCCTCATCGGTGCCAGCACCAAGACCATCATTTGACGGCTCAGTTGATCCAGCATGTCATCGTCGTCGACGACAGAGGGCTCACCGTGCATGGCTTGATTTCCCAGCGGCAACTGATGCAAACATGACCAATCAACAGCGGAAGCAAGTGGCATATCCCATCAGAAATAGAGAAAGGAAGATCAATGCAAGGATCCGTGGTGGGAGCCATGCTAGCTTCCATGCCATCATGACACAAAATGTTTGCCAAGCTTTGAAGGAAATACTTCTAGGATGCTCTATCTCTGCTGATAATGTTGGTGGCGCCATCATGCGGCGTGTAGAAACTCTATAGAAGTGGCCAGAATGTGAAGAATTTGTGAAGGCAGATCCACGACGACAAGAGTATGTGAAGCAGGCTGCTCATGCATGCAAAAAGCAGGCTGCCCTGAAACAAAGAGAGATGGAAGTACGAGCTGATTCGGGGTATAACAGAATACAAGGAAGAGATTCTCCATCAACAAGCCAAGTCAGTGGAGGAAATGGGGGAAAAGAAATGGCAAGTACAGAAAGGAAGACTACCAGAACTCTCGCCCCATGGCCAACTCACAAGAAAGTCTCAAGTAACTCATTTGAAGTGTTCAACGCAATGCCAGTTGGTGTCAAAGTGGTGACTGACAACAGTAGTGAAACCTCCTCAGCAGCAACACTCTTTAAGAGGAAGAAGGCACGCAAGACTGTTGTAGAAGGTCCTCGCCGCATGATGCGCAGCCAAAAGGGTTCAGATTATGAAGAACTTGGATCAAGCAATGGGGGGGGGGGTCTTACCAGTTTATAAGGTGCGGTGCGGCTCCCCTCTCGAGCTCCTCTCTAAAGCAGGCTTTCGGGCCTAACTCTGCCATCTGTGCCTGTGGGCCTACTGGGCCTTCCACGGGCCTGAATCCTGGCCCATAGGGTTTCTAGTCGTATTCAGGCCGTGGGGGCCCAGTAGGTGGCATTTTTTTTTGTTTTATTTGTTGCTTTATTTAGTTTATTTTGGTTTTGGTTTATTTTTCTTTTGGTCTTTTGCTTTATTTTTTAATTCTTTTTGCTTTTAGTTTTAGAAAAATTATAAACTTTCTGTTAGTGCCATTAGTTTTCAAATCTGAAAACTCTTTTTTTGTTTTCTTTGTTGCTTTATTTATTTTATTTTGTTTCTACTTACAACAAAATACTTATTGTTGCTATTTTATTTTTTTTCAGTTTTTTGTTCTGTTTTCTGCATTATTTAGTTTTTGTTGTTTTTTGCTTTATTTTTTAATTCTTTTTGCTTTTAGTTTTAGAAAAATTATAAACTTTCTGTTAGTGCCATTAGTTTTCAAATCTGAAAACTCTTTTTTTGTTTCCTTTGTTGCTTTATTTATTTTATTTTGTTTCTACTTACAACAAAATACTTATTGTTGCTATTTTTATTTTTTTCAGTTTTTTGTTCTGTTTTCTGCATTATTTATTTTTTGTTGTTTTTTGCTTTATTTTTTAATTCTTTTTTGCTTTTAGTTTTAGAAAAATTATAAACTTTCTGTTAGTGCCATTAGTTTTCAAATTTGGAAACTCTTTTTTTGTTTTCTTTGTTGCTTTATTTATAAACCGGTGTGAGCGCCCTTCAGTTGGCGAGGTTTTAAAATTCATAGTTTTCAAATGAACTCTGAAAAAGTTGGCATAGCATGTGCATGTACAAAACGGACAATGGTATCATACTCATCTGTTACAAAGTTGGCATGTTATCATCATAATAGTTGCGGGAGAAAGTCTTCACTTTTTCTTCGCTTGTGTCGTTCGCCGTCTTCCATCATAACCCCTATTTCTCCGTGCCTCGTCCAAACATTATAGTGTGGCATGAAACCCTTGTAAAGCAGGTGGGTGTGAAGGATTTTCCGGTCAGAGTAAGACTTCGTATTCCCACATATAGGGCATGGACAACACATAAAACCATTCTGCTTGTTTGCCTCAGCCACTTCGAGAAAATCATGCATGCCCTTAATGTACTCGGAGGTGTGTCTGTCACCGTACATCCATTGTCGGTTCATCTGCGTGCATTATATATAATTAAGTGTGTCAAAAATCATTACAGAACATCATGAATAGATAATTAAGTGACCAAATTAATAGAAGTTCATCATCACATAAAAACCAAAGTAGATACATAGTTCTCATCTAACAACATAAAGCTCTGCAGAGCATCTAAATTAATTAAACCATACATTGAAACTATGTAAAACATTTCAATGCGAAAACAAATGCGATCATAATCGCAACCAAGGTAACAACTGATCCAACGACATAATGATACCAAGCCTCGGTATGAATGGCATATTTTCTAATCTTTCTCATCTTCAAGCGCATTGCATCCATCTTGATCTTGTGATCATCGACGACATCCGCAACATGCAACTCCAATATCATCTTCTCCTCCTTAAGTTTTTTTATTTTTTCCTTCAAGAAATTGTTTTCTTCTTCAACTAAATTTAACCTCTCGACAATAGGGTCGGTTGGAATTTCCGGTTCAACAACCTCCTAGATAAATAAAATCTATGTCACGTTGGTCGGCATAATTTTCATAAACAATAAATGAACCAATAGTTATGAAAAGATAATATATACCACATCCGAATCATAGATAGGACGAGGGCCGACGGGGGCGGATACCAAAGCCATCGGCGCACTATATAAGCTGCAATAATAAAAGTAAGAAAACATTACAAGTATCTATCTAAACAAACAAGTAATAATATTTTTCCTTTCAGAAAGAAGATAAGAACAAGAGGCTCACCACGGTGGTGCCGGCGATGAGATCGGCGCGGGTGATCGACGGCGGTGAAGACGGGGACGGGGCGTGACGGACCGCTAAACCTAGATAAATATTGAGAAAAATGGAGCTTGGCGGTCGAGCTTGGAGAGGAGAAACCTTAAGTAGTGTGGCTCGTGTTGGGGAACGTTGCAGAAAATTAAAATTTTTCCTACGGTTTCACCAAGATCCATCTATGAGTTCATCTAAGCAACAAGTCAAGGGAGAGAGTTTGCATCTACATACCACTTGTAGATCGCGTGCGGAAGCTTGCAAGGTGATGATGGAGTCATACTCGACGTGATTCGAATCACCGATGACCAAGTGCTGAACGGACAGCATCTCCGCGTTCAACACACGTATGGGACGGGAGACGTCTCCTCCTTCTTGATCCAGCAAGGGGGAAGGAGAGGTTGAGGAAGACAGCTCCACCGGCAGCACGACGGCGTGGTGATGATGGAGAGGCAGTACTCCGACAGGGCTTCGCCAAGCACACAACGGAGGAGGAGAGGTGTTGGGGAGGGGAGGGCTGCGCCTTGGAGGGTGGTCCGGCTGCCCTCCCCTCACCCCTCTATTTATAGGAGGAAGGGAGAAGGGGGCCGGCCCCCTAGAACCCATCTAGGGGGGTGCGGCGGCCAAGGGGAGAGGGGGAGAGGGTGGCTTGCCCCCCAAGCCAAGGGGGGCGCCCCCTCTAGGGTTCCCCCCTCAACCCTAGGCGCAAGGGCCCAAGGGAGGGGGTGCGCCCAGCCCACCAGGGGCTGGCTCCCTGCCCCACGCAGCCCATGTGGCCCCCCGGGAGGGGTGGCCCCTCCCGGTGGACCCCCGGAACCCTTCCGGTGGCCCCGGTACAATACCGGTATGACCCCGAAACTTCCCGGTGTCCGTTTGACAACTTCCCATATATAAATCTTTACCTCCGGACCCTTCTGGAGCTCCTCGTGACGTCCAGGATCCCATCCGGGACTCCGAACAACATTCGGTAGTCACATACTAGTCTTCCTAATAACCCTAGCGTCACCGAACCTTAAGTGTGTAGACCCTACGGGTTCGGGAGACATGCAGACATGACCTAGACGCTCTCAGGTCAATAACCAACAGCAGGATCTGGATACCCATGATGGCTCCCACATGCTCCTCGATGTTGTCATCGGATGAACCACGATGTCGAGGATTCGATCAAACCCTGTATGCAATTCCCTTTGTCAATCGGTACGTTACTTGCCCGAGACTCGATCGTCGGTATCCCAATACCTTGTTCAGTCTCGTTACCGGCAAGTCACTTTACTCGTACCGTAATGCATGATCCCGTGTCCAACACCTTGGTCACATTGAGCTCATTATGATGATGCATTACCGAGTGGGCCCAGAGATACCTCTCCGTCATACGGAGTGACAAATCCCAGTCTCGATCCGTGTCAACCCAACAGATACTTTCGGAGATACCTGTAATGCACCTTTATAGTCACCCAGTTACGTTGTGACGTTTGATACACCCAAGGCACTCTTACGATATCCTGGAGTTACACGATCTCATGGTCGAAGGAAGAGATACTTGACATTGGCAAAGCTCTAGCAAAACGAACTACACGATCTTTTATGCTATGCTTAGGATTGGGTCTTGTCCATCACATCATTCTCCTAATGATGTGATCCCGTTATCAACGACATCCAATGTCCATAGCCAGGAAATCATGACTATCTGTTGATCACAACGAGCTAGTCAACTAGAGGCTCACTAGGGACATATTGAGGTCTATGTATTCACACGTGTATTACGATTTCCGGATAATACAGTTATAGCATGAATAAAAGACATTTATCATGAACATTGAAATATAATAATACTTTTATTATTGCCTCTAGGGCATATTTCCAACAGTCTCCCACTTGCACTAGAGTCACCAATCTAGTTACATTATGATGAATCGAACACCCATAGAGTTCTGGTGTTGATCATGTTTTGCACGCGAGAGAGGTTTAGTCAGCGGATCTGCGACATTCAGATCCGTGTGCACTTTGCAAATCTCTATGTCTCCATCTTGAACATTTTCACGGATGGAGTTGAAACGACGTTTGATGTGCCTGGTCTTCTTGTGAAAACTGGGCTCCTTCGCGAGGGCAATAGCTCCAGTGTTGTCACAGAAGAGTTTGATCGGCCCCGACGCATTGGGTATGACTCCTAGGTCGGTGATGAACTCCTTCACCCAAATCGCTTCATGCGCTGCCTCCGAGGCTGCCATGTACTCCGCTTCACACGTAGATCCCGCCACGACGCTCTGCTTGCAGCTGCACCAGTTTACTACTCCACCATTCAACATATACACGTATCCGGTTTGTGACTTAGAGTCATCCAGATCTGAGTCGAAGCTAGCGTCGACGTAACCCTTTACGACGAGCTCTTCGTCTCCTCCATAAACGAGAAACATGTCCTTCGTCCTTTTCAGGTACTTCAGGATATTCTTGACCGCTGTCCAGTGTTCCTTGCCGGGATTACTTTGGTATCTTGCTACCAAACTTACGGCAAGGTTTACATCGGGTCTGGTACACAGCATGGCATACATAATAGATCCTATGGCTGAAGCATAGGGGATGACACTCATCTCTTCTTTATCTTTTGCCGTGGTCGGTGACTGAGCCGAGCTTAGTCTCACACCTTGTAACATAGGCAAGAACCCCTTCTTGGACTGATCCATTTTGAACCTCTTCAAAATCTTATCAAGGTATGTGCTTTGTGAAAGACCTATGAGGCGTCTCGATCTATCTCTATAGATCTTGATGCCTAATATATAAGCAGCTTCTCCAAGGTCCTTCATTGAAAAACACTTATTCAAGTAGGCCTTTATGCTGTCCAGAAATTCTATATTATTTCCCATCAAGAGTATGTCATCTACATATAATATGAGAAATGCTACAGAGCTCCCACTCACTTTCTTGTAAACGCAGGCTTCTCCATAAGTCTGCATAAACCCAAACGCTTTGATCATCTCATCAAAGCGAATATTCCAACTCCGAGATGCTTGCACCAGCCCATAAATGGATCGCTGGAGCTTGCATACTTTGTTAGCGTTCCGAGGATCGACAAAACCTTCCGGCTGCATCATATACAGTTCTTCCTTAAGATGTCCGTTAAGGAATGCCGTTTTGACGTCCATCTGCCATATCTCATAATCATAGTATGCGGCAATTGCTAACATGATTCGGACGGACTTCAGCTTCGCTACGGGAGAGAAAGTCTCGTCGTAGTCAATCCCTTGAACTTGTCGATAACCCTTAGCGACAAGTCGAGCCTTATAAATGGTAACATTACCATCCGCGTCCGTCTTTTCTTAAAAATCCATTTGTTTTCTATCGCTCGCCGATCATTGGGCAAGTCTGTCAAAGTCCATACTTTGTTTTCATACATGGATTCTATCTCGGATTTCATGGCTTCAAGCCATTTGTTGGAATCCGGGCCCGCCATCGCTTCTTCATAGTTCGAAGGTTCATTGTTGTCTAACAACATGATTTCCAGGACAGGGTTGCCGTACCACTCTGGTGCGGAACGTGTCCTTGTGGACCTACGAAGTTCAGCAGTAACTTGATCCGAAGTACCTTGATCATCATCAATGTTTTCCTCTTCAGTTGGTGTGGGCATCACAGGAACATTTTCCTGAGCTGCACCACTTTCCCGTTCGAGAGGTAGTACTTCATCGAGTTCTACTTTCCTCCCACTTACTTCTTTCGAGAGAAACTCTTTTTCCAGAAAGCATCCGTTCTTGGCAACAAAGATCTTGCCTTCGGATCTTAAGTAGAAGGTATACCCGATAGTTTCCTTAGGGTATCCTATGAATACGCATTTTTCCGACTTGGGTTCGAGCTTTTCAGGTTGAAGTTTCTTGTCATAAGCATCGCATCCCCAAACTTTTAGAAACGACAGCTTAGGTTTCTTTCCAAACCATAATGCATACGGTGTCGTCTCAACGGATTTAGACGGTGCCCTATTTAAAGTGAATGTAGCTGTCTCTAGAGCGTATCCCCAAAATGATAGCGGTAAATCGGTAAGAGACATCATAGACCGCACCATATCCAATAGAGTGCGATTACGACGTTCGGACACACCGTTTCGCTGAGGTGTTCCAGGCGGCGTGAGTTGTGAAACGATTCCACATTTCCTTAAGTGTGTACCAAATTCGTGACTTAAGTATTCTCCTCCACGATCTGATCGTAAGAATTTTATCTTTCGGTCACGTTGATTCTCTACCTCATTCTGAAATTCCTTGAACTTTTCAAAGGTCTCAGACTTGTGTTTCATTAAGTAGACATACCCATATCTACTCAAGTCATCAGTGAGAGTGAGAACATAACGATATCCTCCGCGAGCCTCAACGCTCATTGGACCGCACACATCGGTATGTATGATTTCCAACAAGTTGGTTGCTCGCTCCATTGTTCCGGAGAACGAAGTCTTGGTCATTTTGAACAAGAGGCATGGTTCGCACGTGTCAAACGATTCATAATCAAGAGACTCTAAAAGTCCATCGGCATGGAGCTTCTTCATGCGCTTGACACCAATGTGACCAAGGCGGCAGTGCCACAAGTATGTGGGACTATCGTTATCAACTTTAAATCTTTTGGCATCTACACTATGAACATGTGTAATATTACGCTCGAGATTCATTAAGAATAAACCATTGACCATCGGAGCATGACCATAAAACATATCTCTCATATAAATCGAACAACCATTATTCTCAGACTTAAATGAGTAGCCATCTCGTATTAAACGAGATCCAGATACAATGTTCATGCTCAAACTTGGCACTAAATAACAATTATTAAGGTTCAAAACTAATCCCGTAGGTAAATGTAGAGGCAGCGTGCCGACGGCGATCACATCGACTCTGGAACCATTCCCGATGCGCATAGTCACCTCGTCCTTCGCCAGTCTCCGTTTATTCCGCAGCTCCTGCTGTGAGTTACAAATATGAGCAACGGCACCGGTATCAAATACCCAGGAGTTACTACGAGTACTGGTAAGGTACACATCAATCACATGTATATCAAATATACCTTTGGTGTTGCCGGCCTTCTTATCCGCTAAGTATTTGGGGCAGTTCCACTTCCAGTGACCCTTCCCCTTGCAATAAAAGCACTCAGTCTCAGGCTTGGGTCCATTCTTTGACTTCTTCCCGGTAACTGGCTTACCAGGCGCGGCAACCTCCTTGCCGTCCTTCTTGAAGTTCTTCTTACCCTTGCCCTTCTTGAACTTAGTGGTCTTATTGACCATCAACACTTGATGTTCTTTCTTGATTTCAGCCTCTGCTGACTTCAGCATCGAGAACACTTCAGGAATGGTCTTTTCCATCCCCTGCATGTTGTAGTTCATCACAAAGCTCTTGTAGCTTGGTGGGAGCGACTGGAGGATTCTGTCAATGATCGCCTCATCTGGGAGGTTAATGTTCAGCTGGGTCATACGGTTGTGCAACCCAGACATCTTCAGGATGTGTTCACTGACAAAACTGTTTTCCTCCATCTTACAACTGTAGAACTTGTCGGAGACATCATATCTCTCGACCCGGGCATGAGCTTGAAAAACTAGTTTCAGCTCTTCGAACATCTCATATGCTCCGTGGTGCTCAAAACGCTTTTGGAGCCCCGGTTCTAAGCTGTAAAGCATGCCGCACTGAACGAGGGAGTAATCATCAGCACGAGACTGCCAAGCATTCATAATGTCTTGGTTCTCTGGGACGGGAGCGTCACCTAGCGGTCCTTCTAGGACATATTGTTTCCTGGCAGCTATGAGGATGATCCTCAGGTTCCGGACCCAGTCCATATAGTTGCTGCCATCATCTTTCAGCTTGGTTTTCTCTAGGAACGCGTTGAAGTTCATGTTTACATTAGCGTTGGCCATTGATCTACAAGACATATTTGCAAAGGTTTTAGACTAAGTTCATGATAATAAAGTTCTAATCAAATTATGAACTCCCACTCAGATTAGACATCCCTTTAGTCATCTAAGTGTTACACGATCCGAGTCGACTAGGCCGTGTCCGATCATCACGTGAGACGGACTAGTCATCGTCGGTGAACATTCTCATGTTGATCGTATCTTCCATACGACTCGTGTTCGACCTTTCGGTCTCCGTGTTCCGAGGCCATGTCTGCACATGCTAGGCTCGTCAAGTTAACACTAAGTGTTTTCGCTGTGTAAAACTGTCTTACACCCGTTGTATGTGAACGTAAGAATCCATCACACCCGATCATCATGTGGTGCTTAGAAGCGACGAACTGTAGCAACGGTGCACAGTTAGGGGAGAACACTTCTTGAAATTTTATAAGGGATCATCTTATTTACTACCGTCGTCCTAAGTAAACAAGATGCATAGACATAATAAACATCACATGCAATTATATAGTTGTGACATGATATGGCCAATATCATATAGCTCCATTGATCTTCATCTTCGGGGCTCCATGATCATCTTGTCACCGGCTTGACACCATGATCTCCATCATCGTGTCTTCATGAAGTTGTCATGCCAACGACTACTTCTACTTCTATGACTAACGTTTAGCAATAAAGTAAAGTAGTTTACATGGCGTTATTCAATGACACGCAGGTCATACAAAAAATAAAGACAACTCCTATGGCTCCTGCCGGTTGTCATACTCATCGACATGCAAGTCGTGAATCCTATTACAAAGAACATGATCTCATACATCACAATTCATCATTCATCACAACTTCTGGCCATATCACATCACATGATCAATCGCTGCAAAAACAAGTTAGACGTCCTCTAATTGTTGTTGCATCTTTTACGTGGCTGCAATTGGGTTCTAGCAAGAACGTTTTCTTACCTACGAATCACCACAACGTGATTTTGTCAACTTCTATTTACCCTTCTTAAGGGCCCTGTTCATCGATTCCGCTCCAACTAAAGTGGGAGAGACAGACACCCGCCAGCCACCTTATGCAACTAGTGCATGTCAGTCGGTGGAACCGGTCTCACGTAAGCGTACGTGTAAGGTTGGTCCGGGCCGCTTCATCCCACAATACCGTTGAGCAAGAAAAGACTAGTAGAGGCAAGTAAGATGATAAAATCCACGCCCACAACAAAATTGTGTTCTACTCGTACAAAGAGAACTACGCATAGACCTAGCTCATGATGCCACTGTTGGGGAACGTTGCAGAAAATTAAAATTTTTCCTACGGTTTCACCAAGATCCATCTATGAGTTCATCTAAGCAACGAGTCAAGGGAGAGAGCTTGCATCTACATACCACTTGTAGATCGCGTGCGGAAGCTTGCAAGGTGATGATGGAGTCGTACTCGACGTGATTCGAATCACCGATGACCAAGTGCTGAACGGACAGCACCTCCGCGTTCAACACACGTACGGGACGGGAGACGTCTCCTCCTTCTTGATCCAGCAAGGGGAAGGAGAGGTTGAGGAAGACAGCTCCACCGGCAGCACGACGGCGTGGTGATGATGGAGAGGCAGTACTCCGACAGGGCTTCGCCAAGCACACAACGGAGGAGGAGAGGTGTTGGGGAGGGGAGGGCTGCGCCTTGGAGGGTGGTCCGGCTGCCCTCCCCTCACCCCTCTATTTATAGGGGGAAGGGAGAAGGGGGCCGGCCCCCTAGAACCCATCTAGGGGGGTGCGGCGGCCAAGGAGAGAGGGGGAGAGGGTGGCTTGCCCCCCAAGCCAAGGGGGGCGCCCCCTCTAGGGTTCCCCCCTCAACCCTAGGCGCAAGGGCCCAAGGGAGGGGGTGCGCCCAGCCCACCAGGGGCTGGCTCCCTGCCCCACGCAGCCCATGTGGCCCCTCGGGAGGGGTGGCCCCTCCCGGTGGACCCCCGGAACCCTTCCGGTGGCCTCGGTACAATACCGGTATGACCCCGAAACTTCCCGGTGTCTGTTTGACAACTTCCCATATATAAATCTTTACCTCCGGACCCTTCCGAAGCTCCTCGTGACGTCCAGGATCCCATCCGGGACTCCGAACAACATTCGGTAGTCACATACTAGTCTTCCTAATAACCCTAGCGTCACCGAACCTTAAGTGTGTAGACCCTACGGGTTCGGGAGACATGCAGACATGACCTAGACGCTCTCAGGTCAATAACCAACAGCGGGATCTGGATACCCATGATGGCTCCCACATGCTCCTCGATGTTGTCATCGGATGAACCACGATGTCGAGGATTCGATCAAACCCTGTATGCAATTCCCTTTGTCAATCGGTATGTTACTTGCCCGAGACTCGATCGTCGGTATCCCAATACCTTGTTCAGTCTCGTTACCGGCAAGTCACTTTACTTGTACCGTAATGCATGATCCCGTGTCCAACACCTTGGTCACATTGAGCTCATTATGATGATGCATTACCGAGTGGGCCCAGAGATACCTCTCCGTCATACGGAGTGACAAATCCCAGTCTCGATCCGTGTCAACCCAACAGATACTTTCGGAGATACCTGTAATGCACCTTTATAGTCACCCAGTTATGTTGTGACGTTTGATACACCCAAGGCACTCTTACGATATCTGGGAGTTACACGATCTCATGGTCGAAGGAAGAGATACTTGACATTGGCAAAGCTCTAGCAAAACGAACTACACGATCTTTTATGCTATGCTTAGGATTGGGTCTTGTCCATCACATCATTCTCCTAATGATGTGATCCCGTTATCAACGACATCCAATGTCCATAGCCAGGAAATCATGACTATCTGTTGATCACAACGAGCTAGTCAACTAGAGGGTCACTAGGGACATATTGAGGTCTATGTATTCACACGTGTATTACGATTTCCGGATAATACAGTTATAGCATGAATAAAAGACATTTATCATGAACATTGAAATATAATAATACTTTTATTATTGCCTCTAGGGCATATTTCCAACAGCTCGGGCATTCCATCGAACACCTTGTGTGCATAGGAGGTGAGCTAGAGCACCACCAAGCCCTCTCCCCCTCGGCCAGAAAAAACAGAGCAGTGTGCTCTGCTCTTGCGCGAGGGGCTATATATAGGCACCACTATTGGTCCCGGTTGGTGGCATGAACCGGGACTAAAGGTAAGGTTGGTGGCATGAACCGGGACTAAAGGTAACCCTTTTGGTCCCGGTTCATGCCACCAACCGGGACCAATAGTGGTGGGCCAGGAGCCAGGACCATTGGTCCCGGTTCGTCCCACCAACCGGGACCAAAAGGTTCGGACGAACCGGGACCAATGGCCCACGTGGCCCGGCCGGCCCCCTGGGCTCACGAACCGGGGCAAATAGCTCCATTGGTCCCGGTTCTAGATTGAACCGGGACTAATGGGCTAAACTGGCCTGGACGAAAGCCCTGTTTTCTACTAGTGCACCTATCCTGGGTGCACCAGTTAAGGAACATCCTCTGATCCTATATACGGCAGCCATGCCTATGTCATTAGGAGCTCTTTTAGCACATAATAATGAGTCTGGAAGGGAAATTTCCCTATATTACCTTAGTCGCACCCTTGTGGGGGCTGAGTGTAACTATCAGGACATGTAAAAGATATGTCTCGCATTGGTGTTTGCAGCACAAAAATTACGCCATTACATGTTAGAGCATATTGTACACCTCGTATCGAGGGCAGACCCTCTCAGGTACATCTTAAATAAAATGGTGCTTTCAGGTAGACTGGCTAAGTGGGCAATGTTTTTGTCGCAATTTGATATAAAATTTGTGCCACAAAGGCCATGAAGGGGCAGGCGTTAGCTAACTTCCTAGCCACACATCCAATACCTGACGATTTCTCCATAGATGATGACTTGCTGGACGAAGAGGTGTTCACTACATCAGTTGCTAGTACATGTTGGCAAATGTACTTCGATGGCGCATGTCGACAATCAGGGGCAGGTGCTGGAGTCGTCTTTGTGACGCCAAGTGAAGGGATAATCCTGTACTCATTTACCCTAACTTCAGCAGTTTCAAATAATTCGGCTGAATATGAGGCTATGATAATTGGGCTTGAATTAGCTATGAATATGGGGTTAGATCCACTCACTGTTTATGGTGACTCGCAGTTAGTGATCAACCAACTACTGGGAATTGTCATGGAATTTTCACGGGGGCTTGCGAGTCGACAGATGCCACAAGGGCTTAGTGTGAGGGTAAGACTGCTGCTGATAGGCCCGGGAGCGGGTATGCGAGTAGCACGTGGTGGTTTACCCAGCTTCGGAGCTCTCCGGAGAGATAATACTCCTACTGCTGCATGTCTGAGTGTATCTGATATATCTAGTACAGAGTGCTCCTGGAGCTGTATCTGAGGTCAGTGCCATAGGCATCTGGCCTCGTATATGTGTGTATGGCCACATGTGCCTGAGTATGCATGCGTGAGTGTGTGGCTGGCTAGCTAGCTCTCTTGCTAGCTAGCTTGCTTGTGTGTATGCGTGATTGTCCATCCTCCTGGATGGATGGATGAGGCCTCCTTTTATAGTGTGAGGCTAGCTTACTATCTAAGCTATGTGGTGGTATGGGAGCAAGGCATGGTGGGTGTCATCCTTGTCCCCTGGGTCACTTCATAAATAGTGACAGGGGACAAGTGACACTATACATGATGGCATCGAGGTACAACCATCTCGTCCGTGGTATGGCAGCCACGTCGGGGTCTTGTCGGTGCCGGGTCGAGCTGTAGTCGGCAGCCAGCTGGTTGGCGTAGTCGGCAGCTGGCAGGAGCGGCCGGGCAGTCGGACTGAGGGGCTTTGCTAGCCCCGATGTCTTGAAATATTGTCTCGCCGTCTTCGGGGTATCCGTGTCCAATTACTCCGACAGGAATTTACATGGTAAAGAAAGAAGAATTAATGCCTTACTTCCAACGACCCAAAGTGCTCATGTCCATGTTTGCTGATCTAAATATTCAACATGTTATAAGAAGTCAAAATGAAAAGGCCGACGCCTTACCAGGTTTAGCCGCTAGTATGTCACTAACTTCACATCAAATGACGGACGTTCGTGTTGAAGAATGTAGGATACTACCTATACCAGATGAGGAGGAGACAACGACGTCGGTTGCAATGACTGCAAATGTCTACGAGATTGAAGTTGGAGACTGGCGAAGTCCTTTCCTGGAATACTTGCTCCATGGATATTTACCTCTGGACTCCGCAGAAAGGTCTAGAGTTCGAAAAAGGTCAGTTCACTATACATGCATAAATGATACCCTATATAGACGTTCCTTCGATGGCATCCTCTTCCGCTGTCTAGCAGGGAATGAAATTTTGGAAGCCCTAAATGAAGTGCATGTTGGGGTGTGTGGGGCGCATCAATCTGGCCCTAAGTTATATTATCAATTGCGACATCTTGGTTACTATTGGCCTACCATGTTTGACGACGCCATAAAATTTGCTAAAAGGTGTCACGAGTGCCAGGTACATGGTAATTTCATACATCAACCCCATGAGTCGTTGCATCCCACAAATATTGCATGGCCATTTGAAATGTGGGGAATGTATATAGTAGGACCTATTAATCCGCCATCATCAAAGGGGCACAAATTTATCCTGGCTGCCACCGATTACTTCTCTAAATGGGTGGAGCTTATACCATTAAAAGAGGATAAGGGAGAGCATGTGGAGCACTTCATAAGAACACACCTCATATATCGCTCCAGAATTCCTTCCCATATCATGTCTGACAACGGGGTACCATTCAAAAATAAACATGTAGATAAGTTATGCTTAAAATTTAAAATAATTCATCACTATTGTACGGCTTATAATCCAGTAGCTAATGGACAAGCGGAAGCTTTTAATAAACCCCTATGCAAATTGTTAAAGAAAGTCGTGTCTAGAAATAAGCATGCGTGGCATCAGAAACTTCTTGAGGCCTTGTAGGCTTATAGAACCATAGAACCACGACACGTACACCAACTGGAATGACACCATACTCCTTCGTATTTGGAGGAGAGGCAGTTCTACCGTTAGAGGTACAAATTACCTCGCTTAGAGTTGCTATTCAGGAGAAACTTCTTGAAGAAGAGGCCATAAAATTATGCCTCAGTGAACTCGAAATGCTCGAAGGAAAATGCCTTCAAGCATTACAAAATTTGGAGGCGTACCAGGCTAGAATGTCCCTTGCTTTCGACAAGCGCGTTAAAAGGAGATCATTCAAGCAAGGAGACCTAGTGCTCACCGTCATCCGTCCAATGAATGTTACACGACGGATGGGGGGAAAGTTCGAGCCAAAATGGGAGGGTCCCTACATCGTAAAGGAAGTCTACTCTAGCGGTGCATACATGATAATTTCTCCTAATGGCGAATATTGTCCGCCACCGGTAAACAGGAAATTCCTTAAGCGTTACTATGCTTGAGTAAATACTATATATATATATATATACTCCATACCCTCAAGAGTATAAACTGGGGCACACAAAAAAAACTCCAATGACCTACGAGTATAAACTGTAAAAAAAAAGAATCATAAAAAATTGTGTACATATACACTCCACACCCTTACGAGTATAAAGTGGGGAACATAAAATGTTACTCCACGTCCCCACGACTATAAACTGAGGCACATAAAATGTTACTCCAATATCTTACGAGTTTAAACTGTGGCGTAAAAAGAAATGGCTCCAAATTCTCATGAGCTTAAACTGGTATACAAAAGGGCAGTGTACATAAAAATATAAATAGATTTGCAAAAGATAAAAAAACTGAAAAATGAAATAAAGTAATAAGGCTTCAAGCAAAAAAAAATGTAAACCAATAAAGGGTTTACCCAAGCTAGCTCATGCAATTAGCACGAAGTATTCATACCACACAGAAAACCAGGCTATACAAATAGCATTGCATAGTCTTTCGATACACATGAATAAATCGCATGCAAGTATACGCGAATGGTGCTACTGGTGTGTGGGAAAACACGGGAAAATGGGTGTACCGATTGGCTGCCTTATGTAAGTCTGAGTAGAAAATGTAAATAGACAACATGTCTAATTTATTAGGAGCAAAAAAACTCAGTTGGGCTTGGAACGCCAATCCTTCAGACTTCCGATAATAGACTCAGCTTCATTCTCCAGCATTGATATCTTTGCTTTAAGAGCCTCCAATTCCTCTGAAGCTTTCGCATTAGCCTCGAGCGAATCTTCATGCAACTTCTTGGCTTCAGCTTGCTTGGCGGAACGGTCCGACTCTAGTTGCTTGACCCTCTCTCCAGCTATACGCAACTCGGCGTTAGCTTCTTGTAGTTGAGCGGAGAGGGCCTCCACACGCTCCTTCTTCTCAGCATGTTTCTCCAGCACAGATGACATCTCTGCTGCTGAGGTTTTCAAAAACGCTTAAATTGATTCAGCCTTGCTCTCTGTTGTAGTAACAAATTCAGACTTTTGCTTTGACTGATCCTCAATTATTTTGCGGGCTTCCTGCACTGTATCTGAGATTGAAACGAATTTTTCCCAACATGTGCGGACAGCGGCAATCTGAGGAGCAGTATCACCAAACGGGAGCACAGATCAAACTGCCTGGAAAATGTCACGACGTTGAGAATCAGTTGTCTAAGGCTTCAAAAGCATTCTTCAACACCAATCGATGGCATCCAGAATTGGCTTCGTAATGGCAGAAATATCCAAGTGTGACGCTGAAATACGTGTCATTGTTCCTTCACCACTGACAAGATTAGAAGCTTCTTCTGTACCACCATGCAATGGAGAAAGAAGTAAAATTAATAATCTTGGAAACGATGAATAATAATGTCAAAAGGTGGATAAGAGCTGTATAAATCTACCCTGTTCAGAAGTAGACAAAATGCTTAGAACATCAGCGCTCGGAGACAAGTTTGACTCCAAACTTTGTGAAACAAGGGGGGGGGGGGTCAAGACCTGAGCTTGATACACCATAATCATCCACATTTAATTTATCTAGATCACCTTGACCATAATCAACCTCTCCACTAAGTACGCCACCGAGATCCACACTACCAAGGTCAGATACGTGGATAGGTCCATCCAATCTAATGGGACTGGAATCATTTTCTTCGTTTAGGGTATCCGCCTTCCTTTTAGTGAAAGGCCTCACATCTTCACCTGTAGAGACGAGGGCATCATCTTCCCCGAGCTCGTGAAGTGAAGGATCGGGGGAAGGACATTCAACAATATCCATTTTCTTTCGCTTCTGTAGAAAGAAACACATGTTAACAAAATGCAGGAAGGAGGAAGTTGATGTCATAAAACGGGCTAAATCAAGTAATAGTTATTTAACTCACACGTCGGGGTTCCATAGAAGGTTCATCATCCGAAAGAAAAACATATAAAATTGGATTCCAATAATCTGCAAAAGCCTTCTCCTCTGCCTCGATTTTTTCAATATAGGCCTTTTGATGGCTTACTAATACTTCCTTTCTGATAAAGAGATCATCCTCTGAAAGAGTACGTGTGGGATAAAACTTTTTTCCCCTTTTCGCACACATGCTTTTCCTCTCATCGTACGTGATTTTGCCACACATATTGCCAGACTTGAGGCTATTCAAGATTGTAGAGTGTGGATGTGCAAATTTCCTCCACCAGTTGGTCCAAGCCAGAGAAGCACTACCTACATAATTAGTGCCAAGGCCATGCTGGATATCCTCTTGGACCGGGCGTAGTAAATGTGACCTGTACGCATACGCAACACCAACATCAGTTTTAGCAAATAGTGATTGAAATGGGTTGTATGAAACCTGTTGATCTAGCTTGAACTGGCTAGCTACGCGATCTGGGTGATAGGGTTCGGATGCACATAGGTCGGTGGACTCTGCTGAGAACCTCCACGGAAGCATTTCCCGGCGAATAGAAATAGTAGAGGACCTTTGTAGTTGATCGACCCCTGTCAAGTTGCGCGAGGAATAGGGGCACCATATGATATTATTATGGTTTTCCAAAAACTCATGCGCCGTCTCCGGGGAAAAGACCTTGGGTGGTCGGAACATCGTGCTTAGCATAGCCAGTTGCATAGGAAGTCTCTTCGGAGAACGAAGTTTGTCCCCTTTGCCTTTGGCCCCAAAAGCTTTCTTCAGATAAAAATGCATCCATCCAATAATATAGTGGATAGACATAGGTGTTTGTTCAAAGGAAGGCCCAACAAGATTTGTGCTGATACGACGAAGAGCAAGATATAGGGAGGAAAGCGCAGGGGGTGCCAACGATATCTTCCGCCCTAAAGAAATCTAAGACGCCATGACAAGGACGCCAGGGCAAATAAACGGCCCTTCACCAACGACCACAAAGCAGCAAAGCCAAAGGGGGACAAAAGCTGCGACATACATACGACTTTTGCGAAGACTGGTGGATGGCAAAAAATTAGCCCGCTTGTTGTGGAGATAATCACACCAAGCCTAGAAGGTAACAAATTTTTCTTTATGCTTGCTTTCGGCGGAAAGAACCTCCCACACATCCAAAATATCAAATAAAAAGTTCGGGTAAAAGAGTAATGAAGGATTTAGCTTAGTGAGTGAGGGGATATATTCTTCCTAGGGTTCGCCAACTATAGGCAGCCCAGCCATAAGCAACATATCAAGCAAAGTGATGGTGCGTTCGCCACACGAGAGCATGAAAGTATTGGTTTGAGGACTCCACCTCTCTAGTAAAGAGCGGAGCAAAGAGGGGCTGACAGAATAATCGCAAAGGGAACAATAAATGGCGCCACGAATATAGTCCATATTTTCTTCACCCACTTTAAGATTAAAATAATGATTGTTTAAGACCTCAACACCCCATTGAGTATAACCCTTTGGACGTTTGACATACTGGATTTCATGATACTCCCAGCCCAATTTTTGCGATATTATCCTGGTCCCTAAAGTAAAGTCTAGATCAGCTCTAGGAATGGGTGCCATTGGATGGAAACACAAGGCATGAAACGAATGCTCAGAGTGCCATCCACGGAGGGAAGAATCCAAAGTTCCCCATGGTAATGTTGAATGGACAAGTACCGGGTTAGCCAATTCATGAGTTGCTGGCTCACACAACTGTTGTTTAGCTAATTCGGATAGGGTCAACTGATAAGAGGAAACCGAAGGTTGACCATGCGCCATCTACATACACATATATGAAAAATAAAATCACTGGCATGAATTGAAATAAAGCGTATTTGCAAGTTAAACATAAAAAAGGGCTTTGTATGCATTACCTGAATTTTTAGGGTGCTCGTTCGTTCTCAGTTAATTGATGAATAAATGAATTCTTCCTGGAAAAAAAGAGCATAAGTAAAAAAAGACGCATGCTCATGTAGGTTAATTGTGCGACGGTCCAAGTTCATACAGAAATTTGCCAGGACGCCAATGATGAGAAAATTCAACTCTGTTATATAATGGCACATTTAATATCTTATAATCCCAAAATTTGTGCGAGGGACCAAGTCACAAAGACTTGCCGAATTGCCAAATGAGAGACAACTAGGATAACAACAGTTTCATATAATGTTTATCTCTATAGTTGTGCGATGGACGGAAAAAATCATAGCCCCCACCACGCCAACTATGAGAGAGATCCATGCCAAATATAAGATAATATCTTAAAAAAGATTGTTATCACTCTAGGCTACCGAAAAAGTATTATACAGGTATATTTGGCCTCATGGATGTACGACGGACCAAGTTCGTATAGAAGCTTGCCGGCACGTCAACCATGAGACGAGAATCTACAAATATATGATAACATCTTAAAGTAAAAAAAATCTGACTTGAGGCTACTAAAATTGTTGTACAGGTATATTTAGCCTCATGGATGTACGATGGACCAAGTTCGATGGACCAAGTTCGTATAGAGGCTTGCCGACACGTCAACCATGAAACAAGAATTCCTATAGATCTAAAGTTTGATGACAGTAATTAAACAAGTTGAACAACATAAGTAGCGGTGTGGAGGGATATTTATAACAGAATAATCACAACATCACCGACCTTCAGCCGAAATATACATGTACTGAAGTCAGCAGATCCCGCTGAAGCCCGTCTCCTTCTATGCAAGAAAGGAGGAGGGGTCAAAAGGATCGTCACCTAGATTGGAAGGAATTATAAGAAAGCAAGTGCAATAGTTGTGCATACCTGAGGCCCAGATCCGATCTGACCTAAGGTATACGAAGGAGAAAATGACTCAGCTAGATGACTACGAGAAGAAAAGAAAGGGAGAAGGCATACGCTCTTGTTGGGTCATACTTATATGAGGGCCGTCTGATAACAACCTTCGTCCTTATCCCGTTAAGAAATCCTAACAAACTTTCAAAGCAACACGCACCATATACGTGTCAGGCCATTGTACGGCTGATAGTTTGGATAACATTAGTATATGCACATGCCTACAATGCTATGCCAATTGGAAGTACACTTAAAAAACACATATATATGTATATACACACACACACACACATTTTCGAGCTCTCAATCCGAATTCTAATTTAAAAAAATAGTATTCGCATTCAGACCTCGAGGGGCATTTGCTGACAACAATTTTGGCCAAAGTAAAATTAAAATTATTTTAAATGATGAATTTTCAAATATGCAAAGGAAATGACTGGTGAATTTTTGACGCTTAATATGGAGTAACATGCACCAAAGCAGATATATAGGTAAAGGCTGATATTTGCAAAATTCGTAAAAAGAAATATTTGGCCCAATGAGATTACGATTAGAGGGACAGATAGTTTGCATGCATACACAGTTTCCCATGGCGAGTTTTTTTTGTGCCAACATGAAGTCGTCATAAAAGGCGCTAATATCGTTAAATTATTGGACCGGTAAGTGCGACCCTTATTCCATCGATCATGAAATATCAACATGATAAAAAAAAGAGGGGGTGCGTGGTGATATATACATGTAAAAAAGAAAATTTGTTTCAGGCCATCATATAATTGTCCATGAAAGAATATATGCCCAAGTTTTTCTTTTCTTTTCATGGAGCGGCAAAGAAATTAGAACCAATTTTTTAGTCAGGCCAAGCTCATTTACACAAGACATATACCTACATGCATGCGTAGTGAGTGGTTTGCAGGGTTGCATGGATGTCCTAATTCATCAGCTAACCAAGTGCATGCAGATTGATGGGTTGGCATCCGAGGCCCATGCGGTGATTAAAGAAAAGGGTGGGCCAAGCCCTGGGCTAATTAGGAAGTGGCCGGTTCAAAGCATTGGTCAACTAGCAATTAAGCAAAAAGAATATTAAAGAAAAGAGCCAGCCACTCCCCACGTGCCACGATCTCATGCATGATCCCACGACCGAAACATGGGCTCGCGCGAGACGCTTCCGCTGCCGCCCACTTCTATAAATACTCCTTTCAGCATACAGGAGAGGAGGTTTGGACTGTTCATTCTCTCCTGTTCTGCTGCTTCTATACATATACTGCTGCAAGAAAAAATCCCACACACATAGGTGAGGAGAGGGAGATTTGGTGGAGCTCAACAAGAAGGTGAGATTCATGGTTCTCTCCTAATCTTTTTGCTCCTTTGATTGGTGCTCTTCCCTATGCTTGCTCAATCTTTGCTCTTAGTTTGACCATATTGACATGAGCCAAGTAGCTTCTCCCCATATGATGATTCTTGATTTGGTCACATTGACACAGATCATGAATTCTTTTCCATGCTTCCCAATTTTTGCTCTTGGCTTGGTCATATTGACATAAGTCAAGTAGCTTTTTTTACTTGATATGATCGTTTTTGATTTGGTCATATTGACACAGATCTAGAACTTGTCTTCAAGTAGGATGATCCTTGATTTTTTTCCATATGATGGTTCTTGATTTGATCATGTTGGCACATATCTCGAATTTTTCTTCAAGTGACCTGATTCTTGCTCTTGGCTTGGTCATATTGACACATCCCAAGTGGCCTTCATCCTCCACAAGTTTGGCATTCTACTCTTGGCATGGTCATATTGACACATGTCAAGTAGTATTTTCACCATATTTCAGATCTCGCTCTTGGCATGATCATATTGACACAGTTCAAGTAGTATTCTCACAAGTTTAATATCTTACTCTTGGCACGGTCATATTGACACATGTCAAGAGGTTTTCTCACAAATTGGCATTTTGTTCTTACCATGGTCATGTTGATACATGTCAAGAAGTATAAATTGCATGAAAATTGCCTCTGGTTTGGTCATATTGGCACAAATCAGGGTATTTCTACCCTTATGTAGAGTGAATACTTTGTTCTCAACAGAATCATGGCAAAGGTATGACTCGGGGAAAATCAACACAAAAAATGAGGAACAAACTGTATACCATAAGTTGCATGAAACGAATGGCAAAAAACAAGAATAATGAATTACGGTTCTTGATTTACATGGATGGCCTAATTCATCAGCTAATCAAGTGCATGCAAATTGATGGGTTGGCATCCGAGGCCCATGCGGTGATTAAAGAAAAGGGTGGGCCAAGCCCTGGGCTAATTCGGAAGTGGCCGGTTCAAAGCATTGGTCAACTAGCAATTAAGCTAAAAGAATATTAAAGAAAGGAGCCAGCCACTCCCCGCGTCCCACCATCTCATGCATAATCCCACGACTGGAACATGGGCTCACGCGTGAGACGCCTCCGCTGCCGCCCGCTCCTATAAATACCCCTTTCAGCATACAGGAGAGGAGGTTGGACTGCTCATTCTCTCTTGTTCAGCTGCTGCTACACATATACTGCTGCAAGAAAAAATCCCACACACATACGTGAGGAGAGGGAGATTTGGTGGAGCTCAGCAAGAAGGTGAGATTCATGGTTCTCTCCTAATCTTTTTGCTCCTCTGATTGGTGCTCTTCCCTATGCTTGCTCAATCTTTGCTTTTGGTTTGGTCATATTGACATGAGCCAAGTAGCTTCTCCCCATATGATGATTCTTGATTTGGTCACATTGACACAGATCGTGAATTCTTTCCCATGTTGCCCAATCTTTGTTCTTGGCTTGGTCATATTGAAAAGGGTGGGCCAAGCCCTGGGCTAATTACGAAGTGGCCAGTTCAAAGCATTGGTCAACTAGCAATTAAGCAAAAAGAATATTAAAGAAAGGAGCCACCCACTCCTCACGTCCAATGATCTCATGTATGATCCCATAACTGGAACATGGGCTCGCGCGTGAGACACCTCCGCTGCCGCATGCTCCTATAAATACCCCTTTCAGCATATGGGAGAGGACGTTGGATAGCTCATTTCATCTGTGGTTCTGCTGCTTCTACACATATACTGCTACAAGAAAAATCCCACACACATATATGTGAGGAGAGGGAGATTTGGTGGAGCTCAGCAAGAAGGTGAGATTCATGGTTCTCTCCTAATCTTTTTGCTCCTCTGATTGGTGCTCTTCCCTATGCTTGCTCAATCTTTGCTCTTGGTTTGGTCATATTGACATGAGCCAAGTAGCTTCTCCCCATATGATAATTCTTGATTTGGTCAGATTGACACAGATCATGAATTCTTTCCCATGTTGCCCAATCTTTGTTCTTGGCTTGGTCATATTGACATGAGTCAAGTAGCTTTAGCCTCATATGTTGCTTCTTGATTTGGTCATATTGACACAAATCTAGAACTTTTCTTCAAGTAGCATGATTCTTTCTTTTCCCTTGTATGATGGTTCTTGATTTGGTCATATTGACAAAGATCTAGAATTTTTCTCCAAGTGGTATGACCGTTGCCTTTGGCTTGGTCATATTGACACATGCCAACTAGCCTTCATCCTCCACAAATTTGACATTCTGCTCTTGGCATGGTCATATTGACACACGTCAAGTAGTATTTTCACCATATTTGAGATCTCGCTCTTGGCATGGTCATATTGACATATGTCAAGTAGTATTCTCACAAGTTTAATATCTTACTCTTGGCACGGTCATGTTGACATATATCAAGAGGTATTCTCACAAATTTGATAGTTTGTTCTTGCCATGGTCATGCTGACACATGTCAAGAAATACAGTTTGCATGAAAATTGCCTCTAGTTTGGTCAATATTGACGCAAATCAAGGTATTTATTCCCTTATGTAGAGTGAAGACTTTGTTCTCAATGGAATCACAACAAGGTATGACTCGGGGAAAATCAACATAAAAAATGATGAACAAATAAAATGCATATAAAAAATATTGCAAAACAATAGGTGCTCGTCAAAAGACACCATAATTAGACGCATGTTTGATGATCACATGTGTGCATGATATGCTAAAATTGAGTCATGTAGCAAAGCTTTATTAACCATGTTCAAAGTTGGGTGCTTAGAAAATTGACATTCCCACTTCATGGTGCATAAACAAAATGCCGCCCAAATCATAAATGCTATTATATTAACCCAATGTCTCTAAAATAGACTAAATGGGTGCACTTTTTAAAAATGCATTGGCCCTAAATAATGCTAGCTGTCATCATCGATAAATAACTAGATATTGGCAAATCTAGTGCATGCGCATCCAAAGTAAAATGGACACATCGTACCTACCTAATTCTAGGTTAATTGGTGTACATCCACCCAACTAAAATAAATTGTATGGTCCCTTCATATGGACGTATATACATTAAGAAAAACTAAAAGATGACCAGTCATAATCTAAGTCTGATTGCACTCGAAATGTTGTCATGCACTTGCATATGCCACCAAAACAAACTAAATATTTTTTTTATCTGCTCCATGTATGTGTACGCTCAAAAAGGTCACGTCTAGCTTATCTACGCATAAGATAAAAGTTAGATCATGCATCCCCCATACGGCTTGCAAATATTAAGAAAACGTAGATGTCATCTACTCATAAAACAAGGAGTACTACAACTGTTAGTACTAATGTATTTTGCATACACAGAACACGCGCATGCATGATTTTATGCCCCATACACGTGCATCATGATGTTTGAAGACTCATTTAAAATATTAGTTAACCATTAAAATGACTTTCTCATACAAAGTAAAGGAAATAAATCAAAGTCTATATATTGGTTAATCAACAAGGAAAAGTAGGTGAAGTCATTCAAGCATGCACACACGTACTGCCAATATCAGTACGATTCAAATGAAAGCAAATGTAAATGAAAGTCATCGCATATGATAACATCAACAAAGTCCAAGGCTCCCCCGAGCATGCCGGCGTCGATTGCATTGAGCAGGAAGAATTTTCTTTTACCATTTTGTAATGGTCGTATGTTGTAATCCCATGTAGTAGAAATGTTGGAATTCTTAATCAGGGGTTTTCTCTTCGAAGATGTAATTAACAGATCTTTTATGAAAATGTAAGAGCTCTAGAAATAATGTACCTGCAATGTTTGATCTCCATTTTATTTATGCATTTAAATTATTCACTTTGTATCAATGACGTGGACGCGTGTTCTGACGCCCGCCATTTTCTCATCATCAGATTCTGGCACGCCCAGTGGGACTACAAAAAATGGATGACCAATAAACGGTTTTTGATTTGGTCTCATTGTTCTTGATTTGGTCAGCTCTAAAGTGAAGTAAAGTGGGTTCTTGATTTGGTCTCATTATCCTGGTCCCTAAAGTGAAGTCTAGATCAGCTCTAGGAATGGGTGCCATTGGATGGAAACACAAGGCGTGAAACGAAAATGCTCAGAGTGCCATCCACGGAGGGAAGAATCCAAAGTTCCCCGTGGTAATGTTGAATGGACAAGTACCGGGTTAGCCAATTCATGAGTTGCTGGCTCACACAACTGTTGTTTAGCTAATTCGGATAGGGTCAACTGATAAGAGGAAACCGAAGGTTGACCATGCGCCATCTACATACACATATATGAAAAATATAATCACCGGCATGAATTGAAATAAAGCGTGTCTGCAAGTTAAACATAAAAAAAGGGCTCTGTATGCATTACCTGAATTTTCAGGGCGCTCATTCGTTCTCGGTTAATTGATGAATAACTGAATTCTTCCTGAAAAAAAAGAGCATAAGTAAAAAAATACGCATGCTGATGTAGGTTAATTTGTGCGACGGTCCAAGTTCATACAGAAACTTGCCGGGATGCCAATGATGGGAAAATTCAACTCTGTTATATAATGGCATAATTAATATCTTATAACACCCACATTTGTGGGACGGACCAAGTCACGAAGACTTGCCGAATTGCCAAATGAGAGACAACTAGGATAACAACAGTTTAATATAATGTTTATCTCTATAGTTGTGCGATGGACGGAAAAAATCATAGCTCCCAGCATGCCAACTATGAGAGAGATCCATGCCAAATATAAGAGAATATCTTAAAAAAGATTGTTATCAATCTAGGCTACTGAAAAAATATTATACAGGTATATTTGGCCTCATGGATGTATGACGGACCAAGTTCGTATAGAAGCTTGCTGGCACGTCAACCATGAGACGAGAATCTACAAATATATGATAACATCTTAAAGTAAAAAAAAAAGATCTGACTTCAGGCTACTGAAATTGTTGTACAGGTATATTTAGCCTCATGTATGTACGATGGACCAAGTTCGTATAGAGGCTTGCCGGCACGTCAACCATGAAACAAGAATTCCTATAGATCTAAAGTTTGATGACAATAATTAAACAAGTTGAACAACATAATTAGCGGTGTGGAGGGATATTTATAAGAGATAGAATAATCACAACATCACCGACCTTCAGCCGAAATATACATTTACTAAAGTCAGCGGATCCCGCTGAAGCCCGTCTCCTTCTATGCAAAAAAGGAGGAGGGGTCAAAAGGATCGTTACCTAGATTGGAAGGAATTATAAGAAAGCAATTGCAATAGTTGTGCATACCTGAGGCCCAAAGCCGATCTGATCTAAGGTATACGCAGGAGAAAATGACTCAGCTAGATGACTTTTTTTAGAAAAGGAGGATGACCCCCGGCCTCTGCATCTGGTCGATGCATACGGTTACTTTATTAATTATTCTCACAAGACCTTACAAAGCCATACAACAGCAGGACTAAAGCCACCGTCTAAGCAACAGCTATCGCTACACCTATCCAATTGATGAAGGGCGCGCAGATAGTCTGGGCCTAATACCAAACAGACATTGCAGCCAAACCTAAACATCTAAGACCTGAGGTCCCAACCATGACGCCTGCCGGGTATGGGGCACCTACCAGTCGGGCGCACTCCTCAACCAGGACGCCTGCCGGGTATGAGGCCGCCGCAGCCACCTGCCACCAATCCATCTTCATAGTTGTACTGTTGCATGTACCCTATCAGGTCTCTCTGCCATCGACGCCACCATGACGCCCGACAGCGTCGTCCTCCTGCGCGAGTCCATCCTCCCACAGCGAACTCCAAATCTGCACTACGCCACGCCGTCAAGATCCGTCGCCATCAGTGTGTAGGATGAAGCACCGCTCCACCAAAGAATCCGTCCTCTGATCCCTTAATCACGTGTGTACCTCCAAGAATGACACCCCCAAGGGAGGAACGACATCAGAGCGCTGCCGTCATCCGATCATCTGATCTAGGGTTTCCCCCAGAGGTAGCAGAGAGTGGCCTTGAACTTTTCCACGGCGATGCCTTCAAGAAGGGAACGACGCAGATAGCGCCGCCACCGCCGGTCTTAGCAGACGCCAAAGGCAAGTTTTCACCCAGATCAGTTCGAAGGGATCCAACTCTCGTGCACGGGCCGCCGTAACCACCAGCACTACCAGGCAGAACCTTGGAGCACCGGCAGATCAGCGAGCCACCGGCACCACCGCATCTAGATCGCCGGCCACGCCAGGTCGCCGCCATCCCCGCACCGTCCGGGTTAGAGATGGAGCCGCCGACCGTGCACAGGTACCACCGCCGCCTGCACACGCCGGAGCGCTGCCGCCTGCCACCATTTGCCGAGGGCCGCCGCCGTGCGCCCCGAGCGGGCTCCCATGCACACCAGGGGAAACTGCCGTCACTCCCATGCCCGCGCCGCCAACCACCGCCGCAATCCGCCCAAGCCAGATCCAGCGAGCCATGGGAGAAGAGATCCCGCCTCCGCCGCCGCCGACTGGGCTTTGCCCGGCGGAGTGCCCCGGCGGCGGCGAGGAGGAGAGGTCGGGGGAGGGACGAGGACGCAGCGGCGCAAGGGTTCCCCCCGGTCACCTCGCAGGGGCGACACGGGGAGGAGTCGGGCACTCAGCTAGATGACTATGAGAAGATCAGAAAGGGAGAAGGCATACGCTTGTGTTGGGTCATACTTATATGAGGGCCGCCGGATAACAACCTTCATCCTTATCCCGTTAAGAAATCCTAACAAACTTTCAAAGCAACACGCACCATATATGTGTCAGGCCATTGTACAGCTGATAGTTTGGATAACATTAGTATATGCACATGCCTACAATGCTATGCCAATTGGAAGTACACTTAAAAAACACACACATACACACACACACACACACACACACACACACACACACACACACACACACACACATTTTCGAGCTCTCAATCCGAATACTAATTTAAAAAAAATAGTATTCGCATTCAGACCTCGAGGGGCATTTGCTGACAACAATTTTGGCCAAAGTAAAATTAAAATTATTTTAAATGATGAATTTTCAAATATGCAAAGGAAATGACTGGTGAATTTTTGACGCTTAATATGGAGTAACATGCACCAAAGCAGATAAATAGGTAAAGGCTGATATTTGCAAAATTCGTAAAAAGAAATATTCGTCCCAATGAGATTACGATTAGAGGGACAGATAGTTTGCATGCATACACAGATTCCCATGGCGAGTTTTTTTTGTGCCAACATGAAGTCGTCATAAAAGGCGCTAATATTGTTAAATTATTGGACCGGTAAGTGCGACCCTTATTCCATCGATCATGAAATATCAACATGATAAAAAAAAGAGGGGGTGCGTGGTGATATATACATGTAAAAAAGAAAATTCGTTTCAGGCCATCATATAATTGTCCATGAAAGAATATATGCCCAAGTTTTTTTTTCTTTTCATGGAGCGGCAAAGAAATTAGAACCAATTTTTTAGTCAGGCCAAGCTCATTTACACAAGACATATACCTACATGCATGCGTAGTGAGTGGTTTGCAGGGTTGCATGGATGGCCTAATTCATCAGCTAACCAAGTGCATGCAGATTGATGGGTTGGCATCCGAGGCCCATGCAGTGATTAAAGAAAAGGGTGGGCCAAGCCCTGGGCTAATTAGCAAGTGGCCGGTTCAAAGCATTGGTCAACTAGCAATTAAGCAAAAAGAATATTAAAGAAAGAAGCCAGCCACTTCCCACGTGCCACGATCTCATGCATGATCCCACGACCGGAACATGGGCTCGCGCATGAGACGCTTCCGCTGCGACCCACTTCTATAAATACTTCTTTCAGCATACAGGAGAGGAGGTTTGGACTGCTCATTCTCTCCTGTTCTGCTGCTTCTATACATATACTGCTGCAAGAAAAAATCCCACACACATAGGTGAGGAGAGGGAGATTTGGTGGAGCTCAGCAAGAAGGTGAGATTCATGGTTCTCTTCTAATCTTTTTGCTCCTCTGATTGGTGCTCTTCCCTATGCTTGCTCAATCTTTGCTCTTAGTTTGACCATATTGACATGAGCCAAGTAGCTTCTCCCCATATGATGATTCTTGATTTGGTCACATTGACACAGATCATGAATTCTTTTCCATGCTACCCAATTTTTGCTCTTGGCTTGGTCATATTGACATAAGTCAAGTAGCTTTTTTTACTTGATATGATCGTTTTTGATTTGGTCATATTGACACAGATCTAGAACTTGTCTTCAAGTAGGATGATCCTTGATTTTTTTCCATATGATGGTTCTTGATTTGATCATGTTGGCACATATCTCGAATTTTTCTTCAAGTGACCTGATTCTTGCTCTTGGCTTGGTCATATTGACACATCCCAAGTGGCCTTCATCCTCCACAAGTTTGGCATTCTACTCTTGGCATGGTCATATTGACACATGTCAAGTAGTATTTTCACCATATTTCAGATCTCGCTCTTGGCATGATCATATTGACACAGTTCAAGTAGTATTCTCACAAGTTTAATATCTTACTCTTGGCACGGTCATATTGACACATGTCAAGAGGTTTTCTCACAAATTCGACATTTTGTTCTTACCATGGTCATGTTGATACATGTCAAGAAGTATAAATTGCATGAAAATTGCCTCTGGTTTGGTCATATTGGCACAAATCAGGGTATTTCTACCCTTATGTAGAGTGAATACTTTGTTCTCAACAGAATCATGGCAAAGGTATGACTCGGGGAAAATCAACACAAAAAATGAGGAACAAACTGTATACCATAAGTTGCATGAAACGAATGGCAAAAAACAAGAATAATGAATTACGGTTCTTGATTTACATGGATGGCCTAATTCATCAGCTAATCAAGTGCATGCAAATTGATGGGTTGGCATCCGAGGCCCATGCGGTGATTAAAGAAAAGGGTGGGCCAAGCCCTGGGCTAATTCGGAAGTGGCCGGTTCAAAGCATTGGTCAACTAGCAATTAAGCAAAAAGAATATTAAAGAAAGGAGCCAGCCACTCCCCGCGTCCCACCATCTCATGCATAATCCCACGACTGGAACATGGGCTCACGCGTGAGACGCCTCCGCTGCCGCCCGCTCCTATAAATACCCCTTTCAGCATACAGGAGAGGAGGTTGGACTGCTCATTCTCTCTTGTTCAGCTGCTGCTACACATATACTGCTGCAAGAAAAAATCCCACACACATACGTGAGGAGAGGGAGATTTGGTGGAGCTCAGCAAGAAGGTGAGATTCATGGTTCTCTCCTAATCTTTTTGCTCCTCTGATTGGTGCTCTTCCCTATGCTTGCTCAATCTTTGCTCTTGGTTTGGTCATATTGACATGAGCCAAGTAGCTTCTCCCCATATGATGATTCTTGATTTGGTCACATTGACACAGATCGTGAATTCTTTCCCATGTTGCCCAATCTTTGTTCTTGGCTTGGTCATATTGAAAAGGGTGGGCCAAGCCCTGGGCTAATTACGAAGTGGCCAGTTCAAAGCATTGGTCAACTAGCAATTAAGCAAAAAGAATATTAAAGAAAGGAGCCACCCACTCCCCACGTCCAATGATCTCATGTATGATCCCATAACTGGAACATGGGCTCGCGCGTGAGACACCTCCGCTGCCGCATGCTCCTATAAATACCCCTTTCAGCATATGGGAGAGGACGTTGGATAGCTCATTTCATTTGTGGTTCTGCTGCTTCTACACATATACTGCTACAAGAAAAATCCCACACACATATATGTGAGGAGAGGGAGATTTGGTGGAGCTCAGCAAGAAGGTGAGATTCATGGTTCTCTCCTAATCTTTTTGCTCCTCTGATTGGTGCTCTTCCCTATGCTTGCTCAATCTTTGCTCTTGGTTTGGTCATATTGACATGAGCCAAGTAGCTTCTCCCCATATGATAATTCTTGATTTGGTCAGATTGACACAGATCATGAATTCTTTCCCATGTTGCCCAATCTTTGTTCTTGGCTTGGTCATATTGACATGAGTCAAGTAGCTTTAGCCTCATATGTTGCTTCTTGATTTGGTCATATTGACACAAATCTAGAACTTTTCTTCAAGTAGCATGATTCTTTCTTTTCCCTTGTATGATGGTTCTTGATTTGGTCATATTGACAAAGATCTAGAATTTTTCTCCAAGTGGTATGACCGTTGCCTTTGGCTTGGTCATATTGACACATGCCAACTAGCCTTCATCCTCCACAAATTTGACATTCTGCTCTTGGCATGGTCATATTGACACACGTCAAGTAGTATTTTCACCATATTTGAGATCTCGCTCTTGGCATGGTCATATTGACATATGTCAAGTAGTATTCTCACAAGTTTAATATCTTACTCTTGGCACGGTCATGTTGACATATATCAAGAGGTATTCTCACAAATTTGATAGTTTGTTCTTGCCATGGTCATGCTGACACATGTCAAGAAATACAGTTTGCATGAAAATTGCCTCTAGTTTGGTCATATTGACGCAAATCAAGGTATTTATTCCCTTATGTAGAGTGAAGACTTTGTTCTCAATGGAATCACAACAAGGTATGACTCGGGGAAAATCAACATAAAAAATGATGAACAAATAAAATGCATATAAAAAATATTGCAAAACAATAGGTGCTCGTCAAAAGACACCATAATTAGACGCATGTTTGATGATCACATGTGTGCATGATATGCTAAAATTGAGTCATGTAGCAAAGCTTTATTAACCATGTTCAAAGTTGGGTGCTTAGAAAATTGACATTCCCACTTCATGGTGCATAAACAAAATGCCGCCCAAATCATAAATGCTATTATATTAACCCAATGTCTCTAAAATAGACTAAATGGGTGCACTTTTTAAAAATGCATTGGCCCTAAATAATGCTAGCTGTCATCATCGATAAATAACTAGATATTGGCAAATCTAGTGCATGCGCATCCAAAGTAAAATGGACACATCGTACCTACCTAATTCTAGGTTAATTGGTGTACATCCACCCAACTAAAATAAATTGTATGGTCCCTTCATATGGACGTATATACATTAAGAAAAACTAAAAGATGACCAGTCATAATCTAAGTCTGATTGCACTCGAAATGTTGTCATGCACTTGCATATGCCACCAAAACAAACTAAATATTTTTTTTATCTGCTCCATGTATGTGTACGCTCAAAAAGGTCACGTCTAGCTTATCTACGCATAAGATAAAAGTTAGATCATGCATCCCCCATACGGCTTGCAAATATTAAGAAAACGTAGATGTCATCTACTCATAAAACAAGGACTACTACAACTGTTAGTACTAATGTATTTTGCATACACAGAACACGTGCATGCATGATTTTATGCCCCATACACGTGCATCATGATGTTTGAAGACTCATTTAAAATATTAGTTAACCATTAAAATGACTTTCTCATACAAAGTAAAGGAAATAAATCAAAGTCTATATATTGGTTAATCAACAAGGAAAAGTAGGTGAAGTCATTCAAGCATGCACACACGTACTGCCAATATCAGTACGATTCAAATGAAAGCAAATGTAAATGAAAGTCATCGCATATGATAACATCAACAAAGTCCAAGGCTCCCCCGAGCATGCCGGCGTCGATTGCATTGAGCAGGAAGAATTTTCTTTTACCATTTTGTAATGGTCGTATGTTGTAATCCCATGTAGTAGAAATGTTGGAATTCTTAATCAGGGGTTTTCTCTTCGAAGATGTAATTAACAGATCTTTTATGAAAATGTAAGAGCTCTAGAAATAATGTACCTGCAATGTTTGATCTCCATTTTATTTATGCATTTAAATTATTCACTTTGTATCAATGACGTGGACGCGTGTTCTGACGCCCGCCATTTTCTCATCATCAGATTCTGGCACGCCCAGTGGGACTACAAAAAATGGATGACCAATAAACGGTTTTTGATTTGGTCTCATTGTTCTTGATTTGGTCAGCTCTAAAGTGAAGTAAAGTGGGTTCTTGATTTGGTCTCATTATCCTGGTCCCTAAAGTGAAGTCTAGATCAGCTCTAGGAATGGGTGCCATTGGATGGAAACACAAGGCGTGAAACGAAAATGCTCAGAGTGCCATCCACGGAGGGAAGAATCCAAAGTTCCCCGTGGTAATGTTGAATGGACAAGTACCGGGTTAGCCAATTCATGAGTTGCTGGCTCACACAACTGTTGTTTAGCTAATTCGGATAGGGTCAACTGATAAGAGGAAACCGAAGGTTGACCATGCGCCATCTACATACACATATATGAAAAATATAATCACCGGCATGAATTGAAATAAAGCGTGTCTGCAAGTTAAACATAAAAAAAGGGCTCTGTATGCATTACCTGAATTTTCAGGGCGCTCATTCGTTCTCGGTTAATTGATGAATAACTGAATTCTTCCTGAAAAAAAAGAGCATAAGTAAAAAAATACGCATGCTGATGTAGGTTAATTTGTGCGACGGTCCAAGTCCATACAGAAACTTGCCGGGATGCCAATGATGGGAAAATTCAACTCTGTTATATAATGGCATAATTAATATCTTATAACACCCACATTTGTGGGACGGACCAAGTCACGAAGACTTGCCGAATTGCCAAATGAGAGACAACTAGGATAACAACAGTTTAATATAATGTTTATCTCTATAGTTGTGCGATGGACGGAAAAAATCATAGCTCCCAGCATGCCAACTATGAGAGAGATCCATGCCAAATATAAGAGAATATCTTAAAAAAGATTGTTATCAATCTAGGCTACTGAAAAAATATTATACAGGTATATTTGGCCTCATGGATGTATGACGGACCAAGTTCGTATAGAAGCTTGCTGGCACGTCAACCATGAGACGAGAATCTACAAATATATGATAACATCTTAAAGTAAAAAAAAAAGATCTGACTTCAGGCTACTGAAATTGTTGTACAGGTATATTTAGCCTCATGTATGTACGATGGACCAAGTTCGTATAGAGGCTTGCCGGCACGTCAACCATGAAACAAGAATTCCTATAGATCTAAAGTTTGATGACAATAATTAAACAAGTTGAACAACATAATTAGCGGTGTGGAGGGATATTTATAAGAGATAGAATAATCACAACATCACCGACCTTCAGCCGAAATATACATTTACTAAAGTCAGCGGATACCGCTGAAGCCCGTCTCCTTCTATGCAAAAAAGGAGGAGGGGTCAAAAGGATCGTTACCTAGATTGGAAGGAATTATAAGAAAGCAATTGCAATAGTTGTGCATACCTGAGGCCCAAAGCCGATCTGATCTAAGGTATACGCAGGAGAAAATGACTCAGCTAGATGACTTTTTTTAGAAAAGGAGGATGACCCCCGGCCTCTGCATCTGGTCGATGCATACGGTTACTTTATTAATTATTCTCACAAGACCTTACAAAGCCATACAACAGCAGGACTAAAGCCACCGTCTAAGCAACAGCTATCGCTACACCTATCCAATTGATGAAGGGCGCGCAGATAGTCTGGGCCTAATACCAAACAGACATTGCAGCCAAACCTAAACATCTAAGACCTGAGGTCCCAACCATGACGCCTGCCGGGTATGGGGCACCTACCAGTCGGGCGCACTCCTCAACCAGGACGCCTGCCGGGTATGAGGCCGCCGCAGCCACCTGCCACCAATCCATCTTCATAGTTGTACTGTTGCATGTACACTATCAGGTCTCTCTGCCATCGACGCCACCATGACGCCCGACAGCGTCGTCCTCCTGCGCGAGTCCATCCTCCCACAGCGAACTCCAAATCTGCACTACGCCACGCCGTCAAGATCCGTCGCCATCAGTGTGTAGGATGAAGCACCGCTCCACCAAAGAATCCGTCCTCTGGTCCCTTAATCACGTGTGTACCTCCAAGAATGACACCCCCAAGGGAGGAACGACATCAGAGCGCTGCCGTCATCCGATCATCTGATCTAGGGTTTCCCCCAGAGGTAGCAGAGAGTGGCCTTGAACTTTTCCACGGCGATGCCTTCAAGAAGGGAACGACGCAGATAGCGCCGCCACCGCCGGTCTTAGCAGACGCCAAAGGCAAGTTTTCACCCAGATCAGTTCGAAGGGATCCAACTCTCGTGCACGGGCCGCCGTAACCACCAGCACTACCAGGCAGAACCTTGGAGCACCGGCAGATCAGCGAGCCACCGGCACCACCGCATCTAGATCGCCGGCCACGCCAGGTCGCCGCCATCCCCGCACCGTCCGGGTTAGAGATGGAGCCGCCGACCGTGCACAGGTACCACCGCCGCCTGCACACGCCGGAGCGCTGCCGCCCGCCACCATTTGCCGAGGGCCGCCGCCGTGCGCCCCGAGCGGACTCCCATGCACACCAGGGGAAACTGCCGTCACTCCCATGCCCGCGCCGCCAACCACCGCCGCAATCCGCCCAAGCCAGATCCAGCGAGCCATGGGAGAAGAGATCCCGCCTCCGCCGCCGCCGACTGGGCTTTGCCCGGCGGAGTGCCCCGGCGGCGGCGAGGAGGAGAGGTCGGGGGAGGGACGAGGACGCAGCGGCGCAAGGGTTCCCCCCGGTCACCTCACAGGGGCGACACGGGGAGGAGTCGGGCACTCAGCTAGATGACTATGAGAAGATCAGAAAGGGAGAAGGCATACGCTTGTGTTGGGTCATACTTATATGAGGGCCGCCGGATAACAACCTTGATCCTTATCCCGTTAAGAAATCCTAACAAACTTTCAAAGCAACACGCACCATATATGTGTCAGGCCATTGTACAGCTGATAGTTTGGATAACATTAGTATATGCACATGCCTACAATGCTATGCCAATTGGAAGTACACTTAAAAAACACACACATACACACACACACACACACACACACACACACACACACACACACACATTTTCGAGCTCTCAATCCGAATACTAATTTAAAAAAAATAGTATTCGCATTCAGACCTCGAGGGGCATTTGCTGACAACAATTTTGGCCAAAGTAAAATTAAAATTATTTTAAATGATGAATTTTCAAATATGCAAAGGAAATGACTGGTGAATTTTTGACGCTTAATATGGAGTAACATGCACCAAAGCAGATAAATAGGTAAAGGCTGATATTTGCAAAATTCGTAAAAAGAAATATTCGGCCCAATGAGATTACGATTAGAGGGACAGATAGTTTGCATGCATACACAGATTCCCATGGCGAGTTTTTTTTGTGCCAACATGAAGTCGTCATAAAAGGCGCTAATATCGTTAAATTATTGGACCGGTAAGTGCGCCCTTATTCCATCGATCATGAAATATCAACATGATAAAAAAAAGAGGGGGTGCGTGGTGATATATACATGTAAAAAAGAAAATTTGTTTCAGGCCATCATATAATTGTCCATGAAAGAATAGATGCCCAAGTTTTTTTTTCTTTTCATGGAGCGGCAAAGAAATTAGAACCAATTTTTTAGTCAGGCCAAGCTCATTTACACAAGACATATACCTACATGCATGCGTAGTGAGTGGTTTGCAGGGTTGCATGGATGGCCTAATTCATCAGCTAACCAAGTGCATGCAGATTGATGGGTTGGCATCCGAGGCCCATGCAGTGATTAAAGAAAAGGGTGGGCCAAGCCCTGGGCTAATTAGGAAGTGGCCGGTTCAAAGCATTGGTCAACTAGCAATTAAGCAAAAAGAATATTAAAGAAAGAAGCCAGCCACTTCCCACGTGCCACGATCTCATGCATGATCCCACGACTGGAACATGGGCTCGCGCATGAGACGCTTCCGCTGCGACCCACTTCTATAAATACTTCTTTCAGCATACAGGAGAGGAGGTTTGGACTGCTCATTCTCTCCTGTTCTGCTGCTTCTATACATATACTGCTGTAAGAAAAAATCCCACACACATAGGTGAGGAGAGGGAGATTTGGTGGAGCTCAGCAAGAAGGTGAGATTCATGGTTCTCTCCTAATCTTTTTGCTCCTCTGATTGGTGCTCTTCCCTATGCTTGCTCAATCTTTGCTCTTGGTTTGACCATATTGACATGAGCCAAGTAGCTTCTTCCCATATAATGATTCTTGATTTGGTGACATTGACACAGATCATGAATTCTTTTCCATGCTTCCCAATTTTTGCTCTTGGCTTGGTCATATTGACATAAGTCAAGTAGCTTTTTTTACTTGATATGATCGTTCTTGATTTGGTCATATTGACACAGATCTAGAACTTGTCTTCAAGTAGGATGATCCTTGATTTTTTTCCCATATGATGGTTCTTGATTTGATCATGTTGGCACAGATCTCGAATTTTTCTTCAAGTGACATGATTCTTGCTCTTGGCTTGGTCATATTGACACATCCCAAGTGGCCTTCATCCTCCACAAGTTTGGCATTGTAATCTTGGCATGGTCATATTGACACATGTCAAGTAGTATTTTCACCATATTTCAGATCTCGCTCTTGGCATGGTCAGATTGAAACAGGTGAAGTAGTATTCTCACAAGTTTAATATCTTACTCTTGGCACGGTCAAATTGACACATGTCAAGAGGTTTTCTCACAAATTCGACATTTTGTTCTTGCCATGGTCATGTTGATACATGTCAAGAAGTATAAATTGCATGAAAATTGCCTCTGGTTTGATCATATTTACACAAATCAAGGTATTTCTTCCCTTATATAGGGTGAAGACTTTGTTCTCAATAGAATCACGGCAAGGGTATGACTCAGGGAAAATCAACACAAAAAATGAGGAACAAACTGTATACCATAAGTTGCATATAAAAAATATTGCAAAACAATAGGTGCTCGTGAAAAGACACCATACTTAGTCACATGTTCGATGATCACATGTGTGCATGATATGCTAAAATTGAGTCATGTAGCAAAACTTAATTAACCATGTTTAAAGTTGGGTGCTTAGAAAATTGACATTCTCACTTCATGGTGCATAAAAAAATGCCGCCCAAATCATAAATGCTATTATATTAACCCAATGTCTCTAAAATAGACTAAATGGGTGCCCTTTATAAAAATGCGTTGGCCATAAATAATGCTAGCCGTCATCATCGATAAATAACTAGATATTGGCGAATCTAGTGTATGCGCATCCAAAGTAAAATGGACACATCGTACCTACCTAATTCTAGGTTAATTGGTGTACATCCACGCAACTAAAATAAAATGTATGGTCCCTTCATATGGACATACATACATTAAAAAAACTAAAAGATGATCAGAGTCTGAGTCTGATTGCACTCGAAATGTTGTAGTGCACTTGCATATGCCACCAAAACAAACTAAATATATTTTTTATCTGCTCTATGTATGTGTATGCTCAAAAAGGTCACGTCTAGATTATCTACGCATAAGATAAAAGTTAGATCATGCATCCCCCATACGGCTTGCAAATATTAAGAAAACATAGATGTCATCTACTCATAAAACAAGGAGTACTACAACTATTAGTACTAATGTATTTTGCATACACAGAACACGCGCATGCATGATTTTATGCCCCATACGCGTGCATCATGATGTTTGAATACTCATTTAAAATATTGGTTAACCATTAAAATGACTTTCTCATACAAAGTAAAGGAAATAAATCAAAGTCTATATATTGGTTAATCAACGAGGAAAAGTAGGTGAAGTCATTCAAGCGTGCACACACGTACTACCAATATCAGTACGAGTCAAATGAAAGCAAATGTAAATGAAAGTCTTCGCATATGATAACATCAACAAAGTCCAAGGCTCCACCGAGCATGCCGGCGTCGACGACAGCGAGGAGGAAGAATTTTCTTTTACCATTTTGTAATGGTCGTATGTTGTAATCCCATGTAGTAGAAATGTTGGAATTCTTAATCAGGGGTTTTCTCTTCGGAGATGTAATTAACATATCTTCTATGGAAATGTAAGAGCTCTGGAAATAATGTACCTGCAATGTTTGATCTCCATTTTATTTATGCATTTAAACTATTCACTCTGTATCAATAACATGGACGCGTGTTCTCATGCCCGCCATTTTCCCGTCATCAATGTCATTTTGTTTTGTTTTGCTTGCTGTTTGAATAAAATACCAAGATCTAAAATTCTTAAATGTTAGAGAGTCTTCACATAGTTGCATAATTATTCGACTACTCATTGATCTTCACTTATACCTTTTGGAGTAGTTCGTCATTTGCTCTAGTGCTTCACTTATATCCTTTTAGAGCACGTCGGTGGTCTTATTTTGAAGAAATAGATAATCACTCATGCTTCACTTATATTATGTTGAGAGTCTTATAGCCCATGGTAATTTTCTTTGGTTATAAAATTAGTCCTAATATCATGAGCATCCAAGAAGGATATAATAAAAACTTTCATATAAAGTGCATTGAATACTATGAGAAGTTTGATTCTTTATGATTGTTTTGTGATATGAAGATGGTGATTTTAGAGTCATGCTAGTAGGGTGGTTGTGAATTTGAGGAATACTTGTGTTAAAAGTTTGTGATTCCCGTAGCATGCACGTATGGTGAACCGTTATGTGATGAAGTTGGAGCATGATTTATTTATTGGTTGTCTTCCTTGTGTGTGGAGGTCGGGATCGCGCGATGGTTAACTCCTACCAACCCTTCCCCTAGGAGCATGCGTGTAGTACTTTATTTTGATGACTTGTAGATTTTTGCAATAAGTATGTGAGTTCTTTATGACTAATGTTGAGTCCATGGATTATACGCACTCTCACCCTTCCACCATTGCTAGCCTCTCTTGTGTCGCGCAACTTTTGCCAGTATCATACACCCACCATATACCTTTCTCAAAACAGCCACCATACCTATTATGGCATTTCCATAGCCATTCCGAAATATATTGCCATGCAACTTCCCACCATTACGTTTATTATGACACGCTCGACCATTGTCATATTGCTTTGCATGATGATGTAGTTGACATCATATTTGTGGCAAAGCCACCATTCATAATTATTTCATACATGTCATTCTTGGTTCATATCCCGGTACACCGTCGGAGGCATCCACATAGAGTCATATTTTGTTCTAAGGTTCTTGAGTTGTAAGTAGATAAAAGTGTGATGATCTTCATTATTAGAGCATTGTCCCATGTGAGGAAAGTATGATGGAAGCAATGATTCCCTCAGAAGTTGGGATGAGTCTCCGGACTTTATGAAAAATAAAAGAGGCCAAAGAAGCCCAAATAAAAAAAGAGGCCAAAGAAGCCCACCAAAAAAAATGAGAGAAAAAGAGAGAAGGGACAATGTTACTATCCTTTTACCACACTTATGCTTCAAAGTAGCACCATGATCTTCATGATAGAAAGTCTCCTATGTTGTCACCTTCATATGCTAGTGGGAATTTTTCATTATAGAACTTGGCTTGTATATTCCAATGATGAGCTTCCTCAAATTGCCCTAGGTGTTCGTGAGCAAGCGAGTTGGATGCACACCCACTTAGTTTCCTTTTGAGCTTTCATACACTTATAGCTCTAGTGCATCCGTTGCATGGCAATCCCTACTCACTCACATTGATATCTATTAATGGGCATCTCCATAGCCAGTTGATACGCCTAGTTGATGTGAGACTATCTTCTCCTTTTTTGTCTTCTCCACAACCACCATCCTATTCCACCTATAGTGCTATGTCCATGGCTCATGCTCATGTATTGCGTGAAGATTGAAGAAGTTTGAGAATACTAAAGTATGAAACAATTGCTTGGCTGAAACCGGGGTTGTGCATGATTTAAATATTTTGTGTGTTGAAGATAGAGCATAGCCAGTCTATATGATTTTCTAGGGATAACTTTCTTTGGCCATGTTATTTTGAGAAGACATGATTACTTTGTTAGTATGCTTGAAGTATTATTACTCACAATAAAGAAAATTACATTGAGAAATATGCTAGGTAGCATTCCACATCAAAAATTATGTTTTTGTCATTTACCTACTCGAGGACGAGCAGGAATTAAGCTTGGGGATGCTTGATACGTCTCCAACATATCTATAATTTTTGATTGTTCCATGCTATTATATTATCTGTTTTGGATGTTTAATGGGATTTACTATACACTTTTATATTATTTTTGGGACTAACCTACTAACCAGAGGCCCTGTCCAAATTGATGTTTTTTTTGCCTATTTTAGTGTTTTGCAGAAAAGGAATATCAAACGGAGTCCAAACGGAATGAAACCTTCGGGAGAGTTATTTTTGGAACAAACGCAATCCAGGACACTTGGAGTAGACGTCAGGGTAGCAACAAGGAAGCCACGAGGGTCCACGGCGCGCCCTACCCCCCTGGGCGCGCCCCCACCCTCGTGGGCCCCTCGTGGCTCCCATGACCGACTTCTTTCGCCTATATATATCCATATACCCCAAAACCTCCAGGAGCACCATAGATCAGGAGCTCCGCCGCCGCAAGCCTCTGTAGCCACCAAAAACCAATCGGGGCCCTGTTTCGGCACCCTGCCGGAGGGGGAATCCATCACCGGTGGCCATCTTCATCATCCCAGTGCTCTCCATGATGAGGAGGGAGTAGTTCGCCCTCAGGGCTGAGGGTATGTACCAGTAGATATGTGTCTGATCTCTCTATCGTGTTCTTGATTTGGCATGATCTTGATGTATCGCGAGCTTTGCTATTATAGTTGGATCTTATGATGATTCTCCCCCTCTACTCTCTTGTAATGAATTCAGTTTTCCCTTCGAAGTTATCTTATCGGATTGAGTCTTTAAGGATTTGAGAACACTTGATGTATGTCTTGCATGTGCTTATCTGTGGTGACAATGGGATATTCACGTGATCTACTTGATGTATGTTTTGGTGATCAACTTGCGGGTTCAGTGACCTTGTGAACTTATGCATATGGGTTGGCACACGTTTTTGTCTTGACTCTGCGTTAGAAACTTTGGGGCACTCTTTGAAGTTCTTTGTGTTGGTTGAATAGATGAATCTAAGATTGTGTGATGCATCTCATATAATCATACCCGCGGATACTTGAGGTGACATTGGAGTATCTAGGTGACATTAGGGTTTTGGTTGATTTGTATCTTAAGGTGTTATTCTAGTACGAACTCTAGGATAGATCGAACGGAAAGAATAGCTTCATGTTATTTTACTAGGGACTCTTGAATAGATCGATCAGAAAGGATAGCTTTGAGGTGGTTTCGTACCCTACAATAATCTCTTCGTTTGTTCTCCGCTATTAGTGACTTTGGAGTGACTATTTGTTGCATGTTGAGGGATTGTTATATGATCTAATTATGTTATTATTGTTGAGAGAACTTCCACTAGTGAAAGTATGAACCCTAGGCCTTGTTTCCTAGCATTGCAATACCGTTTTCGCTCACTTTTATCATTAGTTACCTTGTTGTTTTTATATTTTCAGATTATAAATACTAATATCTATCATCCATATTGCACTTGTATCACCATCTCTTCGCCGAACTAGTGCACCTATACAATTTACCATTGTATTGGGTGTGTTAGGGACACAAGAGACTCTTTGTTATTTGGTTATAGTGTTGCTTGAGAGAGACCATCTTCATCCTACGCCTCCTACGGATTGATAAACATTAGGTCATCCACTTGAGGGAAATTTGCTACTGTCCTACAAACCTCTGCACTTGGAGGCCCAACAACATCTACAAGAAGAAGGTTGTGTAGTAGACATCACCAATCCTGGTGATTACCTGCCGAACAATGTATATTTTGATACAATGGAGGCGGACGAATTCAAATACCAGTACAAGAAGCCTCTCATCAAAGATGGAACTCTTGCTCTAACAATGATGATGCGAAGATTCCATGAATGGTACATGAAAACGTGCAGCTAGTCTGGGAAGGATGCTTTGTAGATGAGAATTAAAGAGGACCACGACTTCATTGGCCAAGAAATGTTAAATGTTGATTTTGATGAGTTTTTCCGGTTCTACAATCAAAAGTCCCTTGAAAAATCACTTGTGGCTTGCTACTGTCTGTAAGTACTACTTTCTGTAATTAAGTCTCTCTATATATAGCTCAGCTCTTTATTTCATGTATATATAATTATCCTCACTATGTTATGCAGATTGAAGATCATCAAATGCAGAAAATTACAAATCTATGACATTGGGTTCATTAACCCAAATGTCATACATGAATGGATGATTCAAAAGAATGTCACAGAAACCTAGGACAACTTGCTGCAATCGTTGCTCAAAAAATCAAAGCAAAGATAAAATACTCTTTCCTTACAACTTCAAGTGAGTGTTACCGTCTTGTGCATATTCGGTTTCCCTTATTACTCAAGGTTATAGTCATGTAACTGATGAGTTGTGCATGCGTGCGCAACTTCCACTTTATTCTCCTAGTGATTAAGCTTGAGCAGGGAAAAGTAACCGTCTTAGACTCGAGACTAAAAGATCCCGAGGACTATGCGGGCATGTCTCGAATGATCCAAAAGTAAGTTCAACCGATCATTATCGCACCATATCGGCAACTTTAATTATGTCCTGATATGAAGTAATTATTTTCTTTGTCTGGCAGGGTTTGGAAAGAGTTCACCACAATTTCTCTAGGACTGCCGACCGAGCTGACATTTAAACACACGAATGTAAGTACTACTACCTAGTTCCGCTCATCTCCCATTGATTCTAGCTAGTTTCATCAATACCATTTAGCATCCTTGCTTATTAGTTTGTTTGACCTCTATTTCTCATAAAGTGCTTGTGGCAGGAACAACGAAATGATTTCTGTGGATACTACGTTTGTGAGTTCATCTACAATGAGACAGCGAAGAATAAGCGGGGCTACTCTGAAAAATAGTATGAAGTGCATAAGCAAAAATATTCACAATTGTATTTTATTACCATCATTTGTGTTGAGTTTCATGCATACACATGTATTGACCCTCTTCTTCGATTTAGATCTGGCAGATGCGGGATGAGCTCCTACCACATGATCGCATAAAAGCAATTCAAGAGGAAATGGCGGGATTCTTTCTTGACCACGTCATCAATAAAGACGGGGAAAACCATGTGGAACTTGACTTCAGATGTTAGGGATTGTAATAGATCTTATATTGTATATAAGTAGCTAGTAGCATCAGATAGATATACAAAAACTTGTTGTTCGACCAATCTCTTGGAGAAGGAGAGGTCGATCACTTCTCTATATATATGTTCATGACGATCTTCTGTACTTAATGGTTTCCTTCATTTTCTTACTAGCTAGCGTGTCGAGTCCTCTCTATACGTATAGTACGTAGCGTCGACCAAGCACGGACATAAGAGAGGTCACTTCTCTCTATTAGATAGCTAACACAATATATGAAACCCCTAACTAAATTAACCCTCCAAAACCCCCAACCCGCCCCCTTTAAAAAAACCCCAGCTCTTGAGCCACTGTGGATGCCTGTTGGTCCCGGTTAGTGTTACCAACCGGTACCAAAGGCCCTCCTGCCAGGGCTCACCGCAGCGGCCACGTGGAGCCCCACCTGTCCCGGTTCATGAGCGAACCAGGTCTAAATGTCATGGTATTTAGTGCCGACCCTTTAGTCCCGGTTCTAGAACCGGGACAAATGGGCCTCTGGAAACGGGACAAATGGGCCTTTTTCCACTAGTGCATTGACTTGACTTTGAATAACCAACACACGCACCTGTTGTACTCATAATGTATCAACATGATGTTCTAAACTTCGGCTCGACATCATCTGTTGGTGAAGTTCGGATTGAAGTTTCCCCATTAAATTTATTTGTCACCATCTTGATGCCATGATAAAACTTGCTCGTCTGAACTGCCTGGTGGGTGCTATAAACAACAACATGCTCTCTCCTTTTCTGACACCGTGCGGGCACAACATAAATATCCTTTATTCCTTGATGATTTGTTGTATTAATAGTATCATTTGCGAAGGCACATGAGGTCACATCACGACAACATGGTGACGGTGATGGTGAAGTGATCATCGCAGGGCCTTGCCTAAGCACTACGAAGATATGACCGAGGATGTGAACCGTGGAGGCGGACGCCGCACACGAGTAACAGTTGATCTATCTTGTGCTAGGCGACCCTCCTTATATATATATATATATATATATATATATATATATATATATATATATATATATATATATATATATATATATATATACAAACACTATTCTGATCATGGGATCAGAATAATATTCTGATCACAACCTGAACTGCCCGGGTAACACTCCTGAACTTCCCTCTGCATGAACCCGACCTTCATGCTATCTTCGCAACCGTGCCTTCTACCGCGAGTTTTTCTGATCATTCTTGTTGTTGGCGATGTAAGTGTAATGTTTACACGGCTTTTAGAATCTAAATGCTTGTTTTTGATTAGGAATCTAATTGTTTGGCGGATGTGCTCTCGGGCGCTGTTGAACAACAATCTGTCGCAGTTGTTTTGCATGTACTGGATGTTCTACTATCTGTATCAGGATGAACATTGTGTTTTGGTATGAATTTACTTCATGATTTGTTGTTATTTTCGAACGAATTCGATTTGGTGTTCCGACATGTATGTTCTTCGTCAGCGGGTTTCGTTTCGGCCGGTTTTTTAGATTTGTAGGGTTTCTGTTCAAATTCGGTGTGGAGTTCGCATGCATGAGTGAGACAGAATGCTATCCATGTGTTAATTTGATTATTCGGGCTCATACAAATCATAATCCGGCGATTCGATCTTCTGCCTCCCGTCGTGGTTTTTTATTTGAGGGACAATATAACGGGGATCATTTTCTTATTTTATCTGGAGCATGTTGATGTTCGAAATGGCTGTTGAATCCTTCCTGTTTTTGTTAATTCGTTTTGGATGGCTCGTTCATTCCTAATTTGCGGATCGCAATTTCCGCCTCCCGTCGTGGTTCGTTGTGTCGAGCGCACTGATTTTATGGCTGATTTTTTTGGATGTTTTTTTCTGTAGTAGGAAGACGTTCGAAATGGCCGTTGACGTGTCGTAATTGACCCAAGAGATTAAATCTGGGAACCAAAATTAATCGGGGTTGTGGTTTCAATCATTTTTCCTTCTGTTTGTACAAGCTGGACTGCTAGAACTTCCGCACCTGAACTTCTGCACTCTAGGTATATGCTGGACTTCAGTTGATGTTTGTTGTTTTCGACAATCACTATCTTCAGAAGATGTTGGACTTCTTTCTAATTAATGGTTGAACTTCTGTGTTTCCAGATTGCATTCAATATGTTGCAAGGCGAAGGTGCATGGTGCTATATATTTTCTTATTTTCGTTTTTTTATAATTTTAGTTTCCTGAGATGTTAGTTTTAAAGTTTGTCTCGTGGGCAATCATTTTGATTAGTCCAAGTATCCATGCACTTTTTTTCCAGATCATCTAACGGTTGTTGTACAAGCTAGACTTCTGTACTGTCCATACCTGAACTTCTGTTTTTCGTTCTTTGCAATGTAATGGGAAGCAAGCCCCTCTATATTTGTTTCTGTTTTTATGTTATTTTTCGTACTTTTGCATTGCTTTTGGATTTTTTTGATAGACCCATGAGCAACCATGTAATTTTCCTACAGATATGCGTATATTTCTTATATTTTTCTAGTATGTTTTCGTACTTATAGTATTTGTTTGGTCTTCAGTTAGTAACTATCCCGAACTTCTGTATGCTAATTGTTTTTATAATGGTAATTTTGAGGTTTTTCCAAAGCCACGAACTACTTCTTTTTGTTTCTTTATGGTTTATTTATTCTTATTGATTTACTTCTTTTATTATAGTACTTGTACTTCTGTTCTTTATTTTTTGAAACTTCTTTTCTCTTGTTTTTTAGGGGCATATTTATGTATGTATGCTTCTTTCTTTAGTAGTTTATTTTTCCATCTATTTTTTGGTTTTGAGGATATCAGCTTTGCTGTTTTTGTGATCTTATCTCATCATAATAGATGCATTCAAATGGTGCATTTATTTTATCTAGACATGTATTTACTATTTTAGCTCTTGGGGGGTAAAACTGTAAATTTGGTGTCGCTTCAAGTCCCACGACAGACATGCATTAACTGACCATCTCCCTCGCCACCACCTGTTAGAAATTTCCTCTCCCTCTGTCGCTCGCTCTCTCTTCCCTCTCCGTCGCTCCGCTGCCTCCTTCAACTGCTACTCCCACGATTTCTCCGCCCCTGTCCCGTGCGCTCGCGAGTGGAGTAACCGGGGCACTCCCCCGATTTCTCCGCCCCTGTCCCGTGCACTCGCGAGTGGAGTAACCGGCGCACTCCCCCGCTCCTATTACTCCCCCTGCCTCGCGCTCTCCCTCGCCCAGCCCGCGCTCCTCTGCTCTGAAGCGAGGGCGGCAACTACTTGCGCGTGGCGTTGTAGGGAGTGAAGAACCGCCGCGGAATCCTGCTTGTAGAGGTACAAACGCTGCACCCCGCCCCCTCCCCCCTAATGCTTGTATTCACTTTCGCCAGATCTGCGGAGGCCTCCCCTGATTGCTCAATTTCTCTCGCGTCCGCCTCC
>NC_041381.1:116926535-116951708 GCF_002162155.2 Triticum dicoccoides
TTGTGATATGCTTGTGTGTGGTTTTTCATTTTCCCCTTTGTTGATTTTAGGAGTCAGGTGCATGTCAGAGAGGTTGCGGTGTGGTTGTTGATGCTAGATCTGTTGTATCTAATGGCATTAGTGCTATGGATTTGGAGGTCTATATTATGTTTGGGACATTGTAGTTAGTTTCTGGATATGTTTTTTGTTGTGGTTGCCTATATGTGCTACTGTCTATTTCATACTTGTTGGTTCTAGTTGTTTGTAGTTGGTTCTTGTTGTTTGTAGGTGGTTCTAGTGTTTGATTTAGTTCCCTTTTTTGCATTTTGTTGTATGTTTTTGTACTTGCTAACTATATGGAATTAATCTTCTTTGCTTACAGGTTGTTCTAGTGTTTGGGCATTCATCGATGTGGTTGTGTTGTCATGGCTTCAAAATCATCTCCGGGTATCTTAATGCAGTTGTATCTTTTTTTAAATAGTAATATTGTTATATGTGTCTGCCCATTTCTTCATTTGGTATTTATGTTGGACTGCCAGTCTTAGTAGTGTGAACTCCTAACAAGTTTTGTGTGTATGTATTTTTACACATAGTTTATGTGTGTGCCATTTCATATTTAAAGTGCATATCTTTGTTTTTTATTTGTTGTCTTTGGTTGTGATGAAATTTGGTTGAAGTTCTGTTTATGCACCTTTTGTTTTACTGCTTTGTTTTATATGGTTGAACTTCAGGAGATTAATCTTGTATGTAGTAGCACCTCTGGTGTAGTGTTTTTTATATTTAGTATGTAATTTTTAGATTGTTTTGTTATGTTTACTGCTTTGTTAGTTATTGTTGAACTTCAGGGTATTGGACATTGAAGTAAAAGTAGAAGTCCCTTTGGTGTAGGATTGTGCATTAGAACCCAGCTACCCTTTTTACTTGCATTTTTTGTAGTTGGTGATGAGTTGAATAGTTCTAGAAAAAATGCCTGCGATAAAGATGGAGCTTCAGAGGTTAATACTGATGCTCCAATATCTGATGCGGCTAAATCACCCATTATTCCTTTGACTATGATTGCTGAGGTTGCTTCGAGCCTTGAGAATTTTTCAAGCCTTGAGGATCTTGCTTCTGCAGCTCTTGCTTCACCTAGTATGTCAAACCCCTTTTCTTTTCATTTTAAAGTTTTGAGCCATGTTTTTTAGCTTGTTCATGTTGTTTGTTTTTGTTATTGTTCCTTACTTTTTTTATTTTTTGCTTCGATTTTTTGTGTTCTTTGCAGATGTGTCCACAGAGGAGGAAGCTTTGAACACCATCAACGATGTTTTATCTGATTTGGGTTTATCAGAAACCCCTGCTGCTACTGAGGAGGGGGCTCCGTCAGTCAAAGGTTGTGATTCCGTTCAGGATCCTTTGTGCTCTCTTCAGATGTCAAAGACATAGTCGCAGCCTGTTGATGGCACTGAACCTGTCACACAACCCGAGTATGTGTCTCTTCAGCTTCTCCTGGAGGACCAACATAAGAGGAAGAAGCAAGAAGATTCTGACAAGAAGAGGGCGGCCCATGAGAAAGGTTCTGATGTTCCTGGATTTGTTTGTGCGGCTGAGCTCACTGTTGAGGAAGACGTGCCTTGTGGTAGTGATGGCACTGTTGTCCCTGTTAAGAAGAAAATCAAGAAGACTGCTACGAGGAAGCTAGTAGTTGGTGCAGTTACTCCTCGGAAGAGCCCACGTGTTTCAAGGCCTGCACAATTTGTTGAAGATGAAGGGTTAGGCCTTGGTGGTACACCATGCCGTAGTCCTCGTGTGCTTGCCACTGTCGCGCCTATACCTTCTCCGCTTGGTGCTGGTGCATCTGGTAAGGGGAAGAAATGCAGCGTGAAGCGCAAGGTTCCACCTGCAAAGGTCAACAAGGGTGCGAAGAAGCGTTCTCGTGTTAACCCAGAAGACAAGGATGATGCTGATTTCAATGTTGATGATGAGGACGACGTCGACGATGTTGCTGCTACTGCTAATCAGGTATTAATGTCCCATGTTTACTGTTTTTTAGAGCATTTGCCGCTATTTGTTGTAGTTTTATTTTGTTTTTAGCACTGCCTTGGCGTACATAGGTGACCTTCGGCTCCATCTCCATATAGACGAATAAATTAGCCGATGTGCTTTGCTTTGACGGTATTACTGCCTTTGTGTACATAGTTGGACTTCTGGGTATATACATGAACAAATTAGCTTAATTGTTTTGGTATACATGTTTGATTACTACCTTAGTGTATATGGTTGAACTTCTGCTTTTTTAAATTTCCAACATTTTTGAAAGCATGTTAACTAGTGTTCATACATTGTTGTACTGCCTATGTTGACATAGTTGGACTTCTGAGATATATGTTTGATTACTGCTTTTGCATACATGGTTGAACTTCTGCTTTGTATATTTTCAAGAATTTGAAAGCATGTTAACTTCTGGTCATACATGGATGTACTGCCCATGTGACATAGTTGGACTTCTGGTATTTATTTTTTATTACTGCCTTGTTGTACATTGTTGAACTTCTGCTATGTAAATTTCCAACGTTTTGTTAGCATGTTAACTTCTGGTCATACATGGCTGTACTGCCTATTTAGACATATGTGGACTTCTAAAATGTAATGAGTGTGTAATTTTGCAGGCACTAGTGGAATTTTGGTGTAGCTTGTGTATCTCATTTTTTCAATATCAGCTTGTGGAGCGGCCTGAGAGGAGGAAGAGAGGATGCAAAGCGCCCGAAGAAGGTGGCCAAGGAGGAGGTGAGGTGAAACGTTTTAACAAGACGGTTCGCTGCTCACTTGGAGAGGTGAAGACGTGTGCGAAAATGCTACAGCTTAGGCACAAGACGAGGGTTATCAAGGCTGGTTTTGGTTGTGTGTTTGATCTGAAGGTTGATTCCAACATTTCTCGCCCTTTGATGGGTAACATCTACATGAGGATTGACCCTGCAACCATGGTTCTGGATATGGGTGAGGCGAACAAGGTTATGCGTATTACAAGTGATGCTATTCACCATCTGTTTGGGTTCCCTCAAGGTAATCGTACCCCTCCTAGGCCTTCGAATGATGGGTTTGATGATGCTGTTATGAGGTTGAAGGGCAAACTTGGGTATGCTAGGAGTGACGACATCAAGACAAAGGATCTACGAATATCCTCGCGGATCTTGTGAAGGATGAGACGAAGGATGATCTTGCTCTGCAGGTGTTTTACCTGATTGTTTTCATGAAGGTGGTTATCCCTGGAACGTCTACACGAGTGTCCAGGGAGGCAGCAATGGCTTAGAATCTTGTGTTTGAGGATATGGCAGATATGGACTACTGCCAGTTGGTTGTTGATGACCTTCGAAGTGCTGTTATTAGGTATCAGCAAGGTACTAGCAGAGGAAAAGCTGTCACAGGCTGTGCCATCGCGCCGCTTCTTATGTACCTGGACTGCCTTATCATTGGCAAGACGCCTAATGTTGACTTGAGGACACCTCGCATCAATTACATGGATCAGGCTAAGCTTCTTGAGCTCGCTGCGACTGACTTGGTCAGGAAAGGTGATGATGACCCAGCCAACTGGGTGTTTGGGAGACTACCTGTGAGTGTTTCTTCTTTTCTGTGTAGTTAGTAGTCCCTTTTGTGTGCATGGTTGAACTTCTGCTATGTACATAGATGACCTTCTCGTTCATATAGATGATGGTAAATTAGCTGAACTGCTTGGCTTATATGGCATTACTGCCTTTATGTACATATGTGAACTTCTGGATATATTCATATGAAATAATCTAAGCTTTGTTGTTACACATGCATGGTTGAACTTCTGCTTTTTAATTTTCCAACATTCTTGAAAGCATGTTAACTAGTGTTCATACATGGTTGTACTGCCTATGTAGACATAGTTGGAGTTCTGAGATACATGTTTGATTACCGCCTTGGTATGCATGGTTGAACTTCTTCTTTTTAAATTTCCAACATTCTTGAAACTAGTGTTCATACATAGTTGTACTGCCTATGTAGACATAGTTGGACTTCTGAGATACATGTTTGATTACTGCCTTGGTATGCATGGTTGAACTTCTGCTTTTTAAATTTCCAACATTCTTGAAACTAGTGTTCATACATGGTTGTACTGCCTATGTAGAGGTGGGAAGAATGATAAACATGTCATTGTCTCTTGTTGTACTGCCTGTAGTATCTGATTGTTCTGCCCTTTTTTTCCTTGTCATTGTCTCTTTTTCCAGTACCAGCTTGTGGTACTAACTGGAACTTCTGCTACTGTCTTCTGTATTTCTGCTTCAATGTTCTTTTCATTTGTTCTGTGACGTGTTGATTTTTGTTTTCATATATGCAGTGGAAGACACAGGCTGAGGTTGTGTTCTTTAGGGTGATGACCAGGAGGAAACCAGCAGTTGAGTCTGGGAACATAACTACCTCCAAGCGAACATCAAGATTGCCTTTGAAGTGGCATTCTTCTATCGCTCCCCTAAAAAAATACAGTTACCCTCATCTATCCGAGGCCCAGAAGGTGAAACAGTATGTGCTGAGTAAAGATGGTATGGAGAAGTATTCTGGGTGAGTTACCCTCTTTCCGTCGTTCCATTGCCTTGGAGCTGTAGTGTCTGAACTTCTATTGTTGTATTGTCTGAACTGCCATTGTTGTAGTATATGAACTCCTGTTTTATGTCTCCTCTTGCCTTTTTGAATTATGGTGACTGTACTTCTGTTTTGTTATAGTATCTGAACTTCTAATATTTTTTTTTACCATCCTTTTGTATTTCTGCAGGACAAGCTACTGCATGTTTACCATCCCTGGGAATGTGAATGACCTCACAGGAGATTTCCTTTATAGGCTTTTCGGTGATGGGCAGCAGATGGAAGGAGACATAATGGATTATCTCATAACTTTGTGGAAGTATAACCCGGAGACCTCTGAGATATTCTCTAATCCTGACAGGGTTGTACTTAGTCCCTACTTCGTACAGGTTTTAGTTCTTTGCACCCCTATCTCCTTTTTTTGCCTTAGCTTTGTTGTAGCGACATCTGTGAGGTGTTTTAATAGTGTTTTGGTGAATGCACAGTACTGCCTGGAGTATGATTTCTACGCCGCAATAGTTCCAAAGTTCGATGCAAAAAAATTGGCTAAACTCCTCCCAATGTTTGTTCGCAAAGAAGAAGACATTCTTAACGCAAAGCTGGTTAGTTTTTCATAAATCCTTGCTTTTTCCTTAATTTCATGTGCATCCTTTTGCTGAGGTTGTCAATAAGTTTTTGTTCATTCCGTTTCTTCAGTACATATGCTTTATAGTTTGTGTTCACCAGTCCTTTCATTCTTGGCAGGTTTTATTGATTCTATTCAAGCCAATTGGCACAATGGCGCACTACAGTGTGTATGTGGTGAATGGATATCATGGGAGCATTGACATCCTTGATTCACTTTCTTACAATGATATGGAAACATCGCGAACGAGTTTCCACGGGGACTGCCAAAATATCGTGAGTGTTTCTTAGCCTGATCCTCCTTTCACATTCCCTTGTTTGACACGGAGATTATTATGCCTTGGGTTGACAAAATATGTTGTTGTCTCTGTTTGGGTAATACTGCTTGAACTGACTATCATTTAGAATTTGAACTTCTGCTAGTTTGTTTAGGTGGATCTTATGCGAGTGTCGCTTTTTTATGTACCTAAACTTAACTATTTTGGTTAACATGTTTTAGACTTCATCTAATTTTGTTATTTCCAGTAGATAAAGAGATTTGTTGGGTTGCTCGAGGAGGTGTACGTCAAGGCTGCGTACAAGGCAAGCAAGCAGCCTAACTGGGTGACTATTGCAAAGAGACCGACTTTCATCGATGTTCCGAAGCAGAAGAGTAATGATTGTGGTTTCCTTGCCGTGAAGTTCAGCTCTTCGTATGACGGCGACGAGATTGTTGAAGATTTTGGTGATGTTGAAGTATGTTCTGTCTTTGTTCTTGTCTCATCATCCTTTGATTTTTCTTGTGTATTTTTGCTGTGACGCTCCTGCTGTGGTTTTAGATATGCGTTACTAAACCATCGTTTTCACCTTTCTTTTTGTTTGCAGGCTGCTGCAGATGACTGGAAGGTTGAGTTCATGCACACTCTGATTTTTAGCGAGAAGAATGAAGTCATGCGCTCAGAGCTCCCTAAAGAGATCTAGTCCTTTGGCCCGTGAATTCGAAGCATTAGTTTCATCTGTAGATTTGATTTCGTACAGATTTTTAGGTTTGGCAATAATTTGAACAATTCTGTAAAGATTTCGGTGTAAGAATGTTTTTAGTGATTTGTGTATCTACTATGGGTGAAGCACTACTACTTATGATGTTGTGGACAAATGCATTTGGTGTGAAGAATGATTTGGCGTTGTGAATTTCAATGTACTACGTCGTTTTTCAGTATCCATGTGTTGAATGTTTTTGCCCCAACAGATGTACCTGAACTTCTGCCTCGGTTTTGGTTGAACTGCTTGATTTTATTGGTGTTGTTAATTATTGGGCCCCCAACATATGATTGTAGACTTGAACTACTGCTTTGAGATGTGGCTGGGCTGCTGTTTTCAGATGGAGAGGATATTCTGTGTTTTGTAATGTATTGGTAATTTTCAACCCAACCAATATGTACGCTTTTGCGTAGAATCTGTATTTGTTTTTTTGTGTTTTTTCAAGTGGGAATGTATTACTCATGTAAATTTGTGCAGAGATATTGTTGATATTTCTTTTATCTTTGTCGGCATTGTACATGAACTTCTGCACGTATCCAAGCAGGACTTGACATTTGAACACGTTGTCCTAGGCTAGGCTTGATAACCTTAGTTTATGCGGTGAAACTTTATTTTTTTAAGCATATTCTTTTCCTACATCGATTTTACATTCCAGAACTTCTTCTGGTTGCTCTTTCAAGGAATATAACACGAGCACTTCCTCTCATTTCAAACTAGAACTTCTGCAGTAATATTACTTGAACTTCATTCTGTATGTTTTTCATGTTTGTTCTTGCTTGCACTTTCATGCAATACATCACCAGCCAATCTATTCCTGTCATAACATAACAGGACTTCTGCAGTAATATTACTTGGACTTCACAATGTATGTTTTCATGTTTGTTTTTGCTTGCACTTTCATGCAATACATCACCAGCACATCTATTCCTGGCATAGCATACCAGGACTTCTGCAGTAATATTACTTGAACTTCATAGTGTATGTTTTTCATGTTTGTTTTTTGTTTGCACTTTCATGCAATACATCACCAGCACATCTATTCCTGGCATAGCATACCAGGACTTCTGCAGTAATATTACTTGAACTTCACAGTGTATGTTTTCAATTAAACACTGCTTGCACTTTCATGCAGTACATCACCAGCACATCACTTCCTGCCTTAACGTACCAGGACTTTTGCAGTAATATTACTTGAACTTCATAGTGTTTATTACCAGGGGATGATGACATAATGTTCTAATTGTGTTAATTGACCTATTCTAATTGTTCATGAGCCTTGCGCTCCTCCTAGGCTTTGGCGATAGAGGTTTTTGCTTGACATGTACCTCTTCCTCTTCATCGTCCTCTTCCTCTTCATCGTCGTCTTCCTCTTCCTCTTTGTCGTCGCATTCCACTTCCTCTTCATCTTCGTCTTCCTCTTCTCCGTCGTTGTCTTCATCTTCATCTTCCTCTTCATCTTCCACCACCTTCTTGCTGTTGGCTCTAGGTCTTGTTTTCTGTTTCTTCTCTGGAATTTTGCTTGTCTTTTCAGCATCTGCGCGCTTCAGGCATGTTCTTGCATTATGTGGTTCATACTCCTTACATACGCTACAAAGCCTGTTGCTTGCTTTCCGTGGGTGTGGTCCCTTCTTTTGTTCCATAACTTTGGGCTGCTGTTTCTGAGATTTTGGTTGCTTGACCTCCTCAGCATTGTTTCCTTCCAAGAGTGTTGGACAGGTCAGCTTGTTGTGTCCTGCAACCTGGTTGCACACACTGCATTTCCTGTGTCCAAGTGGCACTCCGTTCTCGTCGTGCACGACAACTCTTCCTGCAGGTGGTGCCTTTATTTGAGCTCTCTTGTCACTTTTCTTTGCTGCAGTAATTTTCTTCCTACCCTTTGTTTCAGAATACAATAGCAATTTCATCGTCTCTTGTTGTTGCTGCTCCATTGACTGGCCATCACCCTGCTTGTATTGGCTGGCTTCAGCGGCGGCGTTGAGCATTTCAGCTGCATAATAATGAAGGTCATCTTCAATTGCAGCGTCCTCTTCAGCCATCCTTCCGTCAGCATCTGCTTGGTTTGCTGAATGTATTGCATCAAGCTCTTCCACAAGCCTCTTGAGAACATAGTATGCTCTGTCATATTGATGGTCACATCTCATCGCTTTCGTGTTAACCATCAAATTCAGCTGCAGCAATATGTCTTGCTTCGATAGCCTTGAGCTACCACCCGATGCCGTTGTGTTGTAGTCCCTTGTATCAAAAGTTGGTTGTGATCTTGCAGTCTTTGTGTACCGTTTGAGGATATACTTGTTTGTAAAATTTTCAGGCTTGAGGTAGTCAAGTATGTTCATGATGTGAAGGCAGAACAGACCTGCATTTTTGTGATGAATGCAGAATGCATAGTTTGAGAGCCAGCAATGAGTTTCATAAATTTCGATATGATACTACCTATCTAGCTATTTAATGAGGTTGTTTTTTTCGCTCACCTGTGTGTGTCCAGAGCTTGCATTCACACTCGTATATTTCATTCTCTGGGTCAGCTACAACCTGGAATTCATGCTTTGACCAGGAAAATCTTTCTTCATCATCATTGCCAGGCTTGTTGTGGTACTACACAAGGTACTTAGTTGGCTCTGCTGTACACTTTACACGGAATAGCGTTGCCTTTCTCATCCTATTTCTCATCTCGGTGTACACGGCTCTCGTGTACTTGATCGACATGTCTTCCTCGTAGCCGTAAGTTGTTTTTGTCACAGGATTGGTCTGCACATGTCAAAAAGTGAGATATTAGTCGAAGCAGAGTCATGGGTTTCATTTTTTAAAAATTCAAAGTGCACATGTTTGAATGTAAAACAGAACATGATGGGGGTGTTTTGTACTTGTCATCATACCATGCTGGTCATTGTTTGCTCGTTCTCCTTTTGCATCCGAGTTTGTATGCAAGCATTGACCCGCCTAGCAAACTTGTGAAGGTTCTGGGTCCCCTTGACAAACCCTTTCTTTAGCACGTGGTTCATGCTCTCGCTTCGTTGTGTGGAAGTCATTCTAGCACAGAAAATGTTCTTGTAATATGCTGAAATCCACATCTTCCTATCACTCCAGAGCTGCATCATCATCTGGTCATTCTCCAGGTTGTACTTGTGCACGAGTTTAGCCCAGGCATCTTCAAACTCCGTTGGCATCAGTGGCTAATTTAATATAGCTGTGAACTCCTCTTTCAATGTTTTATACTTTTTGTACAGCAACGCGAGGTATTCCCTGTACTTCTTCATGATGTGCCAACGGCATAGCTTGTGGACGGTGTTTGGAAATGATTGTGGTATAGCTTTCGCCATTGATGGGCATTGGTCTGCATGAATTAAAAAAATGAAACTTGATTCTTCTTTTGTACTGATGGTGAACTTATGTTGTACAAGTACTTGAACTTCACATGCAGCAGTATGGTATCTAAGAATGTCACATATAATTTTTCTTTATAGCAGTGTTACCGAACTTCTGAGGTATAAGTGCTTGAACTTCACAATTAGTAGTAGGACAAACTAGTAGTGTCGCAAACAAAATTTTTCTTAAAGCATTGTTGCTGCACTTCTGTGGTGGCAGTGCTTGAACTTCACATAAATAACTATATTTTTTCTGAACATGTTACATGTTTTTTTCTTTACATCTATCTGTCATTGAACTTCTATGATTCCTGCACTTGAACTTCACATTCATGACCAGTTTTTTTCTAAACATGTGACAGATAATTTTGCTTTCTTCAACTGTTAGTTGGACTTATGTGCTAACAGTGGTTGAACTGCTTGCTGTATATTATTTTCAGATAAAACCAAATATACCCAAAACAGACCCATGCACTAAAAAGATGATGAAACTTGAGGAGTTTTTTATTTGAACTCACCTGTTAGAATGCAAGTTGGGTGCTTGTTGTTCATGCACCGTAGAAATGTATCGAACAGCCACTTGAATGACTTTGCATCTTCGTCTCTTATCAGGGCGACAACAAATATCGTTGACTGCAAGTGATGGTTTGTTCCAACAAACACTCCCAGGGGCATGTGAAATCAGTTGGTCTTGTAAGTCGTGTCAAATGTTATGCAATCGTCGAAGTCTTGAAAGGCTCCTCGGCAGCTTGCATTGGACCAGAAAATGTTTTTAATTGTCTTGTCCTTGTCCACTTGGATCTTGTGAAGGATGAGACGAAGGATGATCTTGCTTTGCAGGTGTTTTACCTGATTGTTTTCATGAAGGTGGTTATCCCTGGAACGTCTACACGAGTGTCCAGGGAGGCAGCAATGGCTGAGAGTCTTGTGTTTGAGGATATGGCAGATATGGACTACTGCCAGTTGGTTGTTGATAACCTTCGAAGTGCTGTTATTAGGTATCAGCAAGGTACTAGCAGAGGAAAAGCTGTCACACGTTGTGCCATCGCGCCTCTTCTTATGTACCTGGACTGCCTTATCATTGGCAAGACGCCTAATGTTGACTTGAGGACGCCTCGCATCAATTACATGGATCAGGCTAAGCTTCTTGAGCTCGCTGCGGCTGACTTGGTCAGGAAAGGTGATGACGACCCAGCCAACTGGGTGTTTGGGAGACTACCTGTGAGTGTTTCTTCTTTTCTGTGTAGTTAGTAGTGCCTTTTGTGTGCATGGTTGAACTTTTTCTATGTACATAGATGACCTTCTGGTTCATATAGATGATGGTAAATTAGCTGAACTGCTTGGCTTATATGGCATTACTGCCTTTATGTACATATGCGAACTTCTGGATATATTCATATGAAATAATCTAAACTTTGTTGTTACACATGCATGGTTGAACTTATGCTTTTTAATTTTCCAACATTCTTGAAAGCATGTTAACTAGTGTTCATACATGGTTGTACTGCCTATGTAGACATAGTTGGACTTCTGAGATACATGTTTGATTACTGCCTTGGTATGCATGGTTGAACTTCTGCTTTTTAAATTTCCAACATTCTTGAAACTAGTGTTCATACATGGTTGTACTGCCTATGTAGACATAGTTGGATTTCTGAGATACATGTTTGATTACTGCCTTGGTATGCATGGTTGAACTTCTGCTTTTTAAATTTCCAACATTCTTGAAACTAGTGTTCATACATGGTTGTACTGCCTATTTAGACATAGTTGGACTTCTGAGATACATGTTTGATTACCGCTTTGGTATGCATGGTTGAACTTCTGCTTTTTAAATTTCCAACATTCTTGAAACTAGTGTTCATACATGGTTGTACTGCCTATGTCGACATAGTTGGACTTCTGAGATACATGTTTGATTACTGCCTTGGTATGCATGGTTGAACTTCTGCTTTTTAAATTTCCAACATTCTTGAAACTAGTGTTCATACATGGTTGTACTGCCTATGTAGACATAGTTGGACTTCTGAGATACATGTTTGATTACTGCCTTGGTATGCATGGTTGAACTTTTGCTTTTTGAATTTCCAACATTCTTGAAACTAGTGTTCATACATGGTTGTAATGCCTATGTAGACGTAGTTGGACTTCTGAAATGTATTGCGTGTGTAGGCATTATTGGATTTTTTGGTGTAGTTTTGTGTATCTGATTGTTCTACCTTTTTTTCCTTGTCATTGTCTCTTTTTCCAGTACCAGCTTGTGGTACTAACTGGAACTTCTGCTACTGTCTTCTGTATTTCTGCTTCGATGTTCTTTTCATTTGTTCTGTGACGTATTGATTTTTGTTTTCATATATGCAGTGGAAGACACAGGCTGAGGTTGTGTTCTTTAGGGTCATCGAACGCCCTGTTCTTATTATGCCTCGTGCCGTCGGCCTAGGTAGTGGAAGTTCTCCGAGATTTGAATTCTCGCGGGTTGTTAACACTGGTGCCCCCCTGTAGATCCAGGAGGTTCTTCTGCCCGTGTGAGTGCTGCAGGTGGTGTTTCTTCCGATAGTTTGTTCGATGCTGCGAATATTTCCCTTTCTAGGATTGATGGACTTCTGGAAACTGTTTGTGGAGAGATGGCCCGTGTTCCTACAACGGTTGAGCGCCTTAGTCGCGTGGACGGTATTTTTCCTCCCGGCCACGGTTTTGATTCTGAGTCTTCGAAGGAGATATTGTCGATTGAAGCTAAATATCTTGCCGAGCTTCGTGAGAGCACTTCCCACCTCCGGGCTAGTTTTGTGCTGTTCAAGGAAATGCAGGACGCCCGATGCAAGCCTTTTGAAGATGAGGCGAGTGTTGTTGTGAGAGAGATTCAGAGGCAGGATCCCGTTCATTTGGGTCGTGAAGGATGCCATGTGGAGCGTACCGAAAAGGTTTGTTTATGTTGTCTTTTGATATTTCTTTTTGCACTAGTGTTCATTGTTAGCTTTGAGTTATTACTGTTATGCAGTTATAGGGTGACCTTCTCTGTTTATAGGACCTGAACTTCAAGTGCTTCAGCACTTGAACTTCTATGATTTTTGATGACTGGCCCTTTTTTGTTACTTTTTGTATCAAATGGTAGTTTGGTATGTTATCTGCTATGTTTACTGTATTTGGACTTCCATGATGTATCAGTTGTTATAGCCGACCTTCTCTGATTATGTAACGTGAACTTCTGCTGATTAGGTATTTGTTTTCTACATGAATATTTTCTAGTCTTTTTTCTTTTTTGGTAGTAGTGTGTTCCTAGGTGACCTTCTCTGTTTATAAGACATGAACTTCAAGTGCTTCTGCACTTGAACTTTTATGACTTTTGATGACTTTCCCTTTTTGTCTTCTTTTTGCATCTTAATGGTAGTTTGATATCTGGTCTGCTATGTTTACTGTATTTGGACTTCCATTATGTGCCAGTTGTGATACCTGACCTTCTTTGATTATGTAACGTGAACTTTTTGCTTATTAGGTATTTGTTTTCTGCATGATTATTTTTCTAGGCTGTTGATGATGGTGCTGGGGGTAGGGAGGATGTTTTACCTGTGCTTGAAGATGATCATGTGCATGAAGCTGCCCCTCTGCATGATCCTTGCCCCTCTAGTGATGTATTAGTTGATGAGGTTCATGGCAGTGAAAATAAGGTACCATTTTTCTTGTCCATTTGTCTTGTTACCCCTGAGACGGACTTGTTGCCCCTGTGCATGAGGTTCAGTCAGCCTTTGTAATGAATTTTTGTTTCTTTTTTGGAGCAGCAGAATGATGATGTTAGTGTTGCTCCAGAGAAGGCTGCAGACATGTCCGTCTCAGGCACGGGCTGCTCCGACGGTGTCGTCTTGACTGAACCTCAGTCGTCCGTTGGCGCTGAGGTTTCTGATGCTGAGCAGGGCAAGACAACTGGAGACATTATTTTGGAGAAAGATCATGTTGAGTCTGCTGTACAAACTGGTAGTAGTACTGCTGCAAGCCCGGAGAAGTATCCTGTAGCAGAGCCATCTATTGATGTTGATGCTGTACAAACTGGTGGTAGTACTGCTGCAAGCCCGGAGAAGTCTCCTGCAGCAGATCCATCAGTTGATGTTGATGCTGCACAGGCACAACCAAATGTTTTTATTGTTCCAGATTCTCTGGTTGCTACTACTGCTGCTGGTGTCCTTCCCGACGACGCTGCAACGTCTACTGAAGACGACGATGAAGATACCGAAAGAGATAGCTATGGAGAGGAGGTTGATCATTCCAGTGCTGCCACTGGTCTAGGCAAGGATCCATGAAGAGAGGAGCATGCTTCTCTCTTCTTTCCCCATCCCCTCCCATCTTTGTTGTTTGGTTTTAGTCCATGATATCCCCTGTGAACTGCCTGTGTGGTCTAAGTTGAATTTCTTGTTTTGTTGCTTGTCGTGTGGGTTGTAAAGAATGTTAAGTGAGCCTGTTTTTCTATGTGGGTGGATGTTTGTAATGCATGTGTTGTGATGCCTATGATGCTGTGGTTTTATCCTTTCTGATGTAGCAGCTGAGATGTGTTTATGTTTTTGAATGTTTGTGCTTGAATGTTGGTCTTAATTTATACCGTCGTGAATCTATGTGCTTTGAGTGTTGCTGTTAATTGCTATTTTCTTTTTGGTGAGCAGATAGCGACCTTGCTGTCGTCCGAAAGAAGGTTGATGACTTTTATTACAGCGTAACTAGGCTTAGGAATGATCGTTCCAAGAGGTGAGTGCAGCTGCTCAATTTTTTACATCATCCATGCGCCCCCTGTGATTTGCCTGTGGTTTCTTACCTGAACTTCCCAAATATATGTACCTGAACTTCTTATTTTTTACTTATCTGTTGCTGAACTTCTGGCCTCTTTTATGTACTTATACTGCTTGTTTGTGATATAGCTGAACTTCTGCGCTTACATGTGCTATGAACTCCCTGAGTTTTCTGAGGCTGAACTTCTTTTACTTTCTATTCGCTTGTTTTAGATCAATGATTATGTTCCAAAACAAGGAGTGTGAAGCTTCTGTTGAAGATGTCGCAATATCTTTTGGTCCATGCGGAATGCTTCGGTCAAATGTGGCTGAGTGTGCACTCTACTGTCTACGTGCGAAGTACCAGGGATCAGACAAACTCATCCTGCCGTATTGGGTTTTTGTAAGTCAACCATACAGTGATTTCTTTTCCGTTTTTTTCCTTACCATCTTTTTAGTTAAAACTTGTTTGTCTCTTTTTTGTATTTTTTTCATATGTTGGTGTTGCCTGCATTATTATAGGACAAGATTTTCAGAGGTCAATTTCATTCCTGTGTGAGGAAGTACTTCATGGCGAGTGGTCCAGATAGCATGGATGCACATGATTCGATATGCAATATCTTGTTATTTGCCTCTGTATTAGTTTTGTAGTGCGATCCACTGTGTTAATATTTGTTTTTTTTTCTTTTGTACAGTTCTGATATTAATTCTCATTTTTTTAACGATTCGTGTGTTTATGATTGTTCAGGTTGTTTTCCCTACTTTAGACCCTCCTGAGGTTCCTGCTTCCATGGGTGGTGTCGGTCATTGGGTGTCGGTATTTCTTGACCTGAAGAATTCAAGGTTCTAGCATCTTGATTCCTACTATGGACCAAAAGATGAATATGCGGTACTCCTGTTTTGGCGGATGACCGACAACATCAAGAGGCTTTGGAAGGATGCCAGCAACGACAGGGAGACACCCTTCAGTCCAGTTAGCATCGACAATTTCCCTCTAGATTGGGTTGATGTCCCCCAGCAGCAAAACAAGTATGATTTCCACTTTTTCTCTTTTATCACATCTATTTAACTGTAGTTGTACTTAAGCTGCGACGTGTTTAATTCGTTGGCTTTCTTTTTCTGTTCTAACACTATTCTTTTTTACTACGTTTGATGGCAGTATCGACTGCGGATTCTTCATGCTTACGAATGTTAATTCGTATCATGATGGGGTGCTTGCAAATTATTCCCATGAGAATATCGCTGATATCAGGAAGACGTGGCTGTACTCAATCGCTTCTTCTAACATGTTTGAGACAGACTTCCAATCTTTGTTTGGCTACTACACATGTAAGTATTTTGGAAGTTGGGCTGCTTACCTGCACTGCATCTTTTATTCTACCTGAACTTCATGTTTTTTTCTCTCAAACTTGGACTTCTGCTTGAGATCTCGCTGGGCTGCTTGTTTCGGAAGGAGAGGAGCATTTTCTTTGTACATGAACTTCCATTGCTTAATTTATGTCCTTCCATTGCTTAATTTATGTCCTTCCATTTCTAATTGTACTTTCAGAGATGATGCCTTTCTTCGGTTTTTGTTAGCTGTAGTTGAACGATTTCGAGTTCATCGGTTTATCTTGAACTGTGCCTCTTGTTGTGCCTGAACTTCATTTAGTTTTTTAGTACAACTAATTTTTTTAGGTCAACTTGAGTAGTAATTATGTCATATTTTATTAGTTGGACTGCACATTGTGATGGCCCTCAACTTCAGTTGTTTTTTAATGGTGATGTTTTCTTTTCTATTTTTCCTTGACAGTGGATCCGTTGGAGTTGAACGATTACCACTACTCATTCCTCGGGTCACAGGAATACCAGCCTAGGGAGGAACATTTGAGTACAGCTCCGATAGGAGATGATAGACCTTGGACCCTCATTCCTTCCAAGTTGGGGGAGCAGGCTGGCGGTATTCGTGGTACTCCAAAAACCCCATGCTACAGGAAGGCTGATGCAGTGGAAGCAGCCGAAGCAGAAGTGATTTCGTCCGATGATGATTTTGAGAAGATTGCTTGCCCGAAGAATGCTAAACGTGCTACTGGAACTGTTGCTGGTAGAGGTGGGAAGAATGTTGTGATGACCAGGAGGAAACCGGCAGTTGAGTCTGGGAACATAACTACCTCCAAGAGAGCATCAAGATTGCCTTTGAAGTGGCGTTCTCCTGTCGCTCCCCTGAAAAAATACAGTTACCCTCATCTATCCGAGGCCCGGAAGGTGAAACAGTATGTGCTGAGTAAAGACGGTATGGAGAAGTATTCTGGGTGAGTTACCCTCTTTCCGTCGTTCCATTTCCTTGGAGCTGTAGTGTCTAAACTTCTGTTGTTGTATTGTCTGAACTGCCATTGTTGTAGTATATGAACTCCTGTTCTATGTCTCCTCTTTCCTTTTTGAGTTATGGTGACTGTACTTCTATTTTGTTGTTGAATCTGAAGTTCTAATATATTTTTTTTACCATCCTTTTGTATTTCTGCAGGACAAGCTACTGCATGTTTACCATCCCTGGGAATGTGAATGACCTCATAGAAGATTTCCTTTATAGGCATTTCGGTGATGGGCAGCAGATGGAAGGAGACATAATGGATTATCTCATAACTTTGTGGAAGGATAACCCGGAGACCTCTGAGATATTCTCTAATCCTGACAGGGTTGTACTTAGTCCCTACTTCATACAGGTTTTAATTCTTTGCACCCCTATCTCCATTTTTTTGCCTTAGCTTTGTTGTAGCGGCATCTGTGAGGTGTTTTAGTTGTGTTTTGGTGAATGCACAGTACTGCCTGGAGTATGATTTCTACGCCGCAACAGTTCCAAAGTTCGATGCAAAAAAATCGGCTAAACTCCTCCCAATGTTTGTTCGCAAGGAAGAAGACCTTCTTAACGCAAAACTGGTTAGTTTTTCATAAATCCTTGCTTTTTTCTTAATTTCATGTGCATCCTTTTGCTGCAATAAGTTTTTTTTCATGCCGTTTCTTCAGTACATATGCTTTATAGTTTGTGTTCACTGGTCCTTTCATTCTTGGCAGGTTTTATTGATTCTATTCAAGCCAATTGGCACAATGGCGCACGACAGTGTGTATGTGGTGAATAGATATCGTGGGAGCATTGACATCCTTGATTCACTTTCTTACAATGATATGGAAACGTCGCGAACGAGTTTCCACAGGGACTGCCAAAATATCGTGAGTGTTTCTTAGCCTGATCCTCCTTCCACATTCTCTTGTTTGACATGGAGATTATTATGCCTTCTGTTGACAAAATATGTTATTGTCTCTGTTTTGGTAATACTGCTTGAACTGACTATCATTTAGAAGTTGAACTTCTGCTAGTTTGTTTAGGTGGATCTTATGCGAGTGTCGCTTTTTTATGTACCTGAACTTAACTATTTTGGTTAACATGTTTTAGACTTCATCTAATTTTGTTATTTCCGGCAGATAAAGAGATTTGTTGGGTTGCTCGAGGAGGTATACGGCAAGGCTGCGTACAAGGCGAGCAAGCAGCCTAACTGGGTGACAATTGCAAAGAGGCCGACTTTCATCGATGTTCCAAAGCAGAAGAGTAATGATTGGGGTTTCTTTGCCGTGAAGTTCAGCTCTTCGTATGACGGCGACGAGATTGTTGAAGATTTTGGTGATGTTGAAGTATGTTCTGTCTTTGTTCTTGTCTCATCATCCTTTGATTTTTCTTGTGTGTTTTTGCTGTGACGCTCCTGCTGTGGTTTTAGATATGCGTTACTAAACCATCATTTTCACCTTTCTTTTTGTTTGCAGGCTGCTGCAGATGACTGGAAGGCTGAGTTCATGCACACTCTGATTTTTAGTGAGAAGAATGAAGTCATGCGTTCAGAGCTCCCTATAGAGATCCAGTCCTTTGGCCCGTGAATTCGAAGCATTAGTTTCATCTGTAGATTTGATTTCGTACAGATTTTTAGGTTTGGCAATGATTTGAACAATTCCGTAAAGATTTCTGTGTAAGAATGTTTTTAGTGATTTGTGTATCTACTATAGGTGAAGCACTACTACTTATGATGTTGTGGACAAATGCATTTGGTGTGAAGAATGATTTGGCTTTGTGAATTTCAATGTACTACGTCGTTTTTCAGTATCCATGTGTTGAATGTTTTTGCCCCAACAGATGTACCTGAACTTCTGCCTCGGTTTTGGTTGAACTGCTTGATTTTTTTGGTGTTGTTTATTATTGGGCCCCCAACATATGATTGTAGACTTGAACTACTACTTTGAGATGTGGCTGGGCTGTTGTTTTCAGATGGAGAGGATATTCTGTGTTGTGTAATGTATTGGTAATTTTCAACCCAACCAATATGTACGCTTTTGCGTAGAATCTGTATTTGTTTTTTTGTGTTTTTCAAGTGGGAATGTATTACTCATGTAAATTTGTGCAGAGATATTGTTGACGTTTCTTTTATCTTTATCGGCATTGTACATGAACTTCTGCACGTATCCAAGCAGGACTTGACATTTGAACACGTTGTCCTAGGCTAGGCTTGATAACCTTAGTTTATGCGGCGAAACTTTATTTTTTTAAGCATATTCTTTTCCTACATCGATTTTACATTCTAGAACTTCTTCTGGTTGTTCTTTCATGGAATACAACATGAGCACTTCCTCTCATTTCAAACCAGAAGTTCTGCAGTAATATTACTTGAACTTCATTATGTATGTTTTTCATGTTTGTTCTTGCTTGCACTTTCATGCAATACATCACCAGCCAATCTATTCCTGTCATAACATACCAGGACTTCTACAGTAATATTACTTGGACTTCACAATGTATGTTTTTCATGTTTGTTTTTGCTTGCACTTTCATGCAATACATCACCAGCACATCTATTCCTGGCATAGCATACCAGGACTTCTGCAGTAATATTACTTGAACTTCATAGTGTATGTTTTTCATGTTTGTTTTTTGTTTGCACTTTCATGCAATACATCACCAGCACATCTATTCCTAGCATAGCATACCAGGACTTCTGGAGTAATATTACTTGAACTTCACAGTGTATGTTTTTCAATTAAACACTGCTTGCACTTTCATGCAGTACATCACCAGCACATCACTTCCTGCCTTAACATACCAGGACTTCTGCAGTAATATTACTTGAACTTCACAGTGTTTATTACCAGGGGATGATGACATAATGTTCTAATTGTGTTAATTGACCTATTCTAATTGTTCATGAGCCTTGTGCTCCTCCTAGGCTTTGGCGGTAGAGGTTTTTGCTTGACATGTACCTCTTCCTCTTCATCGTCCTCTTCCTCTTCATCGTCGTCTTCCTCTTCCTCTTCGTCGTCGCATTCCACTTCCTCTTCATATTCGTCTTCCTCTTCTCCGTCGTTGTCTTCATCTTCGTCTTCCTCTTCATCTTCCACCACCTTCTTGTCGTTGGCTCTAGGTCTTGTTTTCTGTTTCTTCTCTAGTATTTTGCTTGTCTTTTCTGCATCTGCGCGCTTCGGGCATGTTCTTGCATTATGTGGTTCATACTCCTTGCATACGCTACAAAGCCCGCGGCTTGCTTTCCATGGGTGTGGTCCCTTATTTTGTTCCATAACTTTGGGCTGCTGTTTCTGAGATTTTGGTTGCTTGACCTCCTCAGCATTATTTCCTTCCAAGAGTGTTGGACAGGTCAGCTTGTTGTGTCCTGCAACCTGGTTGCACACACTACATTTCCTGTGTCCAAGTGGCACTCTGTTCTCGTCGTGCACGATGACTCTTCCTGCAGGTGGTGCCTTTATTTGAGCTCTCTTGTCACTTTTCTTTGCTGCAGTAATTTTCTTCCTACCCTTTGTTTCAGAATACAACGGCAATTTCATCGTCTCTTGTTGTTGCTGCTCCATTGACTGGCCATCACCCTGCTTGTATTGGCTGGCTTTTGCGGCGGCGTTGAGCATTTCAGCTGCATAATAATGAAGGTCATCTTCAATTGCAGCGTCCGCTTCAGCCATCCTTTCGTCAGCATCCGCTTGATTTGCTGAATGTATTGCATCAAGCTGTTCCACAAGCCTCTTGAGAACATAGTATGCTCTGTCATATTGCTGGTCACATCTCATCGCTTTCTTGTTAACCATCAAATTCAGCTGCAACAATATGTCTTGCTTCTATAGCCTTGAGCTGCCATCCGATGCCGTTGTGCTGTAGTCCCTTGTATCAAAAGTTGGTTGTGATCTTGCAGTCTTTGTGTACCGTTTGAGGATATACTTGTTTGGAAAATGGTCAGGCTTGAGGTAGTCAAGTATGTTCATGATGTGAAGGCAGAACAGGCCTGCATTTTTGTGATGAATGCAGAATGCATAGTTTGAGAGCCAGCAATGAGTTTCATAAATTTTGATATGATACTACCAGTCTAGCTATTTAATGAGGTTGTTTTTTTCGCTCACCTATGTGTGTCCAGAGCTTGCATTCACACTCGTATATTTCATTCTCTGGGTCAGCTACAACCTGGAATTCATGCTTTGACCAGGAAAAGCTTTCTTCATCATCATTGCCAGGCTTGTTGTGGTACTACACAAGGTACTTAGTTGGCTCTGATGTACGCTTTCTGCGGAATAGCGTTGCCTTTCTCATCCTATTTCTCATCTCGGTGTACACGGCTCTCGTGTACTTGATCGACATGTCTTCCTCGTAGCCGTAAGTTGTTTTTGTCACAGGATTGGTCTGCACATGTCAAAAAGTGAGATATTAGTCGAAGCAGAGTCATGGGTTTCATTTAAAAAAATTCAAAGTGCACATGTTTGAATATAAAACAGAACATGATGGGGGTGTTTTGTACTTGTCATCTACCATGCTGGTCATTGTTTGCTCGTTCTCCTTCTGCATCCGAGTTTGTATGCAAGCATTGACCCGCCTAGAAAACTTGTGTAGGTTCTGGGTCCCCTTGACAAACCCTTTCTTTAGCACGTGGTTCATGCTCTCGCTTCGTTGTGTGGAAGTCATTCTAGCACAGAAAATGTTCTTGTAATATGCTGAAATCCACATCTTCCTATCACTCCAGAGTTGCATCATCATCTGGTCGTTCTCCAGGTTGTACTTGTGCACGAGTTTAGCCCAGGCATCTTCGAACTTCGTTCGCATCAGCGGCCAGTTTAATATAGCTGCGAACTCCTCTTTGAATGTTTTATACTTTTTGTATAGCAACGCAAGGTATTCCCTGTACTTCTTCATGATGTGCAAATGGCATAGCTTGTGGACGGTGTTTGGAAATGATTGTGGTATAGCTTTCACCATAGATGGGCATTTGTCTGCATGAATTAAAAAAATGAAACTTGATTCTTCTTTTGTACTGTTGGTGAACTTATGTTGTACAAGTACTTGAACTTCACATGCAGCAGTATGGTATCTAAGAATGTCACATATATTTTTTCTTTACAGCAGTGCTGTTGAACTTCTGAGGTATCAGTGCTTGAACTTCACAGTTAGTAGTAGGACACACTAGTAATGTCGCAATCAAATTTTTTCTTAAAGCATTGTTGCTGAACTTCTGTGGTGGCAGTGCTTGAACTTCACATAAATAACTTATTTTTTCTGAACATGTTACATGTTTTTTCTTTACATCTATCTGTCATTGAACTTCTATGATTCCTGCACTTGAACTTCACATTCATGAACAGTTTTTTCTAAACATGTGACAGCTAATTTTGCTTTCTTCAACTGTTAGTTGGACTTATGTGCTAACAGTGGTTGAACTTCTTGCTGTATATTATTTTCAGATAAAACCAAATATACCCAAAACAGACCCATGCACTAAAAAGATGATGAAACTTGAGGATTTTTTTATTTGAACTCACCTGTTAGAATGCAAGTTGGGTGCTTGTTGTTCAGGCACCGTAGAAATGTACCGAACAACCACTTGAATGACTTTGCATCTTCGTCTCTTATCAGGGCGACAGCAAATATCGTTGACTGCAAGTGATGGTTTGTTCCAACAAACACTCCCAGGGGCATGTGAAATCAGTTGGTCTTGTAAGTCATGTCGAATGTTACGCAATCGCCGAAGTCTTGATAGGCTCCTCGGCAGCTTGCATTGGACCAGAAAATGTTTTTAATTGTCTTGTCCTTGTCCACTTGGATGTCATAGAAAAACTCATCATTTATCGCCTTCATGTCTTTGAAGAATGAAACAAGTTTCAATACATCATCTAAATCATCTTTCCTTGCATTCATGGCTTTCCTGCAAATCACATGCAAACATGCATTTGTTCATTTTTTGCTAGCAAAGGATGCTAGGATGCTATTTTTACATTGCAGTATGTTGGTGTTTGAGTACTTACTGGCTTAGCAGGTCTCGTCCGATCATGCTTAGGAAGTATCTTCCATCTTCATTTTCAGATAGCATTGACATGATTGTTGTGTGCTTGACATCATGGTACTGCAAGAGCTTTACGTACTCCAAGATAGTGGGGTCATAATTCTAGTGAGTGCAAAAATACCAGCATGTCATCAGTTTGCATGAGCTGGTGATTATGATTGTACTCAGTGTCCACTGCCACGCATGTGCCATCCTCTTGCACCTTCACCCTCATTTTTGCGTTGCAGCCCGTCCTTTGTGATGTTTTGTTTCGCTTCCTGTTGGCCTCTGAAACTGAAGATGTGTGTATCCCTTGGAAGGCGCAAACAAAATACTTGTGGTTGTCATTTCCACCCGTTTTCCTGATTCCAAAACCAGCGTGTCTGGCATATTTGTTATAAAATTCCCTTGCTTTCTATACATCTTTGAATTGCATCTTTAGTCTTGGTATTAGATAATCTGGTAGATCTGGTGTCTGCAGAAAAAGAAAAAAAATCCAATCAGCACCTTAGAATGCAGTTTATGAACTTGTTATCCTGGAGGGGCAGAAAATTTGCAGATAGTACAAGATGCGTATATAAATATTTTTTGTCTCACTTACGTGCGTGTATGATCGCAACTCCGCCGGCGTTGGCTGCTGTCCCTCTGGGATGGGGCATGGCGGAGTAATCATAGCAGGATGCAGCAGTGGATCATGAGGAGGAAGGAGGGCTGAAGATGGCCTCTCTCTTGTTTGTGTTCTTTTTGCTTGAGGTGGTTGTGGAGGTATTGCGATCCTGTTCTTGGTTTGCTCTTTTGTTTTCTGAAGCAATCCATCTACCTTATGCCCCGTACAATTATGACTTGTAGTAGCAGCAGTAGGATCAAACAGTGGTAGTGTGCGGATCACTCTCCTCCGTGTCTGTGTTGCTGTTGGATTTTTCCTGGGATCCGGTTTAGTTGCTTCGCTTTGGCATTGATGATGCACACCAGGATAACCTCCAAAGTTACACGCAGGACTTGAGCTAACCCCCTCTTCCATTGGCGTGCTTGGTAGTCTGCTGGTGGATACAAAGAATCCGCGGGGGATTTCTGGCGTCACCCAATCAGGTGGAGGCACAAACTTGTGTGGATAGGGCTGTGACCCAGCTTCTCCGTAGTATCCATGTGTTTCGGGTGTCGTCCATTGTTGCTTTGGAGCAGGTTGGTAATGCTGTTTGTGCGTTTGAGACGTGACCCATTGAGAGGGTGGTGCAACGCATACAGGCTTTGCATTGTGAACTTGCTACTTGGAAGTTCTAAGCTTCTTGATGCGTCTCTCGTCTTGCTGACGTAAAAGAAAAAAATGTTTGTTAGCACACGGGTTATATCTGGATATACATTCATAACTGAACTTAGCTTTGTTCACAGCCTGAACTTCTCATATAAAAGTGGTGAGAGACATCACAGTAAGCACTGAAGTGAGCATCTGCCAATGCCTTTGTACCTGAACTAAGCACCATTCACAGAACGAACTTCACAGCGAGTGTTTTTAATTATGCAATATTAGATTACTTATATGTACCTGAACTGAGCACTCTACACAACCTGAACTTCTTGTCTTGCAAAGGGGAAATATTGTCTACAGTTAGGAAACCTGAACCTTCACGAGTTTTTTGAATGGTTGGACTGCTAGTGCATACCAACCTGACCTTCAAGTCTCATCACATGCATGTTCTATTTTCATTTTTTTTGAATGCAAAATGCTAATGTGAATGCAGGCAGATTTTATAGTGTTTGTAGCCTGGACTGAGGCTCATGCACTACTAGAACTTCTCATGGTTGTAAGCAGGAGATTTCAAAAAAGCTTTTGTAGCCTGGACTAAGGCTCATGCACTACCAGAACTTCTCATGGTTGTAAGCAGGAGATTTTAAAAAAGAATTTGTAGCCTGGACTGAGGCTCATACACTACCAGAACTTCTCATGGTTGTAAGTAAATAACAAACCGAAGGAAGGAAGAAGTTCAACCATACCCTGGCTATAAGTTCGGCCAACCTTTTCCAGCAGCTGATAGGCCACCCTGGGAACAATTCATCGTGGAGGTATGAGAGGAATCCCATGGCAATCCTTGTCTTGCAGAGGGCGCGAAGTTCATCTGTACGAAGCCAGAAGGTCAGAGAATGCAATATTGAAGAAGAAGGCAAAATTGGGGAGGAAGTTCATGTACTGCTGCGGCAGAATTTGAGGGCGCAGCAGATGCCACCTCCGCGGAGGAGTTGCTCCGTTGGTCGCGCCGCTCGCCGCCGGTCCCGTCATCTGGTCTGCCAAGTCTTCGGGCGGTGGTGATGTGACGAGGATGCGGCTTCCTGAAGTCCATGGCGGTTTCGCCGCGTCCAGGCGACGCGGGCTCCCTCGCGCTGGCGTCCGCCGTCGCTCGCTCGCCCACGTCCGTGGCCGGCGACGAGCTGTAGACAGAGGGGAGGCCGCGGACCCGGCCGGCTAGGAGCTGGTGAAGAAGGGGAGGCGGCGGATCCGGCAGGCCAGGATCTGTAGACGGGGGGGAGGGGCGG
>NC_041381.1:116952021-116953315 GCF_002162155.2 Triticum dicoccoides
GGGCCGCTCGGGATCGGGATCAAGTGGATCCTGTCGGGGAGGCCTCGGGATCGGCTGGGATCTTGTCGGGCCGGAACGGCAGTTCGGGAAGTTCAGGAGGGCCCTGTCGGGCCCTTATAGAGGCTGTTGTGATCCAAATAACTATTCTAAGCCTGGGATTAGAATAGTGCTACTATATATATATATATATATATATATATATATATATATATATATAGGGCTGGACTATTCTGTTACTAGTAACAGAATAATATTTTGTTACCCTCGCGCCCTATATAGAGGAGGCGATTCGTCTGTCCAAAGCCCACCGGACCTCTTGCATCTGGTCAATCCCCGACCTTCTCCATCCCGAGCGCCCGCCACCTCCCTCCCCCGTGCCGCCGGACACCGCCTCCCTTCCCCGTGCTTCCGGATGCTGATGGGGTCGTGTACCTAGGGTAGGGTCATGACCTGGTAATTCGATAAGAGACATAATGGTACGCACCATATCCAATAGGGTGCAACTATGATGTTCGGACACACCATCACACTATGGTGTTCCAGGCGGTATTAATAGCGAAACAATTTCCACAATGTCTTAATTGTGTGCCAAAACTCGTAACTCAGATATTCATCTCTATGATCATATCATAGACATTTTATCCTCTTGTCACAATGATCTTCTACTTCACTCTGAAATTACTTGAACCATTCAATAATTCAGACTTGTGTTTCATCAAGTAAATATTCTCAACATCTACTCGAATCATCTGTGAAGTAAGAACATAACGATATTCACTGCATGCCTCAGCACTTATTGGACTGCACACATCAAAATGTGTTACTTCCAACAAGTTGCTATCTTGTTCCATCTTATTGAAACCGAGGCTTTTCAGTCATCTTGCCTATGTGGTATGATTTGCATATCTCAAGTGATTCAAAATCAAGTGAGTCCGAACGGTCCATTTGCATGGAGTTTCTTCATGCATATACACCAATAGACATGGTTCGCATGTCTCAAACTTTTCAAAAACGAGTGAGTCCAAAGATCCATCAACATGGAGCTTCTTCATGCGTTTTATACCAATATGACTTACACAGCAGTGCCACAAGTAAGTGGTATTATCATTACTATCTTATATCTTTTGGCATGAAAATGTGTATCACTACGATCGAGATTCAATAAACCATTCATTTTAGGTGTAAGACCATTGAAGGTATTATTCAAATAAACAGAGTAACCATTATTCTCCTTAAATGAATAACCGTATTGCGATAGACATAATCCAATCATGTCTATGCTCAACGCAAATAC
>NC_041381.1:116953337-116978162 GCF_002162155.2 Triticum dicoccoides
AATCTCGGTGGTAGAGGGAGCGTGCGATGCTTGATTATATCAACCTTGGAAACACTTCCAACATATATCGTCAGCTCACCTTTAGCTAGTCTCCGTTTATTCCGTAGCTTTTATTTCGAGTTACTAATACTTAGCAACCGAACCGGTATCCAATACCCTGGTGCTACTAGGAGTACTAGTAAAGTACACATTAACATAATGTATATCCAGTATACTTCTATCGACCTTGCCAGCCTTCTCATCTACCAAGTATCTAGGGTAATGCTGCTCCAGTGGTTGTTCCCCTTATTACAGAAGCACTTAGTCTCGGGTTTGGGTTCAACCTTGGGTTTCTTCACTTGAGCAGCAGCTGAATTGCCGTTTCATGAAGTATCCCTTTGTTCCCTTGCCCTTCTTGAAACTAGTGGTTTCACCAACCATCAACAATTGATGCTCCTTCTTGATTTCTACTTTCGCGGTGTCAAACATCGTGAATACCTCAAGGATCATCTTATTTATCCCTGATATGTTATAGTTCATCACGAAGCTCTAGCAGCTCGGTGGCAATGACTTTGGGGAAACATCACTATCTCATCTGGAAGATCAACTCCCACTCGATTCAAGTGATTGTTGCACTCAGACAATCTGAGCACAAGCTCAACGATTGAGCTTTTCTCCCTTAGTTTGCAGGCTAAGAAAATCGTCGGAGGTCTCATACCTCTTGACGTGGGCACGAGCCTGAAATCCCAATTTCAGCCCTCGAAACATCTCATATGTTCCGTGACGTTTCGAAAACGTCTTTAGTGCCTCAACTCTAAACCGTTTAACTGAACTATCACGTAGTTATCAAAACGTGTATGTCCGATGTTCGCAACATCCACAAACGACGTTTGGGGTTCAGCACACTAAGCAGTGCATTAAGGACATAAGCTTTCTACTGATCGCATAATCGCTACTATCAACTTTCAACTATATTTTCTCTAGGAATATATCTAAAACAGTAGAACTATAGCGTGAACTACGACATAATTTGCAAAAAGTCTTTTGACTATGTTCAAGATAATTAAGTTCATCTTATGAACTCCCACTCAGATAGACATCCCTCTGGTTATCTAAGTGATTACATGATCCGAGTCAACTAGGCCGTGTCCGATCATCACGTGAGACGGACTAGTCATCATCGGTGAACATCTTCATGTTGATCGTATCTACTATACGACTCATGCTCGACCTTTCGGTCTCCGTGTTCCGAGGCCATGTCTGTACATGCTAGGCTCGTCAAGTTAACCCTAAGTGTTTTCGCTGTGTAAAACTGTCTTACACCCGTTGTATGTCAACGTAAGAATCCATCACACCCGATCATCACGTGGTGCTTAGAAGCGACGAACTGTAGCAACGGTGCACAGTTAGGGGAGAACACTTCTTGAAATTTTGTAAGGGATCATCTTATTTACTACCGTCGTCCCAAGTAAACAAGATGCATAAACATGATAAACATCACATGCAATCAAATAGTGTAGTGACATGATATGGCCAATATCATATAGCTCCTTTGATCTTCATCTTCGGGGCTCCATGATCATCTTGTCACCGGCATGACACCATGATCTCCATCATCATGATCTCCATCATCGTGTCTTCATGAAGTTGTCACGCTAACGACTACTTCTACTTCTATGGCTAACGCGTTTAGCAATAAAGTAAAGTAAGTTACATGGCGTTCTTCAATGACACGCAGGTCATACAAAAAATAAAGACAACTCCTATGGCTCCTGCCGGTTGTCATACTCAACGACATGCAAGTCGTGAATCCTATTACAAGAACATGATCAATCTCATACATCACATATCATTCATCACATTCTTCTTGGCCATATCACATCACATAGCATACCCTGCAAAAACAAGTTAGACGTCCTCTAATTGTTGTTGCATGTTTTACGTGGCTGCTATGGGTTTCTAGCAAGAACGTTTCTTACCTACGCAAGACCACAACGTGATATGCCAATTGCTATTTACCCTTCATAAGGACCCTTTTCATCGAATCCGTTCCGACTAAAGTGGGAGAGACTGGCACCCGCTAGCCACCTTATGCACCAAGTGCATGTCAATCGGTGGAACCCGTCTCACGTAAGAGTACGTGTAAGGTCGGTCCGGGCTGCTTCATCCCACAATACCGTCGAAACAAGATTGGACTAGTAATGGTAAGCATATTGAACAACATCAACGCCCACAACTACTTTGTGTTCTACTCATGCAAAGAATCTACGCAATAGACCTAGCTCATGATGCCACTGTTGGGGAACGTAGCAGAAATTCAAAAATTTTCCTACGCGTCACCAAGATCTATCTATGGAGAGACCAGCAACGAGTAGAAGGTGAGTGCATCTACATACCCTTGTAGATCGCTAAGCGGAAGCGTTCAAGTGAACGGGGTTGATGGAGTCGTACTCGTCGTGATTCAAATCACCGATGATCAAGTGCCGAACGCACGGCACCTCCGCGTTCAACACACGTACAGCCCGGTGACGTCTCCCATGCCTTGATCCAGCAAGGAGAGAGGGAGAGGTTGAGGAAGACTCCATCCAGCAGCAGCACAATGGCGTGGTGGTGGTGGAGGAGCGTGGCAATCCCGCAGGGCTTCGCCAAGCACCACGGGAGAGGAGAAGAACTTGGGAGAGAGGGAGGGGCTGCACCAAAGGCATAAGGTATGTTTGGGAAGCCCTCCTACCCCACTATATATAGGGATCCCAAGGGGGGGGTGCGCCAGCCCCTAGGAGATCCAATCTCCAAGGGGGCGGCGGCCAGCGGAGGAGTCCTCCCCCCCAAGGCACCTAGGAGGTGCCTTCCCCTGCTGGGACTCTTCCTTTAGGGTTTCCCCAGGCGCATGGGCCTCTTGGGGCTGGTGCCCTTGGCCCATGTAGGCCAAGGCGCACCCCCTACAGCCCATGTGGCCCCCCGGGGCAGGTGGCCCCACCCGGTGGGCCCCCGGGACCCTTCCGGTGGTCCCGGTACAATACCGATGACCCCGAAACTTGTCCCGATGGCCGAAACAGGACTTCCTATATATAAATCTTTACCTCCGGACCATTCCGGAACTCCTCGTGACGTCCGGGATCTCATCCGGGACTCCGAACAACATTCGGTAACCACATACAAGCTTCCTTTATAACCCTAGCGTCATCGAACCTTAAGTGTGTAGACCCTACGGGTTCGGGAGACATGCAGACATGACCGAGACGTTCTCCGGTCAATAACCAACAGCGGGATCTGGATACCCATGATGGCTCCCACATGTTCCACGATGTTCTCATCGGATGAACCACGATGTCAAGGACTTAATCAATCCCGTATTCAATTCCCTTTGTCTAGCGGTATTTTACTTGCCCGAGATTCGATCGTCGGTATCCAATACCTTGTTCAATCTCGTTATCGGCAAGTCACTTTACTCGTTCCGTAACACATCATCCCGTGATCAAATCCTTGGTCACATTGCGCATATGATGATGTCCTACCGAGTGGGCCCAGAGATACCTCTCCGTTTACACGGAGTGACAAATCCCAGTCTCGATCCGCATAAAACAATAGATACTTTCAGAGATACCTGTAGTGCACCTTTATAGTCACCCAGTTACGTTGTGACGTTTGATACACCCAAAGCACTCCTACGGTATCCAGGAGTTATACGATCTCATGGTCAAAGGAAGAGATACTTGACATTTGCAAAGCTCTAGCAAATGAACTACACGATCTTTTGTGCTAGTCTTAGGATTGGGTCTTGTCCATCACATCATTCTCCTAATGATGTGATCCCGTTATCAACGACATCCAATGTCCATAGCCAGGAAACCATGACTATCTGTTGATCACAACGAGCTAGTCAACTAGAGGCTCACTAGGGACATATTGTGGTCTATGTATTCACACGTGTATTACGATTTCCGGATAATACAGTTATAGCATGAATAAAAGACAATTATCATGAACAAGGAAATATAATAATAATACTTTTATTATTGCCTCTAGGGCATATTTCCAACAGTCTCCCACTTGCACTAGAGTCAATAATCTAGTTCACATCGCCATGTGATTAACACTCACAGGTCACATCGCCATGTCACTAATACCCAAGAGTTTACTAGAGTCAGTAGTCTAGTTCACATCACTATGTGATTAACACTCAATGAGTTTTATGTTTGATCATGTTGCTTGTGAGAGAGGTTTTAGTCAACGGGTCTGAACCTTTCAGATCCGTGTGTGCTTTACAAATCTCTATGTCATCTCCTAGATGCAGCTACCACGCTCTATTTGGAGCTATTCCAAACAACTGTTCTACTTGGAGCTATTCTAAATTATTGCTCCATTATATGTATCCGGTCTCTCTACTCAGAGCTATCCGGATAGGTGTCAAGCTTGCATCGTCGTAACCTTTACGACGAACTCTTTTACCACCTCCATAATCGAGAAAATTCCTTAGTCCACTAGTTACTAAGGATAACTTTGACCGCTGTCCTGTGAGCCATTCTTGGATCACTCTTGTACCCCTTGACTGTCTCATGGCAAGGCACACTTCAGGTGCGATACACAGCATAGCATACTGAAGATCCTACATCTTAAGCATAGGGGACGACCTTCGTCCTTTCTCTCTATTCTGCCGTGGTCGAGCTTTAAGTCTTAACTTCGTACCTTATAACTCAGGCAAGAACTCCTTCTTTGACTGGTCCATCTTGAACACCTTCAAGATCATGTCAAGGTATGTGCTCATTTGAAAGTATTATTAAGCATTTTGATCTATCCTTATAGATCTTGATGCTCAATGTTCAAGTAGATTAATCCAGGCTTTCCATTGAAAAACACCTTTCAAATAACCCTATATGCTTTCTAGAAATTCTACATCATTTCTGATCATCAATATGTCAACAACATATACTCATCAGAAATTCTATAGTGCTCCCACTCACTTCTTTGGAAATACAAGTTTCTCATAAACTTTGTACAAACCCAAAATCTTTGATCATCATCAAAGCATACATTCCAACTCCGAGATGCTCACTCCAGTCCTTAGAAGGATCGCTGGAGCTAGCATACCTTCTAGCATCCTTAGGATCGAAAAAAAACTTTCTGATTGTATTATATACAACCTTTCCTCACGAAACCTGGTAAGGAAACTCGTTTTGACATCCATCTGCCAGATTTCATAAATGCAGCTTATGCTAACATGATTCCGACGGACTTTAAGCATCGCTACGAATGAGAAAATCTCATCGTAGTCAAATCCTTGAACTTGTGAAAAACTCTTCACCACAAGTCGAGCTTCACAGACGGTGACATTACCGTCCACGTCCGTCTTCTTCTTAAAGATCCATTTATCTCAATGGCTTGCCGATCATCGGGCAAGTCCACCAAAGTCCATGCTTTATTTTGATACATGGATCCTATCTCGGATTTTATGGCCTCAAGCCATTTATCGGAATCCGGGCCCACCATCGCTTCTCCATAGCTCGTAGGTTCATTGTTGTCTAGCAACATGACCTTCAAGACAGGATTACCGTACCATTCTGAAGTAGTACGTATCCTTGTCACCCTATGAGGTACGGCAATGACTTGATCCGAAACTTCATGATCATTATCATAAGCTTCTACTTCAATTGGTGTAGGTGCCACATGAACAACTTCCTGTGCCCTGATACACACTGGTTGAAGTGATGGTTCAATAACCATATCAAGTCTCCACCATCCTCCCACTCAACTCTTTCGAGAGAAACCTTTCCTCGAGAAAGGACCCGATTCTAGAAACAATTCATATTGCTTTCGGATCTGAGACAGGAGGTATACCCAACTGTTTTGGGTGTCCTATGAAGATGCATTTTATCCGCTTTGGGTTCGAGCTTATCAATCCTGAAACTTTTCCACATAAGCGTCGCAGCCCCAAACCTTTAAGAAACAACAACTTAGGTTTCTCTAAACCATAATTCATACGGTGTCATCTCATCGGAATTACGTGGTGCCCTATTTTAAAGTGAATGTGGTTGTCTCTAATGCCTAACCCATGAACGATAGTGGTAATTCGATAAGAGACATCATGGTACGCACCATATCCAATAGGGTGCAACTATGATGTTCGGACACACCATCACACTATGGTGTTCCAGGCGGTATTAATTGCGAAACAATTTCCACAATGTCTTAATTGTGTGCCAAAACTCGTAACTCAGATATTCATCTCTATGATCATATCATAGACATTTTATCCTCTTGTCACAATGATCTTCTACTTCACTCTGAAATTACTTGAACCATTCAATAATTCAGACTTGTGTTTCATCAAGTAAATATTCTCAACATCTACTCGAATCATCTGTGAAGTAAGAACATAACGATATTCACTGCATGCCTCAGCACTTATTGGACTGCACACATCAAAATGTGTTACTTCCAACAAGTTGCTATCTTGTTCCATCTTATTGAAACCGAGGCTTTTCAGTCATCTTGCCTATGTGGTATGATTTGCATATCTCAAGTGATTCAAAATCAAGTGAGTCCGAACGGTCCATTTGCATGGAGTTTCTTCATGCATATACACCAATAGACATGGTTCGCATGTCTCAAACTTTTCAAAAACGAGTGAGTCCAAAGATCCATCAACATGGAGCTTCTTCATGCGTTTTATACCAATATGACTTACACAGCAGTGCCACAAGTAAGTGGTATTATCATTACTATCTTATATCTTTTGGCATGAAAATGTGTATCACTACGATCGAGATTCAATAAACCATTCATTTTAGGTGTAAGACCATTGAAGGTATTATTCAAATAAACAGAGTAACCATTATTCTCCTTAAATGAATAACCGTATTGCGATAGACATAATCCAATCATGTCTATGCTCAACGCAAATACTAATCTCGGTGGTAGAGGGAGCGTGCGATGCTTGATTATATCAACCTTGGAAACACTTCCAACATATATCGTCAGCTCACCTTTAGCTAGTCTCCGTTTATTCCGTAGCTTTTATTTCGAGTTACTAATACTTAGCAACCGAACCGGTATCCAATACCCTGGTGCTACTAGGAGTACTAGTAAAGTACACATTAACATAATGTATATCCAGTATACTTCTATCGACCTTGCCAGCCTTCTCATCTACCAAGTATCTAGGGTAATGCTGCTCCAGTGGTTGTTCCCCTTATTACAGAAGCACTTAGTCTCGGGTTTGGGTTCAACCTTGGGTTTCTTCACTTGAGCAGCAGCTGAATTGCCGTTTCATGAAGTATCCCTTTGTTCCCTTGCCCTTCTTGAAACTAGTGGTTTCACCAACCATCAACAATTGATGCTCCTTCTTGATTTCTACTTTCGCGGTGTCAAACATCGTGAATACCTCAAGGATCATCTTATTTATCCCTGATATGTTATAGTTCATCACGAAGCTCTAGCAGCTCGGTGGCAATGACTTTGGGGAAACATCACTATCTCATCTGGAAGATCAACTCCCACTCGATTCAAGTGATTGTTGCACTCAGACAATCTGAGCACAAGCTCAACGATTGAGCTTTTCTCCCTTAGTTTGCAGGCTAAGAAAATCGTCGGAGGTCTCATACCTCTTGACGTGGGCACGAGCCTGAAATCCCAATTTCAGCCCTCGAAACATCTCATATGTTCCGTGACGTTTCGAAAACGTCTTTAGTGCCTCAACTCTAAACCGTTTAACTGAACTATCACGTAGTTATCAAAACGTGTATGTCCGATGTTCGCAACATCCACAAACGACGTTTGGGGTTCAGCACACTGAGCAGTGCATTAAGGACATAAGCTTTCTACTGATCGCATAATCGCTACTATCAACTTTCAACTATATTTTCTCTAGGAATATATCTAAAACAGTAGAACTATAGCGTGAACTACGACATAATTTGCAAAAAGTCTTTTGACTATGTTCAAGATAATTAAGTTCATCTTATGAACTCCCACTCAGATAGACATCCCTCTGGTTATCTAAGTGATTACATGATCCGAGTCAACTAGGCCGTGTCCGATCATCACGTGAGACGGACTAGTCATCATCGGTGAACATCTTCATGTTGATCGTATCTACTATACGACTCATGCTCGACCTTTCGGTCTCCGTGTTCTGAGGCCATGTCTGTACATGCTAGGCTCGTCAAGTTAACCCCAAGTGTTTTCGCTGTGTAAAACTGTCTTACACCCGTTGTATGTGAACGTAAGAATCCATCACACCCGATCATCACGTGGTGCTTAGAAGCGACGAACTGTAGCAACGGTGCACAGTTAGGGGAGAACACTTCTTGAAATTTTGTAAGGGATCATCTTATTTACTACCGTCGTCCTAAGTAAACAAGATGCATAAACATGATAAACATCACATGCAATCAAATAGTGTAGTGACATGATATGGCCAATATCATATAGCTCCTTTGATCTTCATCTTCGGGGCTCCATGATCATCTTGTCACCGGCATGACACCATGATCTCCATCATCATGATCTCCATCATCGTGTCTTCATGAAGTTGTCACGCTAACGACTACTTCTACTTCTATGGCTAACGCGTTTAGCAATAAAGTAAAGTAAGTTACATGGCGTTCTTCAATGACATGCAGGTCATACAAAAAATAAAGACAACTCCTATGGCTCCTGCCGGTTGTCATACTCATCGACATGCAAGTCGTGAATCCTATTACAAGAACATGATCAATCTCATACATCACATATCATTCATCACATTCTTCTTGGCCATATCACATCACATAGCATACCCTGCAAAAACAAGTTAGACGTCCTCTAATTGTTGTTGCATGTTTTACGTGGCTGCTATGGGTTTCTAGCAAGAACGTTTCTTACCTACGCAAGACCACAACGTGATATGCCAATTGCTATTTACCCTTCATAAGGACCCTTTTCATCGAATCCGTTCCGACTAAAGTGGGAGAGACTGGCACCCGCTAGCCACCTTATGCACCAAGTGCATGTCAATCGGTGGAACCTGTCTCACGTAAGAGTACGTGTAAGGTCGGTCCGGGCCGCTTCATCCCACAATACCGTCGAAAGAAGATTGGACTAGTAACGGTAAGCATATTGAACAACATCAACGCCCACAACTACTTTGTGTTCTACTCGTGCAAAGAATCTACGCAATAGACCTAGCTCTTATACCACTGTAGGGGAACGTAGCAGAAATTCAAAATTTTCCTACGTGTCACCAAGATCTATCTATGGAGAGACCAGCAACGAGTAGAAAGAGAGTGCATCTACATACCCTTGTAAATTGCTAAGCGGAAGCGTTCAAGTGAACGGGGTTGATGGAGTCGTACTCGTCGTGATTCAAATCACCGATGATCCTAGTGCCGAACGGACGGCACCTCCGCGTTCAACACACGTACAGCCCGGTGACGTCTCCCACGCCTTGATCCAGCAAGGAGAGAGGGAGAGGTTGAGGAAGACTCCATCCAACAGCAGCACAACGGCGTGGTGGTGGTGGAGGAGCGTGGCAATCCAGCAGGGCTTCGCCAAGCACCATGGGAGAGGAGGAGTAGGGAGAGAGGTAGGGCTGTGCCAGAACTTCGTGTATAGCTCCCATGCGCCTCCCCACTATATATAGGGGTGGAGGGGCTGGTTTCTTGCCCTCCAAGTCCATTGGGGCGTTGGCCAAGGTGGGAGGAAAGAAATCTCATTATTTCCTTCCCCACCGATTGTTATCCCCCCTTTTTAGGGATCTTGATCTTATCCCTTCGGGATATGATCTTATTCCTTCTAAGGGGGGATCTTGGTGCGCCTTGACCAGGGGTGTGGGGCCTTGCCCCCACTACCCACGTCCATGTGGGTCCCCCCATGCAGGTGGGCCCCACTCCGGAACCTTCTAGAACCTTCCCGGTACAATACCGAAAAATCCCGAACATTTTCCGGTGGCCAAAATAGGACTTCCCATATATAAATCTTTACCTCCGGACCATTCCGGGACTCCTCGTGACGTCCGGGATCTCATCCGGGACTCCGAACAACATTTGGTAACCACATACAAACTTCCTTTATAACCCTAGCGTCATCGAACCTTAAGTGTGTAGACCCTACGGGTTCGGGAGACATGTAGACATGACCGAGATGTTCTCCGGTCAATAACCAACAGCGGGATCTGGATACCCATGATGGCTCCCACATGTTCCATGATGATCTCATCGGATGAACCACAATGTCAAGGACTTAATCAATCCCGTATTCAATTCCCTTTGTCTATCGGTATGTTACTTGCCCGAGATTCGATCGTCGGTATCCAATACCTTGTTCAATCTCGTTACCGGCAAGTCACTTTACTCGTTCCGTAACACATCATCCCGTGATCAACTCCTTGGTCACATTGCGCATATGATGATGTCCTACCGAGTGGGCCCAGAGATACCTCTCCGTTTACACGGAGTGACAAATCCCAGTCTCGATCCGCATAAAACAATAGATACTTTCGGAGATACCTGTAGTGCACCTTTATAGTCACCCAGTTACGTTGTGACGTTTTATACACCCAAAGCACTCCTACGGTATCCAGGAGTTACACGCTCTCATGGTCGAAGGAAGAGATACTTGACATTGGCAAAGCTCTAGCAAATGAACTACACGATCTTTTGTGCTAGTCTTAGGATTGGGTCTTGTCCATCACATCATTCTCCTAATGATGTGATCCCGTTATCAACGACATCCAATGTCCATAGCCAGGAAACCATGACTATCTGTTGATCACAACGAGCTAGTCAACTAGAGGCTCACTAGGGACATATTGTGGTCTATGTATTCGCACGTGTATTACGATTTCCGGATAATACAGTTATAGCATGAATAAAAGACAATTATCATGAACAAGGAAATATAATAATAATACTTTTATTATTGCCTCTAGGGCATATTTCCAACAGTCTCCCACTTGCACTAGAGTCAATAATCTAGTTCACATCGCCATGTGATTAACACTCACAGGTCACATCGCCATGTGACTAATACCCAAGAGTTTACTAGAGTCAGTAGTCTAGTTCACATCACTATGTGATTAACACTCAATGAGTTTTATGTTTGATCATGTTGCTTGTGAGAGAGGTTTTAGTCAACGGGTCTGAACCTTTCAGATCCGTGTGTGCTTTACAAATCTCTATGTCATCTCCTAGATGCAGCTACCACGCTCTATTTGGAGCTATTCCAAACAACTGTTCTACTTGGAGCTATTCTAAATTATTGGTCCATTATATGTATCTGGTCTCTCTACTCAGAGCTATCCGGATAGGTGTCAAGCTTGCATCGTCGTAACCTTTACGACGAACTCTTTTACCACCTCCATAATCAAGAAAATTCCTTAGTCCACTAGTTACTAATGATAACTTTGACCGCTGTCCTGTGAGCCATTCTTGGATCACTCTTGTACCCCTTGACTGACTCATGGCAAGGCACACTTCAGGTGCGGTACACAGCATAGCATACTGAAGAGCCTACGTCTTAAGCATAGGGGACGACCTTCGTCCTTTCTCTCTATTCTGCCGTGGTCGAGCTTTAAGTCTTAACTTCGTACCTTACAACTCAGGCAAGAACTCCTTCTTTGAATGGTCCATCTTGAACACCTTCAAGATCATGTCAAGGTATGTGCTCATTTGAAAGTATTATTAAGCATTTTGATCTATCCTTATAGATCTTGATGCTCAATGTTCAAGTAGCTTAATCCATGCTTTCCATTGAAAAACACTTTCAAAATAACCCTATATGCTTTCCAGAAATTCTACGTCATTTCTGATCAACAATATGTCAACAACATATACTCATCAGAAATTCTATAGTGCTCCCACTCACTTCTTTGGAAATACAAGTTTCTCATAAACTTTGTACAAACCCAAAATTTTTGATCATCATCAAAGCATACATTCCAACTCCGAGATGCTCACTCCAGTCCTTAGAAGGATTGCTGGAGCTTTGCATACTTATTAGCATCTTTCGGGATTGACAAAACCTTCCGGTTGTATCACATACAACCTTTCCTCATTAAAATTGTCGAGGAAACAATGTTTTGACATCCTATCTGCAAGATTTCATAAATAATGCAGTAATCGCTAATATAATTCCAACAGACTCTTAGCATCGCTACGAGTGAGAAAATCTCATCGTAGTCAACTCCTTGAACTTGTCGGAAAACATCTTAACGACAAGTCGAGCTTTCTTAATGGTGACATTTACCATCATTGTCCGTCTTCCTTTTGAAATCCATCTGTACTCATTAGCCTTACGACCATCGAGCCGTTCTGCCAAAGTCTACACTTTGTTTTCATACATGGATCCTCTCTCGGATTTTATGGCCTCAAGCCATTTATCGGAATCCGGGCCCACCATCGCTTCTTCATAGCTCGTAGGTTCATTGTTGTCTAGCAACATGACCTTCAAGACAGGATTACGTACCACTCTGAAGTAGTACGCATCCTTGTCATCCTACGAGGTTTGGGAGTGACTTGATCCGAAGTTTCATGATCAATATCATAAGCTTCCACTTCAATTGGTGTAGGTGCCACAGGAACTACTCCCTGTGCCCTGTCACACACTAGTTGAAGAGACGGTTCAATAACCTCATCAAGTCTCCACCATCCTCCCACTCAATTCTTTTGAGAGAAACTTTTCCTCGAGAAAGGACCCGATTCTAGAAACAATCCATATTGCTTTCGGATCTGAATTAGGAGGTATACCCAACTGTTTTGGGTTTCCTATGAAGATGCATTTTATCCGCTTTGGGTTCGAGCTTATCAACCTGAAACTTTTTCATATAAGCGTCGCAGCCACAAACTTTTAAGAAACGACAACTTAGGTTTCTCTAAACCATAATTCATACGGTGTCATCTCATCGGAATTACGTGGTGCCCTATTTAAAGTGAATGTGGTTGTCTCTAATGCCTAACCCATGAACGATAGTGGTAATTCGATAAGAGACATCATGGTACGCACCATATCCAATAGGGTGCAACTATGATGTTCGGACACACCATCACATTATGGTGTTCCAGGCGGTATTAATTGCGAAACAATTTCCACAATGTCTTAATTGTGTGCCAAAACTCGTAACTTAGATATTCATCTCTATGATCATATCATAGACATTTTATCCTCTTGTCACAATGATCTGCTACTTCACTCTGAAATTACTTGAACCATTCAATAATTCAGACTTGTGTTTCATCAAGTAAATATACTCAACATTTACTCGAATCATCTGTGAAGTAAGAACATAATGATATTCACTGCATGCCTCAGCACTCATTCTACTGCACACATCAAAATGTGTTACTTCCAACAAGTTGCTATCTTCTTCCATCTTACTGAAATGAGGCTTTTCAGTCATCTTGCCCATGTGGTATGATTTGCATATCTCAAGTGATTCAAAATCAAGTGAGTCCGAACGATCCATTTGCATGGAGTTTCTTCATGCATATACACCAATAGACATGGTTCGCATGTCTCAAACTTTTCAAAAACGAGTGAGTCCAAAGATCCATCAACATGGAGCTTCTTCATGCGTTTTATACCATTATGACTTACATGGCAGTGCCACAAGTAAGTGGTACTATCATTACTATCTTATATCTTTTGGCATGAAAATGTGTATCACTACGACCGAGATTCAATAAACCATTCCTTTAGGTGCAAGACCATTGAAGGTATTATTCAAAAATAGAGTAACCATTATTCTCCTTAAATGAATAACCGTATTGCGATAGACATAATCCAATCATGTCTATGCTCAACGCAAACACCAATCTCGGTGGTAGAGGGAGCGTGCGATGCTTGATCATATCAACCTTGGAAACACTTCCAACATATATCGTCAGCTCACCTTTAGCTAGTCTCCTTTTATTCCGTAGCTTTTATTTCGAGTTACTAACACTTAGCAACCGAACCGGTATCCAATACCCTGGTGCTACTAGGAGTACTAGTAAAGTACACATTAACATAATGTATATCCAATATACTTCTATCGACCTTGCCAGCCTTCTCATCTACCAAGTATCTAGGGTAATGCTGCTCCAGTGGTTGTTCCCCTTATTACAGAAGCACTTAGTCTCGGGTTTGGGTTCAACCTTGGGTTTCTTCACTAGAGCAGCAGCTGAATTGCCGTTTCATGAAGTATCCCTTTGTTCCCTTGCCCTTCTTGAAACTAGTGGTTTCACCAACCATCAACAATTGATGCTCCTTCTTGATTTCTACTTTCGCGGTGTCAAACATCATGAATATTTCAAGGATCATCATATCTATCCCTGATATGTTATAGTTAATCACGAAGCTCTAGCAGCTTGATGGCAATGACTTTGGGGAAACATCACTATCTCATCTGGAGGATCAACTCCCACTCGATTCAAGTGATTGTTGTGCTCAGACAATCTGAGCACAAGCTCAACGATTTAGCTTTTCTCCCTTAGTTTGCAGGCTAAGAAAATCGTCGGAGGTCTTATACCTCTTGACGTGGGCACGAGCCTGAAATCCCAATTTTAGCCCTCGAAACATCTCATATGTTCCGCGACGTTTCGAAAACGTCTTTGGTGCCTCTACTTAAACCATTTAATTGAACTATCACGTAGTTATCAAAACGTGTATGTCCGATGTTCGCAACATCGACAAACGACGTTGGGGTTCAGCACACTGAGCGGTGCATTAAGGACATATGCTTTCTACTGATCGCATAATCGCTACTATCAACTTTCAACTATATTTTCTCTAGGAACATATCTAAACAGTGGAACTAAAGCGCGAGCTTACGACATAATTTGCAAAAGGTCTTTTGACTATTTCAGGATAATTAAGTTCATCTTATGAACTCCCACTTAGATAGACATCCCTCTGGTCATCTAAGTGATCACATGATCCGAGTCAACTAGGCCGTGTCCGATCATCACGTGAGACGGACTAGTCATCATCGGTGAACATCTTCATGTTGATCGTATCTACCATACGACTCATGCTCGACCTTTCGGTCTCCATGTTCCGAGGCCATGTCTGCACATGCTAGGCTCGTCAAGTTAACCCTAAGTGTTTTCGCTGTGTAAAACTGTCTTACACCCGTTGTATGTGAACGTAAGAATCCATCACACCCAATCATCACATGGTGCTTAGAAGCGACGAACCGTAGCAACGGTGCACAGTTAGGGGAGAACACTTCTTGAAATTTTGTAAGGGATCATCTTATTTACTACCGTCGTCCTAAGCAAACAAGATGCATAAACATGATAAACATCACATGCAATCAAATAGTGACATGATATGGCCAATATCATTTTTCTCCTTTTGATCTTCATCTTCGGGGCTCCATGATCATCATCGTCACCGGCACGACACCATGATCTCCATCATCATGATCTCCATCATCGTGTCTTCATGAAGTTGTCACGCCAACGACTACTTCTACTTCTATGACTAACGCGTTTAGCAATAAAGTAAAGTAGTTTACATGGCGTTCTTCAATGACACGCAGGTCATACAATAAATAAAGACAACTCCTATGGCTCCTGCCGGTTGTCATACTCATCGACATGCAAGTCGTGAATCCTATTACAAGAACATGATCAATCTCATACATCACATATCATTCATCACATTCTTCTTGGCCATATCACATCATATAGCATACCCTGCAAAAACAAGTTAGACGTCCTCTAATTGTTGTTGCATGTTTTACGTGGCTGCTATGGGTTTCTAGCAAGAACGTTTCTTACCTACGCAAGACCACAACGTGATATGCCAATTGCTATTTACCCTTCATAAGGACCCTTTTCATCGAATCCGTTCCGACTAAAGTGGGAGAGACTGGCACCCGCTAGCCACCTTATGCACCAAGTGCATGTCAATCGGTGGAACCTGTCTCACGTAAGAGTACGTGTAAGGTCGGTCCGGGCCGCTTCATCCCACAATACCGTCGAAACAAGATTGGACTAGTAACGGTAAGCATATTGAACAACATCAACGCCCACAACTACTTTGTGTTCTACTCGTGCAAAGAATCTACGCAATAGACCTAGCTCATGATGCCACTGTTGGGGAACGTAGCAGAAATTCAAAAATTTTCCTACGCGTCACCAAGATCTATCAATGGAGAGACCAGCAACGAGTAGAAGGTGAGTGCATCTACATACCCTTGTAGATCGCTAAGCGGAAGAGTTCAAGTGAACGGGGTTGATGGAGTCGTACTCGTCGTGATTCAAATCACCGATGATCAAGTGCCGAACGCACGACACCTCCGCGTTCAACACACGTACAGCCCGGTGACGTCTCCCACGCCTTGATCCAGCAAGGAGAGAGGGAGAGGTTGAGGAAGACTCCATCCAGCAGCAGCACAACGGCGTGGTGGTGGTGGAGGAGCGTGGCAATCCCGCAGGGCTTCGCCAAGCACCACGGGAGAGGAGAAGAACTTGGGAGAGAGGGAGGGGCTGCACCAAAGGCATAAGGTATGTTTGGGAGGCCCTCCTACCCCACTATATATAGGGATCCCAAGGGGGGGGGGTGCGCCAGCCCCTAGGAGATCCAATCTCCAAGGGGGCGGCGGCCAGGGGAGGAGTCCTCCCCCCCCAAGGCACCTAGGAGGTGCCTTCCCCTGCTGGGACTCTTCCTTTAGGGTTTCCCCAGGCGCATGGGCCTCTTGGGGCTGGTGCCCTTGGCCCATGTAGGCCAAGGCGCACCCCCTACAGCCCATGTGGCCCCCTGGGGCAGGTGGCCCCACCCGGTGGGCCCCCGGGACCCTTCCGGTGGTCCCGGTACAATACCGATGACCCCGAAACTTGTCCCGATGGCCGAAACAGGACTTCCTATATATAAATCTTTACCTCCGGACCATTCCGGAACTCCTCGTGACGTCCGGGATCTCATCCGGGACTCCGAACAACATTCGGTAACCACATACAAGCTTCCTTTATAACCCTAGCGTCATCGAACCTTAAGTGTGTAGACCCTACGGGTTCGGGAGACATGCAGACATGACCGAGACGTTCTACGGTCAATAACCAACAGCGGGATCTGGATACCCATGTTGGCTCCCACATGTTCCACGATGATCTCATCGGATGAACCACGATGTCAAGGACTCAATCGATCCCATATACAATTCCCTTTGTCTATCGGTATGTTACTTGCCCGAGATTCGATCGTCGGTATACCGATACCTTGTTCAATCTCGTTACCGGCAAGTCACTTTACTCGTTCCGTAACACATCAACCCGTGATCAACTCCTTGGTCACATTGCGCATATGATGATGTCCTACCGAGTGGGCCCAGAGATACCTCTCCGTTTACACGGAGTGACAAATCCCAGTCTCGATCCGCATAAAACAATATATACTTTCGGAGATACCTGTAGTGCACCTTTATAGCCACCCAGTTACGTTGTGACGTTTGATACACCCAAAGCACTCCTACGGTATCCAGGAGTTACACGATCTCATGGTCAAAGGAAGAGATACTTGACATTGGCAAAGCTCTAGCAAACGAACTACACGATCTTTGTGCTATGCTTAGGATTGGGTCTTGTCCATCACATCATTCTCCTAATGATGTGATCCCGTTATCAACGACATCCAATGTCCATAGCCAGGAAACCATGACTATCTGTTGATCACAACGAGCTAGTCAACTAGAGGCTCACTAGGGACTTATTGTGGTCTATGTATTCACACATGTATTACGATTTCCGGATAATACAGTTATAGCATGAATAAAAGACAATTATCATGAACAAGGAAATATAATAATAATACTTTTATTATTGCCTCTAGGGCATATTTCCAACACCTAGCGCACTCTATATAAGCCACCCCCCTCCACAGGCAGAAGGGTTCGGCACCTTGTAACTCATATACTCATAATCCACTCGACCGCCTCCGGGCTCCGAGACGTAGGGCTATTACTTCTTCCGAGAAGGGCCTGAACTCGTACATCCCTGGTGTCTACAACCTCTCCATAGCTAGGACCTTGCCTCTCCATACCTACCCCCACTCTACTGTCAGGCTTAGAACCACGACAGTTGGCGCCCACCGTGGGGCAGGTGTTTTAGCGATTTTGTGGAGAAGTTGCGATTCTTCCGAGTACTTTCATCATGGTGTCTGCTGGAGTTTTGGTCGAAGGTCGGGAGATCTGTCTAGGCACTCTCACCTTCATCGCCGACGACTCCGCCTGGCTCCAGGAGGCTCCACTCGACGTTGATGCGCTCCCCGTCCGCGGTGCGACGCATTTTCGCGCATGTGTCCGCGGCGTTCTGCTGCGGCAGCCGTCGACTCCATATCGGGCAACTCCTCCATCGTCCACCCTCCCGGTCTCCCGCCAGCGCAAGCGCTCGGGCCGGTCGAGGCTTCAGCGATGGGTGGGGCACGCGGTGGCTCGCCAATCGGCCACCACCGAAGTTGCGGCAATCGAGCCCGACGAATCCCTCTACGGCTTGTTCGATCTGTCGACTGGCTCCGTAGAGACTGCATCCGAGTGCGGTAGCAGTGATCCAGCGGCGGAAATCTTGATGGTCGACGGGCCCCGCAGTCCCCCTGGCTTCGCCCGTGATGGTGGAGCAGGTGACGGAGGCGACCCCGCACGAGGCCACGAAGAGTACCAGCCCGAGCCACTCGACTCTCTGCAAAGAGAGGAACTTCGCCGCAGGAACGTGGATGCCCTGCGTACTCCCATCGCAGGAGAGACCCCCGAGGCTCGTGCCTTGGAGGAGGCACGTCTGGCCAATTTGGCCGAACGCACTCGACTGGAGAATCTTCAGCGAGCACTCGACGAGCGCGCGCGGCAATGAGTTCCCGACACTAGTCGACGCCAACTCTTCCCGCCGACTCAGGTATATCGAACCCCAATCCAGAATTTAGCAGCTGCGGCCCGTATAGCAGAGTCCATCCAGCCTTCGCAGTCGGAAGCTGGCAGAGGTTTGCTGCAGATCAGGGATCTGCTCCGGGCAGCAGGAGATCAGAATTCAGCCGTGTCTCAGTCGCGCAACAGGATTCACAGTCGATCCGTCACTGCGAATACGGTTCAGTCGGCTCACAGCCCCAGATCGCCTCCGCGGCGTGAAGGGCGCGAGAATCGGCGAGATCAATATGGCGACCGACTCGACCGAGATGATAGGCGTCGAGTGCCCAATTCCCCTCCGAGGGGTGGGTCTTACGCTCCTCGGTGGCAAGATGACAGGCGTCAGTACAGTACAGGGCGAAGGGTTCCAGTCGACCCCAGAGAACCAGGCTTCGACGCGCGATCCATTATCGTGCAAGGTTTGGTCGACCGGAACAGAGCCCATCGGGGCGGACTCGACAGAGATGCGCCCACAAGCAGTCGAGTGCATGTTTCTGGTCCTGAATGTTTCAGCAGAGCTATCAGGGCCGCAGTTATCCCTCCCAATTTCAGGTTGGCAACAGGAGTCAGCAAGTTCACTGGTGAGTCTAAGCCTGAAACTTGACTTGAAGACTACCGAGTGGCAGTTCAGATTGGTGGTGGGAACGACGAGGTGGCCATGAAACATTTGCCCCTCATGCTGGAAGGTTCTACCAGGGCATGGTTGACTCAATTACCTCCTAGCAGCATTTACGCTTGGGAAGATCTGTCCCGAGTGTTCATCAGAACGTTTGAAGGAACTTGCAAGCGACCAGCTGGATTGACAGAGTTGCAAGTCTGCGTGCAGAAGGCTAATGAGACTCTCAGAGAGTATATTCAGAGGTGGATCACTTTGCACCACACTGTGGAGAACGTGTCTGATCATCAGGCAGTCTGCGCCTTCAAAGATGGCGTCAAGAACAGAGAACTGAGTTTGAAGTTTGGTCGAACCGGTGACATGACTTTGAGTCGGATGATGGAGATTGCTACCAAGTACGCCAACGGCGAAGAAGAAGACCGACTCTGAAGCGGCAAGCACAAGCCGAGTCAGTCAGAAAAAGGAAACACCAGTCGGAAACAGAAGCGGAAGGCTGAACCAGCAGCTCCTGGAGATGCTCTGGCCGTGACTCAGGGAAAGTTTAAGGGGAAACCAAAAGGATCCTGGAACCCCAAGAAGGTAAAGGATAAATAAGGGAACGACGTAATGGATATGCCGTGTCACATCCACACGAAGAAAGACGAAGCGGGGAATATCATCTACCCGAAGCACACCACTCGCCAATGTCGACTCCTGATCCAGCAGTTTCAGGGAAAATAGTCTAAGGACAAGGAGAAGGAGTCGGACAAGGCTGAAGACAAGGAGGACAGTGAGGAAGGATATCCGCATATCAACTCCACTCTGATGATCTTTGCAGATGTGGAAAGCAGGAGTCGACTGAAAGTCATTAACCGAGAGGTGAACATGGTTGCCCCAGCAAAAGCAAATTATCTGAAATGGTCTCAAATACCCATCACATTCGACCAATCTGATCACCCGACTCATATTGCCACCCCTGGGAGGCAAGCTTTGGTGGTCGATCCAGTTGTCGAAGGCACTCGACTGACAAAGGTGCTGATGGATGGTGGAAGCGGGTTGAATTTGTTGTATGCAGACACACTGAAAGGAATGGGCATTCCGATGTCCCGACTGAGCACTAGTAACATGAGCTTTCATGGAGTTATACCAGGGAAGAAAGCCGAGTCACTCGGCCAAATAGCTTTGGACGTGGTGTTTGGTGATTCGAAGCATTTTCGCAAAGAAAAGTTGACGTTTGAGGTCGTGGATTTTCAGAGTGCATATCATGCCATTTTGGGGAGACCAGCTTACGCACGGTTCATGGCTCGACCATGCTACGTGTACCTCAAATTGAAGATGCCCGGCCCCAAAGGAGTGATCACTGTCACCGGTGATCGGAAAAAGGCAGAAGAGTGCTTTTAGAAGGGCTCCAAGATTGCCGATTCCCAGGTGACAGCGGTCGAGTTCGAAGAATACAAGCAAAACGCAGATCCGAGTGACTTGCTGCGATCAAAGAAACCCGCCACAGAGTCTGCATTCCAGTCGTCCGGCGAGACGAAGCCTGTTCACATTCACCTGACCGACCCCGATGCAGCTCCGACCCGCATCTCCACAACTCTCGACCCAAAATAGGAAGAAGCGCTCATCCAGTTCCTCCGTGAGAACTGGGACATTTTTGCATGGAAGCCTGCTGACATGCCAGGTGTTCCCAGGGGAATGGCTGAGCATCGCCTAAGAGTTGACTCATCTGCAAAACCAGTCAAAGAGCATCTTCGGCGGTCCGCCGTCCAGAAGAGAAAAGCCATTGGTGAAGAAGTGGCTCGACTGTTGGAGGCCGGATTTATCCGAGAGATATACCACTCCGAGTGGCTCGCTAATGTCGTCATGGTTCCTAAGAAGGACAAGTCGCTCCGAATGTGCATTGATTTCAAGCACATCAACCGGGCCTGCCCGAAAGATCATTTTCCTCTCCCTCGCATAGATCAAATTGTTGACTCGACCGCGGGATGCGAGAGGCTATCTTTTTTAGATGCCTACTCCGGGTACCACCAGATCCGTCTGTACGGACCCGACGAGGTAAAAACAGCTTTCATCACTCCATTCGGGTGCTTCTGCTATATCACCATGCCATTCGGCCTCAAGAATGCCGGAGCCACATTTATGCGAATGATTCAGAAGTGTCTACTCACTCAAATCAGTCGGAATGTGGAAGCATATATGGATGATATCGTTGTCAAGTCACGAAAAGGTTCCGACCTGCTCGCTGATCTTGCCGAAACATTTGCCAACCTCAGAAGATATGATATCAAGCTCAATCCATCAAAGTGCACATTTGGAGTTCCTGGTGGCAAGTTACTCGGTTTTCTCGTTTCTGAACGGGGAATCGATGCTAACCCAGAGAAGATTGGCACTATTCTCCGAATGAAACGCCCTGTGCGAGTGCACGATGTCCAGAAGCTTACTGGATGCTTGGCCGCATTAAGTCGATTGATCTCACGACTCGGTGAAAAGGCATTGCCTCTTTACCGACTAATGAAGAAGACAGACAAGTTCGAGTGGACTCCAGAAGCTGATGCAGCGTTTGCCGAGCTAAAAACTCTGCTCTCCACCCAGCCGGTGCTTGCTGCTCCAATTAGCAAAGAGCCTCTGTTGCTTTATATCGCAGCCACAGGACAAGTCGTCAGTACTGTGCTTACGGTCGAGCGGGAAGAAGGAAAAGCTCTCAAAGTTCAGCGCCCAGTGTATTATTTGTCTGAAGTCTTGACTCCATCCAAGCAGAGATATCCTCATTAACAGAAGCTTGTGTATGGAATATACATGACCACAAAGAAGGTTGCTCATTATTTTTCTGATCATTCCATCACAGTCGTCAGCGACGCTCCACTATCAGAGATTTTGCACAACAGAGATGCAACTGGTCGAGTGGCCAAATGGGCGATTGAAATTCTTCCCCTTGATATCAAGTTTGAGGCAAAGAAAGCCATTAAGTCCCAGGCAATAGCAGATTTCCTCGCCGAGTGGATTGAACAACAGCAGCCGACTGAAGTTCACTCGGAGCATTGGACCATGTTCTTTGATGGCTCTAAGATGTTGAATGGTTCCGGTGCTGGGGTTGTCCTGGTTTCCCCCAGAGGAGATAAGCTCAGATATGTGCTCCAGATTCACTTTGATTCCTCCAACAATGAGGCAGAATATGAGGCCCTCTTATATGGGTTGCGCATGGCCATTTCACTCGGCGTCCGTCGCCTGATGGTCTATGGCGACTCAGATTTAGTGGTCAACCAGGTGATGAAAGAGTGGGACGTGAGAAGCCCATCCATGACTGGATACTGCAGTGCAGTGAGGAAGCTGGAAAAGAAGTTCGAGGGGTTGGAGCTCCATCATATACCCCGACTGAAAAATCAAGCAGCTGATGATCTAGCAAAGATAGGTTCCAAGAGAGAAGCCATTCCGAGTGGTGTGTTCTTGGAGCATATACACACTCCGTCAGTCAAAGAAGATCGTTTCACCGAAGAAACTCCACAGCCCAAGAGTGCCACAGATCCGACTGAAGTTGAAGTCCCAGCGGTGGTCGACTTGATCATGGAGGTTTTGGTGGTCATTCCCGACTGGACAGTTCCGTATGTCGCATATATCCTGAGAAAAGAGCTTCCGGAGGATGAGGAAGAGGCTCGACAGATCGTCCGTCGATCTAAGGCCTTTACCGTAATCAAAGGACAATTATACAGAGAAAGCGCGACTGGAGTTGGTCAGAAGTGCATAACACCAGAAGAAGGTCGACTCATCCTCACTGATATTCACTCGGGGACCTGTGGTCATCATGCGTCCTCTCGGACCATCGTGGCCAAAGCATACCGAGCCGGATTTTACTGGCCAAAGGCGAATGAGATGGCAAAAGATATAGTGGATAAGTGCAAGGGATGTCAGTTCTACTCGAATATGTCGCACAAGCCTGCGTCGGCCCTGAAGACCATCCCACTCGTCTGGCCTTTCGCAGTATGGGGACTGGACATGGTCGGTCCTTTGAGAACAGGACGAAGTGGCTTCACGCATGTACTGGTGGCAGTCGACAAGTTCACCAAGTGGATCGAGGCTAAACCAATCAAGAGCCTTGACACCGGTACTGCTGTTAGCTTCATCAGGGAACTAATATTCAGATATGGAGTCCCGCACAGCATCATTACGGATAATGGGTCGAACTTTGACTCAGAGGAATTCAGAGATTTCTGCAACTCCCAAGGCACACGGGTCGACTACGCTTCAGTCGCCCATCCGCAGTCGAATGGACAAGCAGAGCGAGCTAATGGACTGATTCTTAAGGGATTGAAGCCTCGACTGATGCGTGATCTCAAACACGCGGCTGGAGCTTGGGTCGACGAACTTCCCTCAGTGCTTTGGGGGCTGCGGACCACACCTAATCGGTCGACCGGAAGAACTCCATTCTTCTTGGTCTACGGAGCTGAAGCAGTCTTGCCGAGTGATCTTCTCCACAATGCTCCTCGAGTTGAAATCTACAACGAAGCAGAGGCTGAACAAGCGCGGAAGGACGCAGTCGACGTTTTAGAGGAAGAAAGGGAGATGGCTCTGATCCGGTCGACCATCTACCAACAAGATTTGCGTCGTTTCCACGCCAGAAATGTGAGAGGTCGAGCCTTCCAGGAAGGGGATTTAGTTCTCCGAGTGGATCAGCACAAACCACACAAGCTTGCTCCTTCTTGGGAAGGCCCCTTCATCGTCATCAAGGTTCTCCACAACGGGGCGTACCATCTTTACAACGTCGAGCATAATATCAACGAGCCCCGAGCTTGGAACGCGGAGCTACTCCGCCCATTTTACACTTAAGTTTTATCACTCGGATGAGTTGCAATAAAGTACTTCTGTAGTTCATGGACCTCAAAATAATAGTGTCATAGTTCCTCCATAATTTCTGTCACTTTTTATTTTTGTCCAAATAAAATTCCCCCTCAGTGGGTGACTTAGCCGCGAATCCGTTTTGCCTAAGTTTGTAAAAATCCTACCGAGTGGTGAGCCAGACTCTCACTCGGAGGCTTAGCTGCGAATCCGTTTCGCCTGAGTTATCAAAATCCTACCGAGTGGTAAGCCAGACTTTCACTCGGGGGCTTAGCTGCAGCCCTGTGCTCGCCTAAGTTGTAAAAAATCCTACCGAGTGAAGAGCAAGCCTCTCACTCGGGGGCTTAGCTGCAGTCCAAGCACTCGCCTAAGTTACAAAAATCCTACCGAGTGGAGAGCAACCCTCTCACTCGGGGGCTTAGCTGCAGTCCAAGGACTCGCCTAAGTTACAAAAATCCTACCGAGTGAAGAGCAAACCTCTCACTCGGAGGCTTAGCTGCAGCCCTGTGCTCGCCTAAGTTACAAAAATCCTACCGAGTGGAGAGCAACCCTCTCACTCGGGGGCTTAGCT
>NC_041381.1:116978791-116984225 GCF_002162155.2 Triticum dicoccoides
TGCAGCCCTGTGCTCGCCTAAGTTATAAAAATCCTACCGAGTGAGGAGCAACCCTCTCACTCGGAGGCTTAGCTGCAGTCCAAGCACTCGCCTAAGTTACAAAAATCCTACCGAGTGAAGAGCGACCCTCTCACTCGGAGGCTTAGCTGCAGTCCAAGCACTCACCTAAGTTATAAAAATCCTACCGAGTGAAGAGCAAACCTCTCACTCGGAGGCTTAGCTGCAGCCCAGTGCTAGCCTAAGTTATCAAAATCCTACCGAGTGAAGAGTAAACCTCTCACTCGGGGGCTTAGCTGCAGCCCAGTGCTCGCCTAAGTTATAGAAATCCTACCGAGTGGTAAGCCGGGCTTCCACTCGGAGGCTTAGCCGCAGCCCAGTGCTCGCCTAAGTGGACTAAAGAATAAGTCGATTACAGTAAAGGCGCCTTGCTTTGAACCTCCAAAAGACATTTCGAGCCAAAGGCAATCGTATTCAAGCACCAAATTCGAGTTTGAATCGATATCTAAAGGAACCGAAAGTGCTCAGGCGTTAAGCCTGTTAAGGTTTATCGGTTACAATTCCACTCGGCATACCGAGGCAAATTTAAAGCGTCGAGCCAGAAGAAGTTTTTTACCCCTCCTGTGGAGGGCTGGAAGGTGCAACGAACTCATCAAGGTCAATTCCGTCGGCGATCCGAGTGGCAGCTGCAAGGAAAGTTTCCATAAAGGACCTGAAGTCGTGCTTCTTGGTGTTGGCCACTCGAAGGGCCGCCAGCTTCTCTTCTCGCGCATCTTTACAGTGGACTCGGGCCAGACACAGAGCAACATCTGCACCACACCGAGCCGAGGACTTCTTCCATTCCTGCACTCGACCAGGGATCGAGTTCAAGCGGGCCATCAGCGACTCAAGGTCATTCTGAAGTGTCTCCTCAGGCCAGAGCGTCGAGTCGATGCGAGATGTGGCGGCCTTCAGCCTTGCGAGATAGTCCACGACAGCTGCAACACGAGACTCCAGTCGGAAAACATCCATGGCAACTTCGTCGTTCACCGGAGAATTGACGGGGTCGAGGTTTGGCTCCAGCCGGCTAGTTTCTTCTTCAAAGTTTTGACAAAATTCTGCAAGGATGAGCACTAAGTCAAGGGGATGGTCGAATGGAAAAACCACAATTGGAAATGTTTGCCAAGCATAGAGGTTTACCTTCAAGCATAAGAAACAGCTTCTTGGCAAGACCACTCAGGAAGGCCTCCAGATCAGTTTTCTTCCCAGTCAATTTGCTGACTTGGTCGGTCAGGGCAGCTTTATCAGTTTTCAGTCGACTGACCTCCTTGTTGGCGATCCCAAGAGCAGCTTTCAGATTGGTATTGTCTTGTTCAAGCTTGGTGACTGAAGCTAACTTCTCGTCAGCAAGCTTGATCTTCTCAGCTAGTTCGAGGTCTTTCTTCTGTTGGGCCTCCCTTACCTTACCTGCAAGTTACAGCAAGGTCAGATTTTTGAAACAAGCAAGGGGAAAAGTAGTCGTCAGGGTCTCACCAAACATACCTTCGGTCTCCTCCTTTGCCTTCGTCAGCTTCTCCTGAACAAGCTTCAAGCTCAGCTCGAGTTGAGTGTGCTTGTTTTCCAGCTCAGAGTAGCGAGCCACAAGATCACAAGAGTTCTGCGAAGAACCAATCGACTAAATGTCAAATATAATTCACTTCCGAGGGAAAAAGAAAAAAAACACACGTTTCTAAGACTACAGCCGAATACAAGCATTCGACCATAGTCTCGGGGACTACACCCAGTGGGTGCACTCAGTGTGCCCCCACTAATTCTGTTGAAGACAAAGTCGACCAGTCGACCTCAAAAAAAAGGAGAGATGTATTCTTTAAGACTGTGATCAACTGCAAGCAGTCGACCACAGTCTCGGGGACTACACCCAGTGGGTGCACTCAGCGTGCCCCCACCGGTTTGTGAAATCCAGTCGACATAGTCGACTGACAGAAAGATTGACATCATAAAGCCTAAGGCCGACTGCCAGCAGTCGACCTTAGCCTTGGGGACTACACCCAGCGGGTGCACTCAGCATGCCCCCGCTAGCACGGAGTTTAAATGACACACCCAGTGGGTGACTACTACAAATTCCGGAAAGGAAAAGTTTTTGGTTGCATATCCAACAGAACAAACAGTGGTTGACTGACCTGAACATTGCTTTGAAGGGCAGAACTGGCGTCATAAGCTGCCTGGCTCGCATCCCGGATGGTCTTTAACTGCTCCATCATGATTCCCGCCTGGCGTATCGCTTCCTTCGCCGCGCCAGCTTGGTCCTCTGGGACGTGGTGCGTCGTGAAGAGGGAGGGCTGCTGAGCACTCGTCAATGGATCTGCGAAGGACACCGTGTGTCGAATGGTGTTATCTTCCTCTGCAATCAGAATCTCAGGCGCCGTCACATCCTGGGGCACCTTACTGGCGGACGCTTTCCTACTTCTCCTGCGCTTCAGTGGTTCTTCATCCTCATCATCATCAGGAAGATTGATAACAGCAGTGGGTGGAGCTACAAAGAAGAATCAGGATCAGAGATCGCGAGTCAGTCGACTAAGAACGGCGTTAAGAATACAGTACCTGGTTTTGAAGTTGCTGCGTCCTCCATCTCATGGTCATCAGCCCGGGTTGAGGTTTCAGAAGTAGCAGCGCTGCAACTCCAAAGGATCAGTCGACTAACTTCAGCGTCGACCAGAGACAAAGTTCACACAAAATAAGAAGATTCAAACAGCTCGATTACCCTGATATGGTAGGGATGGACACCTTCATCTTCGGTAGGAGCTTAATCGTCTTCGACGGGCCGCCCTGGGCTGCTTCGGCGCCTTTTCAGTCGGCACCGGAGAGGTGGTCCGAGGGCGCTTGGTCGACTGAACAACGGTCGCAACCCCCTTGCCACGTTCAGTCGAAGGGTCGTGGACAAGCTTCGACCGCCTTTCTGAGCGCGGTGGTACGACCTCCTCCTCCTCTTCTTCCTCATCCTCAACGTCATCTTCATCACCGTCATCATCATCATCGTCGTCATCATCCTCTACAACGTTCGAGTCCCATTCCTCCTCTTCCTGGCTCTCGCCCCCACTCGCCTCACCCTCCTCAGTCGGAGCTTGTGCCCCATTGGGCATCGAGTACAGTTCGGTGAGAGCCTAGCAGATATCAAGACAAGGATCAGTCGACCAGTCTGCAGGATAAACAGAAATGAATGCGACAAGAACACAGTGGAGAGCAGAGCAAATGTACCTTGTTTGGATCGCTGTTGTGGTCGAGTGGAGGAATCCTTCTGGCTCCGCGTGGGTTGTCCTTGTTTCCGGTAACGGCTACCATCCATCTTTCCAGAGTGACATCGTCGACTGCTTCTGGATGGACTCGAGTCTCGTCTTCAGTCCCACAGTACAACCACATGTAGTGGCTCCGGAACTGAAGGGGCTGGATGCGACGCCTGAGGAAGACCTCCAGGAGGTCCATGCCCGTCACTCCCTCCCGAACCAACTGCACCACGCGCTCCATCAACATCTTCACGTCAGCTTTCTCCTCCGGAATCAACTTCAGAGAGGAGGGCTTGTTCACTCGGTCCATGGTAAACTGTGGGAGTCCACTCTGCCCCGGCGTCGACTGGTCCTGGCAGTAGAACCAGGTCGACTGCCAGCCTCTGACTGACTCGGGAAAGGTCATGGGCGGGAAGGTGCTCTTATTCCTCACCTGGATGCCCAGACCCCCACACATTTGGACGACTCGGGTCCTTTCATCGCCTGGGCTCGCCTTCTTCACGGTCTGAGAGCGACACGTGAATATATGCTTGAACAAACCCCAGTGCGGTCGACAGCCCAGGAAACCCTCACACATGGACACGAACGCAGCAAGATAGGCAATAGAGTTTGGGGTAAAGCGGTGGAGCTGCGCTCCAAAGAATTTCAAGAAGCCACGGAAGAAAATACTCGGCGGCAAAGAAAATCCATGATCAACATGGGTGGCCAAGAGCACACACTCACCCTCTTCTGGCTGGGGCTGCCACTCCTTCCCCGGAAGCCTCGCAGCTCCATGAGGGATCAAGCCCTCGTTGGCCATGTCGAGGAGGTCTTTTTCTGTGATGGTCGACTGGATCCAGTCTCCTTGGACCCAGCCCTTCGGCAGGCGGGATCTGGACGAAGACCCACCACGGCTGGTAGATCTCCCCTTCGCCTTCTCCGACGCCGACGCCTTCTTCGCGCGTTCCAGCGCCGCCGTCTTCTCCTTGGCCATGGTTGCCGGCGAGATGCGCGTGGGGAAGTTGTGCGGGGGCGAGAGCGAGCGCGCTGGACGGGGACGAAGGGAGCAGAGAGAGAGAGAATGCTGAGGCACAGTACAGAAATCCTCGCCGGGCGCATTTATAAGGTCCCTTCCGAGTGGATGACAAGTGGGCCCGGTCGATCTAATCATATCCTGGAACCGTTATGCAGACGGGATACGTGGCGAAGAAAGCGGCGCGGAGATCGAGGCGTCTATGTCCCGTCCCATCCGAACGCCGCGGTCCGCTCCGCTTCGCGCGCGTCCCCAAATTTCGCATCCCGCAGAATCCGCGAACGGCAGATCAGTCTGTCAGACACGGGGTTTCCCGCGATCCGTCGCTCGGAGATCGTCGAAGCCCGAAAGATCACTCGACGAAAGAAGAGAATGGATCGAGTCGACTGAAGACAAGTTGCTCACTGTCGACGAAGAGATTCTTTGGTCCAGAACAACGCACGACCAGAGCGCAAAGGTTAATCGGAAACGACATCAACTCCTTCCTCACTCGAAGCCTCAATCCATTCGGGGGCTAATGATGGGGTCGTGTACCTAGGGTAGGGTCATGACCTAATCTAAGTACCTTACCCAAGGACACCCGTAGAAGAGGTCGCCTTCTAGTCGACCAATGAAGGACTCACTCGACTGCATCGAAGGACTCGACCACAAAGACTCACTCGACCACCAGGAGGTCAAGAGGCACTCTGCACTGCAACGGCCTGTAATTAAGTAGGCTTTATGATAGTAAAGACACTTTATGTGGGGCGTTACCAGTAACGCCCCAGACTTAACTCACCTTAAACCCTCTCCTACGTGGGCTGGCTGGGGTCCTGGCGCACTCTATATAAGCCACCCCCCTCCACAGGCAGAAGGGTTCGACACCTTGTAACTCATATACTCATAGTCCACTCGACCGCCTCCGGGCTCCGAGACGTAGGGCTATTACTTCTTCCGAGAAGGGCCTGAACTCGTACATCCCTGGTGTCTACAACCTCTCCATAGCTAGGACCTTGCCTCTCCATACCTACCCCCACTCTACTGTCAGGCTTAGAACCACGACAGATGCCGCCTCCCTCCCCTGTGCTGCCGGACACCGCCTCCCTCTCTCCCGCCGCCGGACGCTGCCTCCCTCCCCCGCGCCGCCAGACGCCGCCTCCCTCCCCCGTGCCGCCGGACGCCGCCT
>NC_041381.1:116984707-117004681 GCF_002162155.2 Triticum dicoccoides
GAACGCCACATCTCTCCCCCGCCTCACCGGACGCCGGCGCCACCACGACCACCCTCCCCGACACGCCGCCGCCACACCCCCTCCCCCAGCGTGCCACCGCCACGACCTTCCTCCCCAGCGCGCGCCGTCCGACCCTCTTCCCCATCGCCTGCAGGAAATTCAATGTGCGACCATGCGCCATTCAATGTTTCCGCCGTGGACACGCCCCTCTACCTCCTTCTGGTTGCCTCTCATCCTAGTGTGGCCAGGGCGTTGGGTTCGCTACCGCTGCAACCAGCAGTCCAACCCGGCCGCCCCAGGCCGTTCACTTGTCGCAGCTCCCTGGCCGTAGTCCACCCCCCCGTCCTCCCCTAGCGCTGGCCGCCATAACCGCCTCATCCACACATCGCGCTAGCCGCCGGCCGCCCCATCTTCCCCTGGCATTGGCCACCGCCAGATTTTTTTTCCTGTGTTGCTACATCACTCGGGCGGCGAGGAGGACGACAGTGACGACTCCTTCAGATTTCTTTCTGTGTTGCTACATCGCTGGTGCAAATTGTGGAGAAGACGCGGTCCTAGGTGTGTGGCTGGTTGTGTGTGTGCATGCGGATTGCCGGTTGTGTGTGTGCAGGGTACATCAAGTTGGCAGCCAGTGTACTAGGGAGTAGTGAGATGGATGCATGAAGCAGTGGAGCAGGTATGTGCGTCAAGCTGCCACTGCACTTGTGCATCTGCTACCTCAAATGAACTTGGCTAATTGTAATTGTTGCTACTAAACTGGTATGCGTGTGTTCCTTTTGGTAGGATGTTAATTCTTGTTAGAATGTACACTGATTATCGTTCTAGGAATGGAAGTTTTAGGAAGAATTTGATGCTTGCTGAGCTACTGTAATTGGAGTCATTGCTGTATATGTTTCTAAACTACAAACAAAATCACATGGTGGATTAGTGGTGCTAATCTGTCTCAGTTCAACTAGTTTAATAATCTCATTATACCTAGATGTGCTAACCAATTTGACTGTCTCAGTTCAACCAGTTAAATTTCCTAGGTTCAAAACTTCAAATATATTTACTGTGCCAAGACCAAATATTAGTTAATCCTTCTTCCACTTCCTCAACAAGAAATTGAGCTCTAAAAGATTCTGTTTTTCCACTTGCATAACAACTCATGGAACAACTTCTATAGACCTAGCTAGTGTGAGCATCAAAATAGAAAGCATGGTACATTAGGGAAAAGCCAACGCCGCATCCCCGAATTGCCGCCTCCTTTCAGCGCGCCGGCCTCGTCTCCCCACACATGGCTTGCGAAGAGTCGGTGCTGCTGCTGAAGACGACGGGGCAGCTCTACTTCTCTGTGATGACCAGGACGACGTCGCTATCTGTGCTCGGCCATAGGTGTGTTCGCTCATCTTTCTTTCTCACTCTGTGTGAGGAGCTGCTGGTGCTGTCTCCTAGTGGATGTACTCTAAAAAGAAAGATAGCGTTGCAGCTTTTCAAAATGAAACAGGATATGAATTTTGATGGATGTGGAGGTTCTTTTGACCTTGAAATTTATGAGTTCAGCCTTTACTTGATTTTCAGTTCAAAAAGTGCATTCTTTTCAAGAAATCAACTTTAATATGCAGAACATCAAGGAAATCTTGAAAATTATATGTGCGCTCTATGTCTTTTTCTTATGCTTACAAGTATTCTGCACTCATACTATTATGCATAAGGTCAGGTCGCTGTGGAGTTTCAGATATATGCAATTGAATTGGAGCACCATGCTCTCACCCGTGTAATTTGCAGGGAAAACCTAATAAGTTCTAAGAACATAAATATAGAAGTTCATATTTTGAAACAAATGAAGTATTTCAAAGTACATAACTTCTATTTAGGTTTCTTTTGTGTACTTCTAATGTTATTGTGCATGAACTTGTCGTTATATTTACATGATTATTATGGTCATTTCGACCTTGACAAATTTCATTTTCTTTTTTCCGTTCATCTTACAGGGCGAAGGAGCTCCCTTCAGTTCAATGGATGCAACAAAATAATCCATGTTGCCTACTAGAACTTGTGTGGGGTGCTGTGGCGTGTGTGCTGGTGCATGCCTGGTGCCTGATGCGGCGTGCGAGCATGTACACAAATTGAACTGAATGATCTCATATAAGTGAACTCAATGATCTCTTGTATCTGAACGACGGGGGAGATGCATCATGTACAAAAAATGGTAGGATCTTGAGGTATTGTTGCTACTTCTTTCTTCTCATGCCCTACTGTTGCTCCATTCGATTCCATGCTACTTATATGAAAATAATTGATGGTCTAGGTGCTTGTTGAAATGCTTATGAGAACCAATTTTTGTTGTTTGGTACTTGGTATAATAGGGCAAAGAAAGGACACCCTATGATGCCTCTTGCCGAATAGATTTATTAGAAGTTCCATTTTTCCAGCAAGTGTCTGGTCAGATTCTCTTGAAAATGTTATAAAAGACATAAGTGCTGCAGCGGTGCCGCCACACCTCTAGTTTCTTGTTGGTATATTTTCCATATGATCTGTAGCAGTTCTTCAGTGCGCGATTCGAAAAAAAGACCATCAGTTCAATTACTAAATTACTGAATATTTTTTGGGTTCAGTTCAATTACTAAATTTAGTTCAGTACAATTCTTGTTATAGTTACAGATCAGTTCAATAGTTATAGTTTCAGTTTAATTTAGGTTAGTTCAATTACAAGCTGGTGTTTAGTTCCTGATGTAGTATTTTTGAGACCGTCCTATAATATTTCCTCTCAATTTTTGTTAGCAGATTTGATGCATAGAAACATCATCTCCACACCCCCTCTATTCATGCGCAGTACGGGCTTCTCCGGCCGCCGCGCCACCTGGATCCAACAAAGCTACGTCACACCGGCCCCGCATCCGCCCACTTCCAATGAGGTTGCGTCACTCGCCGGTGCACCTCTGCCTCGTCGTGGGCAATAGATGCTCCTTTGTAGGTCAACCTCCTGGTACAGGGTAGTTCTATGCTCCCTGTCATGCTATGTCCAGCGCTTCCTCAAGCTCCACAAGAACTTCTTTCTTGTTGCGTCTGCACCTCTGAAAAAGGTACTAATTCGAACACTGAAGTTGGTTCTTCAAGGTTAAACTGAAATTATTACTTGAGTGAGGAATTGCATGAAAGTATAGCATAAATGTAGGAGCTTTGATTTACAAAAAGGTAAAGGCACCACCACTAGCCCGTCCACCATGGTTGCTGGCAGCCATCCAGGTTGAGCGCTGATGGTAGTCCTCTGTGTGCATCAAATGCATAGATGTGTTGTTCTGCTAATTAAGTAGTTGGGAAGATGTGAAAAGAACATGCTCTTTAGGTGTTGTCACTATTCCTGTGAGCACAAGTTTTAAAAAATGTTTACCTTGTGCTCCTGCTTATGTTTTTGGGCAGTACAAACACATCGCCATAGTGAGTACAGATGCAACACCTTGGGAAGTACTAACATTGCCACGCTGGGCTTTCCGTGTGCAGGGTCCACAGGGTTCTGTCCTGAGAGAAGCATCACTGGCTGGGAGAGTTCAATGATCTGAGCTACGAAAGTTCAACATGGAAATTTGCTACAAATTTCATTACTTGAGAATTTTGTGTGTGTTTTGCATTTTAGGTGACAGAACGAGTGAGTTCTACTACTGGTGTAGGCCAAGTTCAAGGACTTTGCTGCCGACAAATAGTGACAGTTATCCGGCGACACCAGAAACAAAAATTAAATGTTCTTGTGTTCAAAAAATAAATATTCTGTGTTGTTACTTTTTGCTAGTTGCATTATATGTTCAATGATATGTACACTTTATGAACTGATGTGTTCATGGCTAGTTTCCTGGGAGATGTAGTCTTTATTAACTTATGTGTTTATGGGTAGTTTCGTGAGAGATGTACTCTTTATGGACTTCTTTGTATTTTGTGAATAAATGTTTATATAATAGATGTTCACATAGTATGCCCCCATGGTTGTACAAGTAAACATACACTAAGTGTAGACATTCACTATGTGCTTTATCATCAGTTAAAAAATTGTCGGGTGAGTTCAAACTATAAAGACGGATAAGTCCAAAACCCACACAGCAAAAAAGTTTCGCCTGCGAAAGAAAATGTGGCACTTCCACATGAAGTTAATAAACCAGGGTCAGAAAAAGAATGTTTATATAAAAAGAAATTGCTCAAAAGTTCAATTACTGTCCATGTGAACGTTCATACATTCTCTTTCCACAAGAGAGTGCACATTTTACTAGGAAAAAACTTGGATAAGTTCAAGGACAGAAAAACCGGAACTTCAAAATCGACAAAATAGCAGTGAGGAATACAATGTAAAGTCCAGGTTGTGAAAATTATGCTCAGTACAAACCCATACAAAGATGAGTTTGAGTACTCAGTACAAACCCATACAAAGATGAGTTTGAGTACTCTGTTTTCAGGATGAAAAAAACAACACGACCAGTCTCACCTTATTCAACATTACTTTGCAAAAAATACCTCAGTACAAACATACACATAGATCAGTACAAGTACTTTATTTTTTCTAACTGCTATTTTAAAGTCAGTACTGAGGTATGTGAAAATACCTCAGTACTAAAAAAACATGACCAGTTCGACCAAAATGAGAGCATCAGTTCAACCCCACCACGCTGGCCATCCCACTTGGGTAAGTTAGCTTGTAGTCGATCACCAGTACCTGAAAGTGTTTGGTTTCACCAAATCGTCAGTTCAGTTGAATACCGGCTGCGACTACGAAATCGACTGTAAATGTTCTTCTCATCAAGAACAAAATAAAATGCAGACTAGCTAGATTCCGTCAGCATTGTAGCAAATGATGACTTGGGGGTTGGTCGTTGATGTTGAAATTTCGGTTAACAAGTGAGAACAGGGGGAAATAACAAGTGAGAACAGGGGGACTAATCACCGTCAATGACCACAGCCCTGAAGCTACGATCTTGCAAGCAATGCCAAAGTTTCAGTAAGTCTGACAGTAACACTAATGACCATAAAAAATCAGGAAGTGCGCCTCACCATGGATACGGAGAGATCACACAAGGGGGGCAGGGCACATGAGTTTGTACCTTTCTAAGAGGGAGTAGGGTGAGCAGGCCAACAAAGCTGACGCCGAGGAGGAAGCCCATCATCCAGCCGATGCCGGTTTCCTTGTAGCGCGCCGACACGTTGCCCGGCGTGTTCACCCCGGACAGCTTGTACATCGTCCTGTCCAGCCCCAGCAAGAAGGACCCGAACCCACCTGCATGCCCAGGATTCAGCGTAGGACCAGAATTAGTTAGTTAGAAAGCTAATCAAGATTTGATCTAAAAAAGGTTCAGTAATAGCGGGGATGCCGAATTGGGGGTAATAAATTGATTTCGATCAGGCCGGCACGAGAGAGATTGAGGGAGAAGCTTACCGACGAAGCTGATGGTGTAGCAGGCGACGGTGCAGGTCTGAACAACAGTGTTCTACTGGTGCATGAAGGGGCGATAGGCAATGGCGAGGCGCGAGCAGTGTGGTGGAGACGTTGAGCGTGGGGACGAGCCCCGTGGTGAGGCTGAGCTTCATGATGATCACTGTGTACACCATGCCGATGAGCAGCACCACCACCATCTAGCGGACCGTCACCTGCTCGCACCACGGCGGCGTGCGCTCCGCCGCCGGCTCCGACTCCATGTCCGGCGCCGCGGTCTCGTGTGGTGTCTTGTCGATCTCGCTGGACGCGCCCAGGTCATGGCTGTCCATTTCGGCGCCCGTGAAGACCCTCGGGGCGAGCAGCTCGAGCTCCTCGATGGCGGCGGTGGCTGTGGCGACTATGCTGCAGGGATTAAAAGGCCATGAGCCCGGTCCATTTTGGTGCCCGTGAAGACCCTTGTCAGCGATCAAGGCATCGAGGCACATCAGAAGGAAGCACGCGAAGGCAAGGACTTGACTCGTGGGCCTCCGTCTTGGCCCACTTGCGATCGACATCTTCCCCAATGGCTTGCAGGCCCGAACTGGGCCCGTTAAGGGTGTACGTGGGATATAACAGTTGGAACAGTAGTGTGTGGATCTGGGCTGGAACTGGTGGCTTCGGCCGAACCTCGTGAGTCGCGTGTGAGCTTGTACAACCAGCAATGGTGGATTCCTTCCCTTGATTCGAATATCCACTATCGATAGCTTACATCTGGCGTTAGAACCGTTCCGTCCTGGAGTTCCCCCGCCACCCGCACCACACCAGATTCCACAAAATTCGCCGGCGAGAGGCTATGGAGAACCTGTCTGCGGAGGGCCGCAACATCCACGATTTCGTCAAGTCTGCCGTCGCTGACGATCTCGAGCAGCGCCTCAAGTACCACAGCGATGATCTCCTCAAGTCCATGACCAAGCTGCTTCAGGAGTCGACCAAGGCCTTGGATGGCCTCATCTCCGCCCGCATCGACGGCGTCCACTCCGAGCTCCATCTCGATATCGAGCAGATCCGCTCTGATCTGGAGCAGGTGGACAAGGGCGACTACGATGGACGAGCGGGAGGCCCCTCATCCAGTTGAGAGGCGAGGAATCACAACATCTACGTTCCTCCCCTGGCCCGAGGTATGCGTGATCTGTCATCTCCACGCGATATTCAGTCTCCTCGTGAATTGGTGGCTCTGGATCAAGGGGATCAGTTCAGTTCAGGGCCCTGGGTCGAGTTGCCACGATTTGATGGCTCTAATCCACGGCTGTGGCAATCGAGATGTGAGGATTATTTCAAGTTGTGGGGTACGCATCATAGCAGGTGGATTTCATATGCTACTGCTCAGTTTGAAGGCGCAGCCGCTCGCTGGTTGGAGTCAGTGCAGAGGAGGACTGCAGATCTACATTGGACTGAATTTTGTAACCTATTGCAAGGACGGTTTGGTCGTAATCAGCATCAGAACTGGTTGCGTAAGATGTTCAGAATCAACCAGACTGGGACTGTAGAGGAATATGTGGATCAGTTTGCAGAGTTGTATGACCAGCTCACAGCCTATGAAAGCAATCCGGATCCCTTGCATTACGCCACTCGGTTCATAGACGGGTTGAAACCAGGGGTACGAATGGCAATAGCTATGCAAAAAACCCGGGACCTCGACACAACTTATGAGTTGGCTCTGCTTCATGAGGAACTAGGAGAAATCCAGTACAATACTGTCAAAAGAAACACAACAGCAACTGGTCAGTATCAGTATAAGGCCAAATCCGTAGAAGAGAGGAAACCTACGGAGAGTCACAGGACACAGTCAACTGAAGACAAATGGACCTCATTAAGAAATTACAGGAAGGCAAAAGGGTTATGCTTCATTTGTGGGGAGAAATGGTCCAAGGATCATCAGGTCAAATCCACAGTTTAGTTACATGTGGTACACGAGCTTATTGAACAGTTGCAGAGCTCTTCTCCTTCTCTTGAGGATTCAGATAGTGACTCTGATAACTTAATGTTGTTGTCTGCAGCTGCTACTGGTAATATTGTTTCTGTGTTATCTCTGTCATTGCCAGTGAACATCAAGGATGCAGAGCTTAAGTTTTTGGTTGATTCAGGCAGTACCCATTCTTTTTTGGATAATTCTCTACTCCACATTCTATCAGGAGTTACTGAATTTAAGGCAGTCGCTGTCAAGGTAGCAGATGGAGGAAAATTGAGATGTTCTCAACAAGTGAAACGATGTCAGTGGGGTTGTCAAGGACATAATTTCTCTCATGATTTCAGGCTGTTATCCCTAGGTGGTTATGATGGAATTTTGGGCCTAGATTGGCTAGCAAAACACAGTCCCATGTACATTGACTGGGACCAAAAGTGGCTCTCCTTCCAATACAAGGGGGCTACAGTTACCTTGCAGGGAGAACTACCTGAGGAGTGTGCTTTTACTGTCATGGCTATTTTTCAGCACACCAGCTCTGAACAAAGGAAGCAAATACCAGAAATTCAAGCCCTACTGGACAAATATGCAGTGGTTTTTTCTCCACCTACTGGATTGCCTCCCAGAAGGAAATTTGACCACAGCATACCTTTAATACCTAGGGCACAACCAGTGTCTATCAGGCCTTACAGAATTCATCCCCACTTAAATGTTGAAATGGAAAAGCAGGTGCAAACAATGTTAAAAGAAGGTCTGATCCAAGTGAGTAATAGTCCATTTTCTTCTCCTGCTCTGATGGTCAAGAAGAAAGAAGAGGGAGATTGGAGGCTGGTCATTGATTTCAGACATGTTAATGCACTCACACTGAAAAGTAAGTATCCTATTCCTGTCATAGATGAGTTATTGGATGAACTTTCTGCGGCTTGTTGGTTTTCCAGGTTGGACCTTAGAGCTGGATATCATCAAATCAGATTGGCACCAGGAGAGGAATTTAAAACTGCTTTTCAAACACATTTTGGCCACTATGAGTTCACTGTAGTAGCTATGGGTCTGACTGGAGCACCTAATACCTTCCAAGGGGCAATGAACACAGATTTAGCCCCAGTTCTGAGAGGAGAGGACGAATGTGCAGTATGTTTCTTTGATGACATTCTTATATTCAGCAAGACCCTCAAGGAGCATTTTATACATCTAGAGAAGGTGTTGAGAATTCTGTTGGAAAAACAATGGAGAGTCAAATTAAGCAATTGTGATTTTGCTAAACAAGAGATTGCTTATTTGGGTCATGTCATTAGTGACAAGGGAGTTTCTACTGATGCCAGTAAAATTGCAACTGTCAAGAATTGGCCAGTGCCTGCTGATGTCAAACAAGTCAGAGGATTCTTGGGGTTAACTGGATATTACAGGAAGTTTATAAAAACTATGGACTAATTAGTAGGCCCCTAACTGATTTGCTGAAAAAGGGGACTATTTTTGTGTGGACACCAGCTACAGAGCTAGCTTTCCAAACACTAAAGGAAGCTCTTGTTAATGCCCATGTGCTAGCCTTACCTGATTTTTCCAAACAGTTTGTGGTTGAAACTGATGCTTGTGATGTTGGTATTGGGGCTGTTCTCATGCAACAAGACCATTGCGTTGCTTTTGTCAGCAGAGCACTAGGTCCTAGGAACAGAGGTTTGTCTGTCTTCGAGAAAGAATATTTAGCTATTCTATTAGCTATTGAACAGTGGAGGCCATATCTGCAGTTCCAGGAATTCATTATCAGAACAGATCAGAGGAGTCTGGTTAATTTGACTGATCAGAGGTTACACACACCTTGGCAACAAAAAGCACTTACAAAAATTATGGGGCTTAATTATAGGATTGTCTACAAAAAAGGGTCTGACAATTCTGCAGCTGATGCTCTCTCTAGAAGACCCCATGCAGATTCTATGGTGCTAGCAATTTCTGGTGTCAAACCTAGTTGTCTTGAGGAAGTTATTGGCAGCTACAGGCATGATTCCAAGGCTCAAGAACTGCTGCAACAACTATCAGTGAAGCCTCATTCCAACAGCAATTTCAAGATATTCCAGGGAGTGTTGAGGTACAAAGGATGCATTTGGGTGGGCAATGACAATGAGTTGCATGTCAAAATTTGCCAGGCCTTCCATGACACTCCTCTGGGTGGTCATTCAGGTTTTCCTGTCACTTACAGAAGAATCAGAGCACTTTTTAAGTGGGTTGGTATGAAGAAACAAATACAACAGTTTGTACAGTCCTGTTTAGTCTGTCAGCAAGCAAAACCAGAGAGAGTGGCATATCCAGGTCTGCTATCTCCTTTACCTATTCCTGCCAAGGCTTGGGAAACTGTCACTATGGATTTCATCTCAGGCCTACCCTCTTCTGATCAATATGATTGCATCATGGTGGTTATTGACAAGTTTACCAAATATGGGCATTTTATTCCTGTCAAACATCCATACACTGCCCAGAAGATTTCTGAATTGTTTTTAGACAATATCTATAAACTTCATGGCATGCCTCGTTATATTGTGTCAGATAGGGACCCTGTGTTCACTAGCAGGTTTTGGCAGGCCTTGGTGAGAAGGACAGGAGCTGTTCTTAGCATGAGCACAGCTTATCACCCAGAGACAGATGGTCAAACAGAGCGTGTCAATCAGCAAGTGGAGTGCTTCCTGAGATGTTTTATCAGCGCTCACCCCAAGAAGTGGGCAAGGTGGATTTCTCTTAGTGAGTTTTGGTACAATACAGATTGGCATTCAGCACTCAATAAATCTCCCTTTGAGGTCCTTTATGGCCATAGTCCTAGACACTTTGGCATTTCAGCTTCGGATGCAGTCGATCCTGTTGATCTACAACAATGGTTGGATGCCAGGGAAGTGGTGCAGCAGTCAGTGCGCTAGCATCTGTTGCGTGTTCAACAGAGAATGAAACATCAAGATGACAAGAAGCGCACGGAGAGAACATTTGCTGTGGGTGATCGCGTGTTCCTCAAACTCCAGCCGTATGTGCAGTCGTCTGTGGCACATAGGGCGAATCACAAACTTGCCTTCAAGTATTTTGGACCGTTTTTTATTCTGGAGAAGATCGGGGAAGTGGCCTACCGCTTACAGTTGCCAGCATCTAGCCGTATTCATCCGGTCTTTCATGTGTCGCAGTTGAAGCAATGTGTGCAGCCACACCAGGAGGTATTCAGGTCACTTCCTTCTGTTGACGCCCATCTACAATTTCCTGTTAAAATTCTACAGGAGCGGATTCGCCACGGGGACCACCGATCGGTGGAGCAAGTCTTGGTCCAATGGAGTGGAGGGGATGCTTCTTCGGCAACCTGGGAGGATAAGGATTTGCTTCGTCAGTTGTTTCCGCGTGCGCTGGCTTGGGGACAAGCCGGTTCTGAAGAAGGGAGGAATGTCAGCGATCAAGGCATCGAGGCAGATCAGAAGGAAGCGCGCGAAGGCAAGGACTTGACTCGTGGGCCTCCGTCTCAGCCCACTCGCGATCGACATCTTCCCAAGTGGCTTGCAGGCCCGAACTGGGCCCGTTAAGGGTGTACGTGGGATATAACTGTTGGAACAGTAGCATGTGGATCTGGGCTGGAACTGGTGGCTTCGGCCGAACCTCGCGAGTCGCGTGTGAGCTTGTACAGCCAGCAATGGCGGATTCCTTCCCTTGATTCGAATATCCACTATCGATAGCTTACAACCCTCGGGGCGAGCATTTCGAGCTCCTCGACGGCGGCAGCGGCTGTGGCGACTACGCTGCAGGGATGAAAACGCCATGAGCCCGGTAACATAGGTTCAAACTAAGAGCATCAGTTCATAAAGGAGATGATTAGTTCGACAAAAATGAGAGCATCAGTACAACCTCTCGAATTCTTCAGTTCAAAAAGGGTAACAGAATAATATTCTGTTACGCGTAACAAAATAGCCCATATATATATATACATAAACACTATTCTAATCACGGGACCAGAATAATATTCTGATCACAACATGAACTTCCCGAGTAACGCGTCTGACCTTCCCCGAGTACTAGGTTGAACTTCAGCTAAAAAGTGTCCAAATGGTGCTTGCGATATACCGTTGGAAAGCTATGGACACCAATATCATGATCCAAGTTAATTTTTTGGCAAAATGTAAGCAGTTTAAGAGCAGTTTTGAAAACCGTTTTTTCTTCATACAAAAAATGTGAATCGTATTTTTGATCGCATTTCTAAAACGTTTATCAGAATGGGGTGAATAATATAGCGTCGGAAAGCTACTGCAAAACCGCTCCTTCAACATGTTGAAAGTTTTCTCTAATTCCCTATGGACAAAGAGTAATTTTGAAAATCGTAAAATTTCGCAAACCGAGCAGCTGAGTTCGCATTTTTAATGTAATTTCTAAACGGCTCATCCATTTGAGGCAAATGATATGGCATTGGAAAGCTTGTGAAAATGCGCTACTTTTTCATGTTAAAAGTTTTTTCTAATTTGGAACGGTTTAAAAGTAATTCAGAAAACGGTACAAGTTCCACCGAGTTCGTATTTTCGAGATAATTTTTTAACCATAAGTCCGAACGCAACAAATGATACAGTGTTGGAAAGCTTGAGCAAATGCGAAACTTTTTATATATATATTGTTTCTCCTAATTCCTTATAGTTTTAAGTCAAATTGGAAAATGAATAAAAACGTATTTTTGGCATAATTTCTACATATTTTATCGGAATAGGGCAAATAATATACCGCTGAAAAGCTACGAAAAATAAGAAACTTTTTTCATGTTGATGGTTTTCTCTGATTCCTAGCCGTTTTCAAGTAATTGCGAAAATGGCGAGATCATTCGTTCTGCCTTTATCGCGAAACTGATTCTTCAAAAATGCACCGCGTGAAGAACCTGAACTTCTCAGCACGTGTACTTGAACTTCACTCTGTTTTTCACGTGCCTTTTTTTCCTCGTATATCTCTATCCACTGCTCCTAGCTCTCCATCCACTCACAGGAATTGAGCAAGTGATATACCGATGGAAAGTTGCTGTAAACACGCAACTTTCCCGTCTTGATCATTTTTTCATACTTGCAACGATTTTAAAAGTTTTTCATCTGAAATTCATTCAGCGTAGTAGTTGAACTTCATGCTATTTTCACGTTGAACTTCTGTGACGTATTTTTGTTTGTACACGTGCCTGAACTTCCCTCTGTATGATCCAACCTTCCGGCTATCTTTGCAACCGTGCCTTCCCCTGCATATTATTCTGGTTAGTAGTGTTCTATATGATGTTAGTGTAATCTAGCAAAGTTTTTTAGCAACTAAATACCGGTTTTAAATAGAAATCTCGCTCGCTTGCGGATTTTGCTCTCGGGTCATGATGAAATTGCGTTTTTTTGCAATTTTACTGCCTGATTTGTTCGACCTGAACTTCCCATACTGCTAGGTTGAACTTCCGTCAACATTGCCCAAATGGGGCTTGCGATATACCGTTGGAAAGCTATGCACACCAGTATCATGACCCAACTTCAAATTTGGACAAAATGTAAGTGGTTTAAGAGCAGTTTTCAAAACCATTTTTTCTTCATACAAAAAACATGAATCATATTTTCAATCGCATTTCTAAACCGTTTGTCGGAATGAGGCAAATAATATGGCGTTGGATAACTACTGTAAAACCGCTCCTTCCACATGCTGAAAGTTTTTTCTAATTCCTATGGTTAAAGAGTAATGTGAAAAATTGTAAAATTTCGCAAACCGAACAACCAAATTCGTATTTTCATTGCCATTTCTAAACGCCTAATCCAATTGAGACGAATGATATGGCGTTGGAAAACTTATGAAAATGCGCTTTTTTCTCATGTTGAATGTTTTTTTCTAATTTTGAATAGTTTAAGAGTAATTTTAAAAATAGTACAATTTGTACCAAGTTTGTATTTTCAATATTTTTCTAATCATACTTCCGAACGTAGCAAATAATATGGCGTTGGAAAGCCTGAACAAATGCGAAACTTTTTGGTATATATTGTTTCTCCAAATTCATTATGGTTTTACGTTGATTTTGAAAATAGCTAAAAACGTATTTTTGCCGTAATTTCTACAAACTTTATCAGAACGGGGCAAATAATATACTGTTAAAAAGCTACGAAAAATGCGATACTTTTTCATGTTGATGGTTTTCTCTGAATCCCAGCAATTTTCAAGTAATTTCAGAAACGGCGAGATCACTCGTTCTGCCTTTATCGCGAAACAGATTCGTTGAAAATGCATTGCGTGAAGTACTTGAACTTCTGTGGCAGTTCTGCCTGAACTTCACTCTGTCTTTCACGTGCTTTTTTTGCTCGTAGCTCTTCATTCACTCACCGGAATTAAGCAAGTGATATACCAATGGAAAGCTGCTATAAACATGCAACTTTTCCGTGTTGATCATTTTTTCATACTCGCGACGGTTTTAAAAGTTTTTCTTCTGAAATTCATTCAGTGTAGTAGTTGAACTTCCTGCTGTTTTCACGTTGGACTTCTGTGACATATTTTTGTTTGTAATTTTCCCATCCATTTTCGTCAGTGTTACACAAATGATATTCTTTTTGTACAAACCTCTCACAATATTTTTTTAACTTTCTCCGACCGAGGACATGAATTTACACAAATGATATTCATATCGTTTTGAAGTAATTTAGAAAATGACAAGATCATGATTTCTGCCTTCATCGCAAATGGAAATGCACTGCGTGAAGTAGTTGAACTTCTCGGGCATGTCTGTTTGAACTTCACTCTGTTTTTGACGTGCTATTTTTTGACATGCTATTTTTCGCTGCGTGAAGTAGTTGAACTTCTGGGGCATGTCTGTTTGAACTTCACTCTGTTTCACTTTATTTATGTTTTTCTTGTATGAAATACACACCATGTAGTATGTGAACTTCCGGTTGTTATCACTTTTGAACTTCTCTCTGGTTTGAGAGAATTATTTTAAAACACAAAAAACATAATTTTTTATGTATTTTGGATATCTAAATACACGGTGAACCTTTCTCACAAGAATTTTTTGAACTTTTCCTTGCTGAGCAATTGAACTTCTATCAACCATTCTTTTCATTTAGGAGTTGTTTTTAAAAGTGCAAAAAATGGCGCTGTGTTTTTTATTTTTTCAACAGGTAAATCCTAGGTTTTAATAAACTCCGAACTTCTGTGTTATTTCAATTTGAACTTCACCTTTTTATATTTCGAGTAAAGAATTGCATTTGATTTTTATACGGAAAAAAATCTTAGTTTTCTAATAAACATTATACAAATTCTTCGTTATTTCAAACTGAACTTCTTGGTTTATTCGTTAGCAATTGAAAAAATTTAAGTTTTTGTGATAAATATTGAACTGCTCCATTTTTTGAAATTGAACTTCTTGGTTTATTATTTATTATCGAGGAAAATCTTTTTTTTTTCATATACATTGAACTAATGTATTTTTTTTAAATTGAACTTCTTGGTTTTTTTCAATTCGGACTTCTTGGTGTCATTCATTTGTAACGGGAAAAAATGCTAATTTTGTAATAAACATCGTACAACTTCTTGGATATTTTTGAACTGAATTTCTTGTGTTTTTCGTTCGTAACGGGAAAAATTATGAGAAAAATCTGCATTTCTTATAGACATCGAACTTCACCATTTTTTAAATTTGAACTTCTTAGTTTTATTTGTTAGTAACGGGCAAAATCCTTTTTTGAACTTTCCCGGGCAGGTCACTTGAACTTCGAGCAACTAAATTTTTCATCAAGACAATTGTCACAAATTCGTTACCGTTTGAGAGCAGTATTAACAATGGCAAAATCAACATCGTTTTTACTTGTTTTTAACATGTAGTTGAAGGTTGGACGTCTTGCACTAGAGATCTCGAACTTCACCGGGAGGAGCACGTGAACTTCTTACAACAAACCTTTGAAGATTTTAGTTTTCTATGCTTATATTCTTATCTGAAATGCATTTTGTGTAGCAGTTGAACTTCCCGCTGTTTTCATCTTGAACTTCTGTCACATATTTTTGTCAAACCTCTCTCACAAGAATTTTTGAACTTTCTCGGGCCGAGCACTTGAACTTCTAGCAATGAAATTTTATCCTTTGCTTGAACTTCCCGCTGTTTTCAACTTGAACTTCTGTCACGTATTTTTGTTCAACCTCTCTCACAAGAATTTTTGAACTTTCTCGGGTTGAGCACTTGAACTTCTAGCAATGAAACTTTTAGCCTTTTCTTTTTCATTCTTTTTTTTCATACAAATGCACAGCGTGTAGTACATGAACTTCTCGTAGTTATCAACCTGATCTTCTCTTGGTTACGTGAAAATATTTGAGTTTTTTTATAAATTTTAAATCTAATTTTCTTAATCATTTTTTATGAATTTTGAAGCGCTCTATTTTTAATAGTTGATCTTCTTGTTATTTTATTTTTGAACTTCTTGTTTCCATTCTTTAATAACGAGGAAAATCTGAGTTTTCCATAATCATCGAACTTCTCCATCTTTTTAATATGGACTTCCTGGTTTTATTTCTTAATATTTTTTTATGAAATTTTGAAGCGTTATATTTTTAAAAGTTGAACTGCTACTTATTTAAATTTTGAACTTCTTGTTTCCATTCTTTAATAACAAGGAAAATCTGAGTTTTCTATAATCATCGAACTTCTCCATCTTTTTAATATGGACTTCCTGGTTTATTTCTTTTAGTAACAGAAAAAATCCTACTTTTTGATAGACCTCGAGCCGCTCTATTTTTAAATTTGAGCTTCTAGGTTTATTTTAACAGAGAAAATCTTTTTTTTACAAAATTGATTGAGATGCTTTTTTTAATGACCTTTTGGGTTTGTAACAAGCATTGAACTTCTTCGTCTTTTTAATTTGGACTTCTTATTTTTAGATTTTTTAACTTGCATCTTGGTTTTGTACTAAGAATTGAACTTCTTGGTTATTTAAATTCAAACCTCTAGGCTTTTATATAACCCCTTTATTATTAAAACGTTGAACTTCTTTGTGTTTTTAATTTGATTTTTTGGTTCTGTAATAAACATTAAACCTCTATGTTTGTGAAATTTCAACCTCTAATTTCTTTTGGAAACATGGAAAATGTTTTCTTTAAATAATTTTTTGAACTACCAAGTCTTTTAAAACTTTTTTAGTTTTTCCTTATTTTTTAATTTTAACTTCTTCATTTTATTATTTGGTAATGAGAAAACATCTAAGTTTTTATCCTTTGAAGTTCTCTTTTTTTACTTTGAACTTCTTAGAAAAAATATGGTTTTAAATAAGCAAACAATTTTCTAGGTTTTTAAATTTGAACTTCTAGGTTTTTTGACCTTCTCGGTTATTTCAAATTGAACTTCTAGGGTTTTCAAATTTGAACTTCTATGTTTTTTTGACCTTGTCGGTTATTTCAAAATTTCTAGTTTTTTTTAAAAATCCTTTTTTATATACTTTTTTTGAACTACTGTGTTATTTTGAGTTGCCTTCTCTCTTATTTTTTAGAAACGAGGAAAATCTAACTTAAAAAATGGTTATTTTAGGACACCAAAACAACATTTTTGTATGTGTTTTTGAACATGCAAAGACATGGTGAACCTCTCTCACAAGAATTTTTAAACTTTCTCGCGTAGGTCACTTGAACTTCGAGCAACAAAATAGTTAGAATTTGCCTTTTATTCTTCTATTCTCATACGAAAATGCAGACCATGCAGTACATGAACTTCCGACGGTTATCAATTTGAACTTCTCTCTGTTTCGCTTTAGTAATGGAAAAAATCCGAGTTTTTTATAGACATCGAACCGCTCTTACTGTTTTATTAGATTTGTGTATTTTTTAGAAATGTGAAAATTGGTGTTTCGTTAGAAACATCAAACTTCTTCATTATTTCGAATTGAACTTATTAGTTTTATTCTCTAGTAACCGGAAAAATACGATTTTTCAAAAAAAATCAAACTGCTCCATTTCTCAAATTGAACTTCTTGGTTTTATTCTCTGTTCATGAGAGATGCATTGAACTACTCCGGTTTTTTAAATTGAACTTCTTGACTTTAATCTTTAGTATTCGGGAAAATCTGAAAGCGCCCCTTTTCCAAGCACACAGAGAGCGCCCCTTTTCCAACCAGAAAACATAAAATTATAGTTTTGAGGCACAAACTATGAAGTACATCAGCAGGATATATCCTAGTTTAACTACTGTTTGCACCACGTACACATGATAGGAATATATAACTTTGCCCACATATGTATGAATTTTTAAGTGGCCAAGTGTAGTGCGAAGACCCCAAAAGGGCAAAATCCAACAACTCGTTGAACTAAAATTCTGCGGTGCTGTACTTCCAATTAAACTGAAAATGGCTCATACTGTCTTACAAACTCTCCCTTGACCTGAAATCTGTGCTAAACTTGATTGATTAGAAAGGTTTCTACCAAAGCATAACACCAAACATTTTTGTACGTTTCACACACACCAACAGCAGCTAGCAAGGAGCCGCGACGTCAAGCAGGTTCAATGTGCAGTAGCAGCTAACAGGATGGGGGAAGGAGGTGAAAGCTTCAGAAATGTTTTCGTGGAACATCATAAGTGGACGCCCCACTACAAGAAACAAGGAGTAGTGAACCAAGGAAATACATTGCAAATAGAACACATCAAGAATTTCTCGGAAGAATAAAAAATAGAGGACCACACGTACTCGAAACTGATGGAAGCAGTATTCTTGTTCATGGTGGCATTTTAGCAAACACAGGGTATGCACCCCATATAGATATGTGCACAGAGTCAACACTTAGCTCTTCACGGCCATTGTCGAGCACTACACTGCTCCTCAAGAAGGGCACTACTTCTCATTCTATAATTACTGAACGTCACCAATACAAATGTCTGAACTTCGACTACCATCAACTAATTTTGCCCAATTAAAAATGCTTCTTTTACAAAAATTGTTGTAGCGTACTCACGCACATAACATGCATGCACACAACCATGGCAGAGAAAGCTGAAGGGGAAAAGAATAAGAGTAGGAGTTCATTGAAAAAATCTTGTTCCTTTTCGTCACGCGTTTTTTCAGTAACGAAACAGCCTGCATGGTCCTTTGCCACCAGACAATAGCATTACCTGAACTTTAACCCCCACCCAATTCAAACTGCAGCCCCCTCGGCACCACGCCCAGCATGCCGGACAGACGCATGCCACACCCTGCCGTCGTCGGTGTTGCATGTCTGGTGGGGCGACACTACTGCATGTTGCGCTCCATCTGCAGCTTCAACGGCTGAAATGGAAGCTATGGGGGAAGGAAACAAAGCACCATAAGCTAGCTATAACGAAGTTGAAGAAGTAGCAGCAAAGGCTGTAGGTGCAGGGGGAGGGGTGTACTGCCAGAGAAATTTGAGATGGCGGTCTAAGAAACTGACACCATGCTATATCAAAACATGTTGTTTGTTATTTCTGAAAGCATCCGTGTTTGTAAAGTCTGGCACTGATCCAGGGAGATGCATCATCATAAAAAAAATATAGAGAACTGAATACTTGGGAAAACAAATTGAAGTATCTGCAGGGAGAAATCAACTTGAACCGGTAATACAGCCAGACCGTTCATCCCTTTTCATATAATTTCACACAGATGCTGAGTATACTGATCAAAATGTGTTTTTTTAGTACGCACATGAGACTATAAGCTTCAGATGATGCAATGTTGGTCACGGAAATTTTCTAATAATCTATGAAGAAGCTAAGAAATGAAAAACAGGGAAAAAACACTCTGAATGTACTAAACAAATACTGCACATCCTGAACCTTAATCCACATTCATTCTGAACTTCACCACTACCCTGCAAAATATGATGAGTTGGTTCTCATCGTGGCACCACTAGAAGCCAAGGCGCACAAATATGGAATGGGAGCAGGACACGCCGGCAATTCTACTACTCCATGCGACAGAGTTCAATCATCTAAGATGGGGAGTTGGAAGCGACAGGAGGAGGAAGGTTAGTGCGCGTTTGGAGAGAAGGTCACCTGTGGACATGAACTTGGCAGGTGGATGACGGGGAGAGGTGATGTGCTGCCGTGGACGGAACCAAGCGGACGCAGGGATTCCGCCTCGGAGCGGCGTCTCTATCGCTGCTCCTAGTCTCCACCAAGCAAACATCGAGGCCGAGTGCTTGCGGGGGTGGCCGTCTGGCCTGGTTGGCTTGCACGGGGAAGACGGCGGGGCTGGATTGAGCGGGGCCACGGGAGGAGGCAAACGGGGCGGCGCCGGGAAGCCGGGAGGTGGAGGCTCGCGGCGGCCCAGCCAGGAGGTGGAGTCATGACGGTGCATCTGTCGGGGAGGGAGGTGAGGGCGGAGGTGCATCTGCTGGGGAGGGAGATGGGGGCGGCAGCGCTTCTGCCGTCGGAGGGAGGTGGGGACGGCGGCGAGTTGGGGAAGGCGGTCCGGCGGCGCGCCGGGAAGGTGCACGGGCGGTGTCACGTCGGGGACGGCAAGTGGGTGGCGTGCTGGGCAGGGCGGGCCGGCGGCGAGGTCGGGGAAGTTGGGGATAAGGTGCAGCGCGGCACTTTTCCCCCCTCATTGGGCCGGTTTGGCAACATCCATCGGGCCCTATATAGGGGCCGCTGTGATAAGAATAGTTATTCTGATCCCAGGATCAGAATAGTGCTACCCTATAT
>NC_041381.1:117004911-117013087 GCF_002162155.2 Triticum dicoccoides
AGAAGAGAAGGAAGGGGCGGCGAACCCCCTCCTCTCCTTCTCCAATTAGGCCACCTACCATAAGGGGGGCGCGCCACCCCTTGTGTGCTGGTGTTCTCCCCTCCCATGGCTCATGTGGCCCATATGTCCCCCCGGGGTTTCCAGTAACCCCTCCGGTACTCCGCTAAATACCCGATACACTTCCGGTGTCCGATTACCATCGGCCTATATATCAATCTTTACCTCTCGATCAATTCGAGACTCCTCGACATGTTCGGAATCACATCCGGGGCTCTGAACAACATTCGGTCACCAAATCACATAACTCATATAATACTATATCGTCAACAAACATTAAGCGTGTGGACCCTACAAGTTCGAGAACTATGTAGACATGACCAAGACAGCTCTTCGGTCAATAACCAATAGCGGAACCTGGATGCTCATATTGTCTCCCACATATTCTAAGAAGATCTTTATTGGTCGAACCATTATGGAAACATACGTAATTCCCTTTGTCCATCGGTATGTTACTTGCCCCAGATTCGATCATTAGTGTCTTCATACCTAGTTCAATCTTGTTACCGGCAAGTCTCTTTACTCGTTCCGTAATACATCATCCTGCAACTAACTCATTAGTCACTTTTCTTGCAAGGCTTCTTATGATTTGTATTACCGAGAGGGCCCCGAGATACCTCTCTGATACTAGGAGTGACAAATCCTAATCTCGATCTATGCCAACTCAACAAACAACTTCGGAGATACCTGTGGAGCATCTTTATAATCACCCAGTTATGTTATGAAGTTTGATAGCACACAAGGCATTCCTCCGGTATCCGGGAGTTGCATAATCTCATAGTCGAAGGAATATGTATTTGACATGAAGAAAGCAATAGCAAAAAAACTGAATGATCAATATGCTAAGCTAACGGATGGGCCTTGTCCATCACATCATTATCCTAATGATGTGATCCCATTATCAAATGACAACTCATGTCCATCGTTAGGAAACCTTAACCATTTTTGATCAATGAGCTAATCAAGTAGAGGCTCACTAGGGACACAGTGCTTGTCTATGTATTCACACATGTATTTAGGTTTCCAATCAATACAATTCTAGCATGAATAATAATCATTTATCATGAATAAGAAAGTATAAAATAACAACTTTATTATTGCCTCTAGGGCATATTTCCTTCAAAACCAACCCGTTATGCATGCATATCCGACACCCACCAAGCATGGTGGGGCTATATGAGGGAGTCCTCGATTAGGGGGTATCCGAACAGCCGGACTGTATACATCATCCGAACTATTGAAGCGTGAAGATACAAGACTCAAGACTCCGGCCCGTGTCCGAATGGGATTCTCATTTGCATGGAAGGCAAGCTTGGCGATCCGGATATTGTGTTTCCTTCCTTGTAACCGACTCCATGTAAACCCTAGCCCTCTCTGGTGTCTATATAAACCGGAGAGGTTGGTCCTTAGAAGGCCGGTCACAATTACAATCATACCATCATAGGCTAGCTCTTAAGGTTTAGCCTCTATGATCTCGTGGTAGATCTACTCTTGTACTACTCATATCTTCAATATTAATCAAGCAGGAAGTAGGGTTTTACCTCCATCGAGAGAGCCCTAACCTGGGTAAACATTGTGTGCCTCGCTTCCTGTTACCATCAGACTAAGACGCATAGATCGGGACCCCCTACCCGAGATCCGTTGTTTTGACACCGACATTGGTGCTTTCATTGAGAGTTCCTCTGTGTCGTCGCCGCAAGGCTCGATGACTCGTCTCGTCGTCAAGGACAACATTACCTCAGGGGGAGCACTGGTCGTAGGCCAAACTCTTCGACTTGGCAGCTTTATCATGGCTGCCCCATCGGCGGTTGCGCCGACGATGGCCTCTTGGGTCATTACGCATAACCTTCACTTCAGTTCGGAGCTCACCAAACATATGGATCTGATGGAGCTCTCCTCCCTTAATGAGCTCTTGGATCACATCGCCGCTCTGGGAGTCGCTACAGACTATCACCGGATCGGGCTTAAACCCGACCGAAGGGACATTAGATCCCCACTGGCCACCCATGAGATAGCGGTAGTGGAGGAACCACACACGGATTGCCCCTCAACTTTGAGGACGAATTATGTCCGGATCACCGAACTCCTTGAGCCGAACACCTGCTCAAAGGAAGACATGACCCGGGTCCCGGACTTAAAATTGGGCATCGGGCCGAAGAAATTGGGCAACACTCCGGATCCCGAACTGTTAGGCTCGGAACCTCCCATGCCCCTGGGTGTTAGATCGGATCAGAATCCAGATTCAGCTAACAACACCCACCTGGACTTAAACCGTCTCTCCCGCATCAGGCAAGAGCCCCAGGAGACTGTACATCGCTACTGGGCCAGATTCCTCCTTGCGCTTAACAAGGTCAAGGACTGCCGCGAGGAGGACGTAGTCTCACTCTTCTGCAAAAACTGCACGGACAAAGGACTCCTTAATGCTATAAGTCGCCGTGACATAGTACACTTCACGGACTTGGCAACCATAATACAGAAGTACTTTGCAATGGAAAGCACCTAGAAAACCCAAACAGAATTTTGGGATAGTATGGCTCTCACCAAGACCTTTGTCCGAACTAAACAAGTGAACTCTCGTAAGTCGGCCGATCCAATTCCCAAGAAACCAAAGCACACCCCAGGGTGGGGAACCGTATTGGAAGAATGGCTTGATGGGCCATGTAAACTCCATAGTGCTCCGGACACAACACCAACCCATAGCCTTAGGGCGTGTTGGATACTCTGGCGGGTTGCAAAAAGTGGCGAGGATCTTCTTGCAAACCGTAAAGCAGAACAACATCCCGCCAACGAGCACAATACGATACTAACAGTCTTCAAGACTTTCGCCTCAAACAATAGGCGCAAGCGAGCACATCGAAGCTCCGCGGAATTTTGCCATGTGGCAAAAATAAACCCCTGGAACGACACTGCTATAACTTTCAATGCCCGTGATGAACCTCGATTCCAGACCGTCCGGGCACCAGCCGCTCTGGTCCTTAGCCCAATCATGGACGGCTTCCGGCTCACTAAAGTACTCATGGACGGCGGGAGCGGATTAAACTTGATCTATGAAGAAACGCTCAACAAGATGGAAATTGATAAAAGCCGCATTGAACAAAGTGGCACAGCCTTCAGGGGAATTATCCCTAGTCGGGAAGCGCGGTGTGCGGGAAAAATCACACTCCATGTGGTATTCGGCACCCCGGAGAACTACAAGTCCGAAGAAATCACATTCCAAGTGGCTCCTTTTAGCAGCGGATACCACGCCCTTCTAGGGCGGGATGCATTTACGAGCTTTCAAGCCATACCCCATTACGGGTGCATGAAGCTTAAAATGCCCGAGCCCAATGGAATCATCACTCTAGCCAGTAATTCGGACGTCGCACTTCGTGTCGGAAACAAAACCCCAGCACTAGCCCTGGACGTATTATCCAAAGCCCTAGCAGCCGAAGAATTAACAATGCTACGGGCCATCATGGATAGGGGCGACGTGATACTCGACAAGTGATCCAAGTACACCTCATTTAAACCCACAGACGAGATAGTCAAATTCCAAGTCCATCCAACGGACCCCACGAAGACAGCTTCCATCGGGACGCAGCTGAGCCCCGCAATGGACGCCACACTACGAGACTTTTTACGCCAGAATTGGGACATTTTCGCCTGGCACCCATCGGACATGCTGGGCATCCCACGCGGATTGGCCGAACATAGCCTTAACATACTAAAGGGATACAAACCTGTCAAACAGACCCTAAGGCGATTTTCAGAACCCAAACAACATGCAATGGGGGAAGAGCTAGCCAAGCTACTTGAGGCTGGATTCATCAGAGATATCAAACATCCGGATTGACTGGAAAATTTGGTAACGGTACCAAAGAAGGACAAATCCTGGCGCCTATGCGTCGACTTCAAAGACCTCAACAAGGCTTGCCCCAAGGATCCCTTTCCCCTACCTCGCATCGATGAATTTATCGATGCCACAGCTGGACACGACTCGCTGTGTTTTCTCGACGCATACTCTGGACACCATAAAATAGAGATGGCAGAGTCTGACCAAGCTGCAACAGCTTTCATAATGCCATATGGCCCTTTTTGCTTCAACACTATGCCTTCCGGGCTTAAGAATGCTGGTGCAACCTATCAACGCATGATTCAAACATGCTTGGAAAAACAAATCGGCAAAACAGTGGAGGCATATGTGGATGACGTGGTCATAAAAACAAGACATGATGAAACCCTAATAGATGACTTGAGGCTTACATTCGATAACCTCCGGACATACGACATCAAGTTTAATCCGGAAAAATGCGTTTTCGGCATCTCCTCGGGGAAACTGCTGGGCTTCATTGTTTCCAATAGAAGAATTGAAGCGAATCCGGAAAAATCCGAGCTCTATCGTAGTTGGATATACCAACAGACCTCAAGCAGATCCAGAAACTAGCTGGATGTGTGGCCACTTTAAGTCGCTTTATCTCCAGGTTAGGAGAAAAGGCATTACCTCTTTACCGCCTCCTTCGGTGCACCGAACACTTCGCGTGGACGGATGCAGCCACGGCCGGACTCGATGAAATAAAGACCTTACTGGCCAGTAATCCAGTCCTAACAGCGCAAAATATTGGCGAGCCCATGCTACTGTACATAGCCGCAACACATCAAGTTGTAAGCGCAATGCTCGTCGTCGAACGAGAGGTGGACGGATACAAATTCCCGCTCTAAAAGCCGGTTTATTACGTATCCACAGTGCTCACCCCATGCAAATCCCGATACCCACACTATCAAAAAATAGCATACGCGGTCTTCATGGCATCCCGGAAGCTGCGACACTACTTTCAATAGTGTTCGATTACGGTGGCCTCTGAAGTACCACTCAATGACATAATAAATAACCGCGACGCCACGGGCCAGATTGCTAAATGGGCTATCGAGCTCCTTCCGTTCGACATAATATACAAACCATGGTGGGCCATCAAGTCGAAAGTACTGGCTGACTTTGTCGCCGAATGGACAGAAGCCGAACTCCCGAAAGAGTATGGCGCGTATTCCAACTGGATCATGCACTTCGATGGCTCCAAAATGCTGGCCGGATTGGGAGCAGGTGTAGTCCTGACGTCTCCCACCGGAGACATGGTCCAGTACGTCCTCCAAATATTACACACAGATTCCAACAATGCAGCCGAATATGAGGCTCTGTTGCACGGTCTTCGGATGGCAGTCTCTATGCGCATCCAACGCCTGGAAGTGCGCGGGGATTCGAACCTCGCAATATCACAAATAAACGGAGACTTTGATGCCAAGGATCCGAAAATGGCGGCCTACCTTAATGCCATCCTCAAAATGTCAGCTCAATTCGAGGGGCTCGAATTCCACCATGTGGCTCGAGAAAACAATCACGCGACTAACGTTCTCGCCCATATGGGCGCTAAACGCGACCCTATCCCATCTAACATATTTCTGGAAAGGTTGTTCAAGCCATTCGTAGTATGGGAAGGGAAGTCTAGCAATACTAGCACGGATCCGAACACACCCCCAGATTCCGAACAATCAAACATAATCGGAGGCTCTACCACCAAAATAACATCTACGGCCCATGAAATCATGGCCGTAGTCGCCCCATGGACTGAGCCTTTCTTGGCCTACCTAAATAGGCAGGAGCTCCCAGAAGACCAAAACGAAGCACGCTGCATTGTCCGGTGTTCTAAAGCTTACAAAGTCCATGAAGGGGAACTCTACAAGAAAAGTGCCACCAGTGCTCCAAAGATGCATCTCCGAGGAGGAAGGGCGGAAGCTCTTGGCTGAAATCCATGCTGGACTGGGCGGACACCATGAGAGAGTCCTGGATTAGGGCGTATCCGGACAGCCGGACTGTGTACAACGTCTGGACTATTGAAGCGTGGAGATACAAGACTCAAGACTTTGGCCTGTGCCCGGATGGGACTCTCCTTGGCGTGGAAGGCAAGCTTGGCGATCCGGATATTGTGCTTCCTTCCTTGTAACTGACTCCATGTAAACCCTAGCCCTCTCCGGTGTCTATATAAACCGGAGAGGTTGGTCCTTAGAAGACTGATCACGATTACAATCATACCATCATAGGCTAGCTCTTTGGGTTTAGCCTCTACGATCTCGTGGTAGATCTACTCTTGTACTGCCCATATCATCAATATAAATCAAAAAGGAAGTAGGGTTTTACCTCCATCGAGAGGGCCCGAACCTGGGTAAACATCTGTGTCCCTTGCTTCTTGTTACCATCAGCCTTGACGCACAAATTGGGACACCCTACCCGAGATCCGCCGGTTTTGACACCGACATTGGTGCTTTCATTGAGAGTTCCTCTGTGTCGTCGCTGTCAGGCTCGATGGCTCCTTCAACCATTATCAACGACGCTGTCCAGGGCGAGACTTTTCTCCCCAGACAGATCTTCGTGCTCGGCGGCTTCGCACTGCGGGCCAATTCGCTTGGCCACCTGGAGGAGATCGATAGCTATGCCCCCGGCGACCAGGTCAGGTTCGGAAACTTGAACTACATAGCGGATATTCGCGGAGACTTGATCTTCAACGGATTTGGGCCAGCACCAGGAGCGTCGAACAGTCACGATGAGCACGGCTTACACCTGTTGTCAGATGATGCTTGGGATATCACCCCGACAGAAGCCCCAGATCTAAATCCGGGGCAGATTGCGTTGCCTAAGGGCGGAGGGCTGGACCCCGCCCCGCAGGCCGTGACCTCATCGGCGATGGAGCCAAACACAATCCTCACTACCGAGGGAGCCTGTGACTCTGGACCCCCGGATTCATATCCGGATGTAGGTTCCAGTCCGCGCGCTTCCGAGCTTGCCGGGCCTGGTTGGGCTCCGGTGATGGAGCTCACCGCTGCGGACATCTTTCAGCACTCGCCCTTCGGCGACATGCTGAACCATTAAGTCTCTCTCATTGTCAGGAGACTCTGGGCCGAACTATGTCTGGCTTGAGTGGGAAGCCGGCGACGACGGAATTCGTTGCCCACCCACCACCCACTTCATTGCCATGGTCGATGATTTAACCGACGTGCTTGACTCCGACTCCGAAGACATCGACGGTATAGACGACGATGCAAGAGAACTACAGGAGCCACCGCTCATAGGGCGGTGGACGGCCACCTCCTCATACGATATATATATATGGTGGATACTCCAAAGGAAACCAATGGCGGCGAGGCAACTGAGGATAACCCCTCAGGAAGAAAAGCAAAGCATGTGTGTCATCGGCGCCACTCCAAGCCTCGCCACATCAACACCGGCCCCGGAGACAAAAGCAGTCCGGATGGTGCCGAAGAGGAATATAGCCCTGGTCAGCCTACCCTCAAGCAGGTCGGACTTGTCACAACCTAGCTAGTCATGCATTAGAGTGTTGCATCATGTTTACTCTTTCATCAGAAACTTGAAATGGGGATGACAGAACCCCCAGTCCCCTCTGAAACCAACTAGGGTTTACTAAAATAATTTTCAATGAACCTGAAATGCCCTTCTAAAATGTCCATCATTTTTGTCTTGGTTCAGAACCTCTGCCAAAAGTGGTGCACATTTTCCTAGGCCATCTTAGGGTTTTTGAATTAATTCATAAATATTTGAATTTGGGCATTTAAAATTATATAAAATATTTAATTGCTCAAATACCTCCAAACTAAAATGTTTCATGTTGGAAATAATCCAGCTATGGACCAGGAGTGATTTGGTGATTTTTGAAGTTGCCTAGGTATTTTATTTAATTCAACAAAGTTGCAGAAGTATTAGAAAATCAGAAAACAGAAGAAAATGAAAAAAACTTACCTGGCGCCTGCCCCGGCCCACCTGCCGGCCCAGCCCAGCACCGCTCCAGCGAGCTGCTTGCCGGCCAGGCAGGCAGGCAGGTGCCCGACGGCGACCGGGGCGTGCGCCACGCACCTGCTCGCCGCCTCGCCGCTCCCCTCGCCAGGTGACGTCGAGGATCGGCCTCCCTCTCTCCCCCGAACCCCCCAGACACCCCCTCTCCTCTCCAGCTCCTCCCCCTCGCACGCCCCAGCCATGGCCGACGCCATCGCCGCCACCCCCTCGCCGTAGCCACGCCCTCCGACCACCCCACGCCGTCTCACCGTGTCCAGGAGCTCCGCCGCTGTCCACTTCATC
>NC_041381.1:117013220-117055373 GCF_002162155.2 Triticum dicoccoides
CCTCCCCCTCGCACGCCCCAGCCATGGCCGACGCCATCGCCGCCACCCCCTCGCCGTAGCCACGCCCTCCGACCACCCCACGCCGTCTCACCGTGTCCAGGAGCTCCGCCGCTGTCCACTTCATTGAGCAGCCGAGCCCCGAGCGCTCGCAACGCCCGAGACCACCGCACCAACCTCGCCCGAGCTCACCGTCGCCGGAGATCCCCTTCAACGCCGTCGTCACTCCGGTCCATCTTCGGCCGCACCAAGAACTCCGTCGCACTCACTGTGAGCTTAGCCATCTTCCCCTCCCTTCCGTTCTTGCTCCCGAGCCGTGTAGCAACCTCCCGGAGCTCAACCGCACCCACCGCCGTGGAGCTCGTCGCCGACGTGCTCCCGGTCATCCTCCGGCCACAAGATGGTGTCCATCTTACTCACCAAGTTCCGCAGCATCTAGCTAGTTACTCCACGAGCCTCACCGAACCCTCTAGCGCCAAGTTCACCTCCGACCGAACCCCGGTGGCCGCCAAAGTCGTCGCCGGCGCCAACTCCGGCCATCCCGACCTCAACGGACTCCGCCAAGAGCTGCGGTTTGTCCTCAGCTTCCCTCCGGTGGTCTCCGCGGCCCATTTGGTGGCCGAAATGGCCAAAACCACTTCCGCCGCCGCGTCGGGCTCGCCGGCGGCTAAACGCCGGTGCATCCGACCCGGGTTTGACCACGGGTGGGCCCTGGTTGACTCCCCTGAGTCAATGACAGGTGGGGCCCAGCCCTGTTAATTAAACAGGATTAGTTTTAATTAAGTTTTAATTAAATTAATCACCCTGACATGCGGGACCCACTGTCAAGTTTGACCTGGACCAGTTCCGTTGACCTGCTGACGTCACACTGACGTCAGGCTGACGCAGTAATGGATTTTCTGGATTTAAATTAAATCAGGAAATTCCAGAATATTATTTAAACTTCAAAAATTCATAACTTTTATTCTGTAACTCCAAATTGGACAAATTATATATGAAAAATGATCAGAAAAATCCAATCTATCCATCTGTACTATTTTCATGCATGATCAAACAAGTTAAATTGATGTTTTAAGCAAAACAAGGAAAAGCACTTTAAAAGGCCATATTTGAATTTGAAATTTGAATCCTTGATTCAAATTTGTTCAAACCCTTCTGGTTTTAGTTGCATTAGCCCAATACACTCATATTGCCATGTTTCATGCATGCATCATATTGTTGCACATTGTTTGGTGATGTTTGTGTATCGGTGCTCTCTGCGGCAGGTTCTGTCCCCGAGGAGTACCGTGATTACCCTAACGAAGAACCGTATCAGTGCATCGAACCATCAGGCAAGCAACCAACCATTTGATCATATCGATACAATCCCATGTTCTCGCTCCTGCTCTCTTTTACTGCATTAAGACAACGCGATTCAAACTGCTGTGTGCTACGGTAGTTGAACCCATTTCCTCTGCATGACCTGTCATTGCCACAGTAACTAGATGAAACCCACTAGCATGTGTAGGAGTTGCTTGAGCCATATGTATGTGTTATTCCTACCTTTCTATGCCTGCTATGCTTAGAGTCGTGTCAGGTCTGGTTCATCTGGGTGATGGGCTGGAGTGAAATGGTTATGTCGGTAATGGGAGTGGTGTGGTGAACACGATTTGGTAAAGGTATCGATGAAAGGCCATGTAGGAGTACATGGTGGGTTGTTTCATTGAAGCCGACCTTAAGCACTGAGATCTGTATGTGTGATTTAAGAATCAGCTACTACCATGCATTGGGCCCGAAACCAATGGACCCTCTCGGCTTCTTATTCACCCTAGTTCTCCGTCCAGGAGTTGCAAGTAGTTTCTGGTGTTTGTAGCCTACTGGAGGCCGTGGACAGCGCTGACCGTAGGGGTGGGCTGTGATGCGGTAGGTACGTGGCCGGGTGTACCGAATACCCGTTAGGTATCTCGGGAACCCTGTTCACATCGTTCGGGGCTGTATGGGAAACCTCGGCCGGACTCCCTGCGGATGGAACCTGGATAGGCGATAAACCTGGACTGGAGGCTTAGGTGATTAGGTAGGTCGTGGCCGACACCCACGTTGGGCTTCCGCTTGAAGGTTGCCGAGTACATGTCGTGTAAACGACGGTAAGTGGTGAGAGCGTGTATGAAGAAGTACCCCCTGCAGGGTTAACATGATCTATTCGAATAGCCGCGTCCGCGGTAAAGGACTACTTGGTTGCCTATACAGTTCATAGACAAGTAAATGGAAACTACTAAAAGCCTCAAGATAAGTGTGAGTGCCGAGGATGGCTCTTCCGTAGGAAGACGGAGATGGATCCTCGGTAGTGTATTGAAGTGGTGAGTAGTGGACTCGTGTGCGCAAAACCATTTCAAGTTGGAGTATCGTAGGATAGCCTAGCCAAGAGTCAAAGCTGGCTTGCTGCAATAACTCCACCAACCCTTCTTGATACTATGCATGTATGTAGGATCTGATGTAAGTCTTGCTGAGTACCTTTGTACTCATGTTGCTATAATCTACATTTTTACAGAAGACGCTGCAACCCCTTCTGATGGGTTCTATGCAGACATTGACATCAACGAATAGGCTAAAGACCCAGGTGGTGACCCTGAGCTTGTGAAGGACCACGTAGTATAGCTAGGCTTTCCAAGCCTCTTTTATTTTACTAGTTGTCTGTACTCAGACAAGTTACTTCCGCTGCTGGTTTGTATGACTGTATGACTTGTATGTTGGGTCGTGAGACCCGTACCTTTGTGTATGTTATGTATGGCTCCCTGAGCCTTAAATAAAGTACTTGTGTCATAGAGTCATGTTGTGATGCTTCGTTGTATTTGCACATATCGAGCATATTGTGTGTATGATTGAAATGCTTGGTATGTGTGGGATCTGACTATCTAGTTGTTTATCTTTAGTAGCCTCTCTTATCGGGAAATGTCTCCTAGTGTTACCGCTGAGCCATGGTAGCTTGCTACTGCTCTGGAACACTTAGGCTGGCCGGCATGTGTCCTTCTTCGTTCCTGTGTCTGTCCCTTCGGGGAAATGTCACGCTTTGAGTACCGGAGTCCTGTTAGCCCGCTACAGCCCGGTTTACCGGAGTCCTGTTAGCCCAGTGCTACATCCCAGACCCACTTGCTGATGACCGACACGTTCGAAGCTGGGTCATGGATGCCTGTCCCTGTAAGTCTGTGCCACTTTGGGTTTACGACTAGTCATGTCAGCCTGGGTTCTTTATCATATGGATGCTAGCGACACTATCATATACGTGAGCCAAAAGACGCAAACGGTCCCGGGAAAAGGCAAGACGACACCCGTGGGGATACCGTGCGTGAGGCCGCAAGGTGATATGAGGTGTTACCAGCTAGATCGATGTGACATCGAGTCGGGGTCCTGACAGCGTTGGCATCAGAGCCAGGTTGCCTGTAGGTTCTCCAAGCCAAACTGGTCGATGTTGAGTCTAGAAATTCTTTAGTTATATGTAGGGGAATTGTTTGTGGGTTGGAACGTAAGGCTCTTTTTACTCCTTATACCTTATGACTTTCTGATCTGAGTCAGTCCATTCTTCTACCGGGGGTTAAGGAATTAGGATCTATTCTCTCTATCAGGATCACGTGTTACTAATCAGTAGTACCTTATAAGTTTGATGGTTACCAGCCTAGTTCAGTTCTACTACCACATTATGTTGTTAGAATGGATTCAGAACTTTGATATGATGATGTTGAGTGTGTATGAAATCCTTTGTCAAATGTCTCAAAATCCTTCTTGAGCATTTACAGCTGTTATGCTGCCAAAATTTCGCTAGAATTCTAATGCCCTTGCATTATGATTGTGCTTTCAGATGGCCACTCGCGACCTCAATCAAGTGGTTCGCCTGACTCGATGCCTAGATGTACCCGGCCATACTGCTAAGTTGGTCAGGGTAATGACTGAGGCTGGATACCGCTGGTATCCCGAGTACACGGTCGAAGAGCAATTCCGAGATTTTAATCAAAGCCAGTATCTCTGCACTGTCAGGATATTTCCATCTTATCCTGGATCCACCGAGCCTCTTCACTGCTCCTATGGACTCGGGGTTACTATTGAGATGGCTGTGCAGGACGCCGCCTACTCTATGATGACCATTATGCGAGTCAGATCTGGGTTATTTCGGGACTCTGATTTCCGGTATATGCCAGGATCACTTCCAGGAGCACAAGGGTATCTCCAGGCTATCTATGCTGACCCCACTCAGGAGGATTCACGGACTCGCACCACTGCTGAGATGCTCGAGGATAAGGACCGTGAAAATCGGGCCTTAAGGCTAGAGCTCTTCAACACCCGTGCTGACCACTGGGCCACTTTGACTCGGTTCGCACCGGCGGTGCAAGCTGGATATTCAGATATGCGCGATCTCTATCCTGTGAGATCTGCTCTGCCAGACGTGATGGTTTGGCGTGATGTAGGAGGCATCACCCCACCTCGCGGTCCCCGCAGGCCACCGTTTGTTGGTCCAAGGCCTCATCCTAGCCCCTATGGTCCACAAGCTCCGCGAGACCGTCTGTTTCCAGATGATCATGTTGAGCTTCCAGGCTATGGAGGTGACTTCTACGAGGACTACTACGGATCGGTCTGAGTTAGTGGTAGTATCACTAGTTCGCACTAGCTGTGTCGTCTATCGTCCCGCATGACTCGTGGGATATGACCTAGTTTGTACTCCTTCCGGAGGTGTAGACAAATAATGTATAGAAGTTTGGAATGCCTCCGATGAGATGTAATCCTCTTTTCACCGTAATAGTACTTTGTTTGGTCTTGTACTAAACCCTGTATGGTGTGTATGACGATGGAATAAAAGAAGCAGTTTCTGTATCTACCATGTCATACGGATGATCATCTTGCATTCCGAGTTATTTCTTACATTATGAATCCTATGTCGGAATTTTACCATCCTGACTAAATCATTGTCTGTTTACCTAGGATGGTCAACACGCGCGCTAACCCTGCTTCCCAAGAGCAGGCCGAAGGCAGTGAAGCCAGGGATGTAAATCTGCCTCATCCTCCTTCACTAGCCGAGGTGATGATGGAAGCTGAGAGAAACAAGCGGGAGACAAACCGTTTGTTGGAGCGTATTGAACAGAATACAGCACACCATCAGAGGGCTAACGTGGTGTCACTCAGTGATTTTATCAAATTGCATCCACCCACGTTCCACCACTCCGTCGAGCCTCTCGACGCTGATGACTGGCTTCGCAGTATCTCTCACAAACTGCGTTCCGCGCTGGTAGCGGAGGCTGACAAGGTCACCTTTGCTGCATATCATCTTGAAGGCCCCGCCAGTCTATGGTGGGAGAATTATGGAGCTATGCGCCCAGCGGGCCATGTCACTACTTGGGCTGAATTCAGCGAGGCTTTCTGTGAACATCACATTCCGGAGGGTCTCATGGACCGTAAACGTGAAGAATTTTGCAGTTTCACCCAAGGCCGACTTTCTGTGGATGCCTATAGCAGGGAGTTTGGTAATCTCGCCCGATATGCAACTGAGGAAGTGTCTACTGACGCCAAGAAGCAAGCAAGGTTTCGTAAGGGCCTTAGTCCTGAGCTTCGCCGCGACCTCCGTCTGCATGAGTGCACATCTTTTTCGAAACTTGTCAACAAAGCCATCAGTGCTGAAACTGGTCAGACTGACTATGACGCAACACGCAAGCATGGACGTGACATGGGTTCCTCATCCGGTGCTGGTCCTCAGAAGCGCCGCGTGTGGGTACCCAACACCGCCCTGCCACCCAGGTTCACACCGAGGCCATCTTTCCAGGCGCCTCGGCCCGTTCAACAGTCTGCTCCAGCCAAGCCCTATGGGGGTCCAACTAACAATGCTCCTCCACGTACCAGTTCCGTGACTTGTTTCAAGTGTGGGGAATCTGGTCACTATATGCGTGAATGCCCCCAGACCAACCCCAATCAATCTGCTAAAGCTGTTGGCCGTGGCAAGCCGACAGGAAAAGTATTCCACGCCAAGCCGGTCACCGCTTCACGTGGCCATGTCAACTGTGTCTCTGCCGAAGAAGCTCAAGAGGATCCCAACGTCGTTCTCGGTACGCTTCTTGTTAATTGCCACCCGGCATCTGTTCTTTTCGATACAGGAGCCTCTCATTCTTTTATATCCGAAAGTTATGCTCGTCTGCATAACGTTGCATTCTGTGACATGCCATCCACTATGGAAATCTCTACCCCTGGGTCTAGACGGCAGACCTCTAGGGTAAGTTATGGAAATGAGATCCAAGTCGACAGACTTGTTTTCCTCGCGTCTTTGATAGCCCTTAAATCTTCAGATATTAATATCATTCTGGGTATGGACTGGATGTTGGCTCATCATGCCCAAATCGATTGCTTCTCTAGGACTGTTCAACTCACCCATCCTTCGGGAAAGATAGTTAATGTCTTGACCCGAATAGCCAAGCGAGAATTATATTCTCTTAACGCCAGCCCTTTGCCAGACCTTGAGGACGTTCCGGTAGTCCGTGACTTCCCGGATGTCTCTCCAGAGGAATTGCCAGGTGTTCCACCTGACAGGGATGTTGAGTTTGTAATAGACCTCATTCCAGGAACCGTTCCGATTGCTAGAAGACCTTATAAGATGGCACCCCTAGAACTAGCCGAGCTTAAGAAACAACTCGATGAGTCCTTGAAAAAGGGTTTCATCCGACCTAGCTCATCTCCGTGGGCTTGCCCCGTCCTATTCGTCAAGAAGAAGGATGGTACGGACCGGATGGTTGTAGATTACCGACCTGTCAATTTGGTCACAATCAAGAACAAATATCCGCTTCCCAGGATCAACGACCTGTACGATCAGCTCGCTGGATCCTCAGTCTTCTCCAAGATGGATTTGAGATTGGGCTACCACCAAATCAAAATCAGGAACGGGGACATTCCTAAAACGGCCTTTGTTACTCGTTACGGCCAATACGAGTACACCGTCATGTCCTTCGGTTTAACCAACGCTCCAGCCACCTTTTCTCGGTTAATGAACTCAATCTTCATGGAGTATTTGGATAAATTCGTCGTGGTTTACCTCGATGATATACTCATCTACTCCAAGAACGAGGAAGAACATGCCGAACATCTAAGGCTAGTGTTGCAGAAACTTCGAGAGCATCGCCTTTATGCCAAATTTTCTAAATGTGAATTCTGGTTGTCAGAAGTGACCTATCTGGGTCATGTAATATCTGGTAAAGGTATTGCTGTTAACCCTGAGCGAGTTCAAGCCGTCCTTAACTGGACTCCACCTGAATCGGTCAAGCAAGTTCGGAGTTTTCTAGGCTTAGCGAGCTATTGCCGTCGCTTTGTCGAGAACTTCTCCAAAGTTGCCAAACCTCTAACCGAACTCCTCAAGAAAGATAAAAAGTTCGAATGGACTCCACAATGTGAGCACAGCTTTCAGGAACTGAAAAGACGCCTGACTTCTGCTCCCGTACTGGTACCGCCAGACTTCTCCAAGGACTTTGTTATCTACTGCGACGCCTCGCGACAAGGACTAGGTTGCATTCTCATGCAAGATCGACACGTAATTGCCTACGCTTCACAGCAATTGCACCCACATGAGGAGAATTATCCTACTCATGATCTAGAGCTTGCAGCCGTAGTCTATGCACTTAAGACCTGGCGACATTACCTCCTCGGTAATCGTTGCGAAATATTCACTGATCACCAAAGTCTGAAGTATATTTTCACCCAACCGGATTTGAATCTCAGGCAAAGACGTTGGGTTGAATTGATCACAGACTTCGACTTAGGAATAACCTACACCCCAGGGAAAGCCAACATCATGGCTGATGCGCTAAGTCGTAAATCTTATTGCAACAATCTGATGTTACAACAAAGTCAACCGCTTCTCCATGAGGAATTTCAGAAGCTTAACCTTCACATTGTTCCTCAAGGTTTTCTCTCCACCATGGTGGCAAAACCTACCCTTACGGATCAAATTATCAAAGCACAGAAGGTAGATCCGGGAATCTCCCGCATCAAGAGGAACATTCAGAAAGGAATTGCGAATTGTTTCTCCATTAATGATCAAGGAGTCGTATACTTCGGGAATCGACTAGTAGTTCCCAAAGTGCGCAACCTAAGGCGATTAATCCTTAAGGAAGCTCATGAATCTCCTCTCACTATTCATCCCGGTAGTACTAAGATGTATCAGGACCTACGCCAGAGGTTCTGGTGGACTAGGATGAAGAGAGAAATTGCTCAGTATATTGCTAATTGCGACGTCTGTCGTCGTGTAAAAGCAGAGCATCAACGGCCTGCTGGCACCCTTCAACCCTTAGCTATTCCTGAATGGAAATGGGATAAAATTGGTATGGATTTCATTACCGGTTTTCCCAGGACCAAGAGAGGGAATAATGCTATTTTCGTCGTGGTCGATCGTCTTTCCAAAGTAGCTCATTTCTTACCTGTTCGTGAGAGTATAACCGCTAGTCAGCTGGCAGACTTATACATCTCCCGAATAGTGTCCCTCCATGGTGTTCCTTTGGAAATTAACTCGGATCGAGGAAGTCTTTTCACCTCTCGATTTTGGGAAAGTTTCCAAAATGCTATGGGAACCCGTCTCTCCTTTAGCACCGCTTTCCACCCTCAGTCGAGTGGTCAAGTGGAACGCGTCAACCAAATTCTAGAAGACATGCTTCGAGCCTCTGTTATCTCATTCGGAATGGACTGGGAGAAGTGCCTTCCGTTTGCCGAATTCGCTTACAACAACAGCTATCAATCTAGCTTGGGTAAAGCCCCTTTTGAAGTTCTCTATGGACGACGATGTCGAACACCCCTTAACTGGTCAGAGACCGGGGAAAGACAATTCTTTGGCCCGGACATGATTCAGGAAGCAGAAGAACAAGTTCGTATCGTTCGTGAAAAGTTGAAAACAGCCCAATCCCGTCAAAAGAGTCAATATGACCTAAAACATAAGGCTATGACTTTCGAGGTTGACGAGAAGGCTTATCTTCGGGTCACCCCTTTGAAGGGAACCCATCGTTTCGGTATCAAAGGCAAATTGGCTCCTCGTTACATTGGACCTTTTCGCATTCTTGCCAAACGAGGAGAAGTTGCCTACCAGTTGGAACTACCTCCGCACCTCTCCAGAGTTCACGATGTCTTCCACGTTTCTCAACTCAGGCGTTGCTTCTCGGATCCTATCCGTGAAGTGGACCACGAAACGCTTGATCTCCAAGATAATCTTACATATCGAGAGTACCCCGTTCGTATCCTCGATCAGGCCGAACGTACCACCCGACGTCATAATATCAAGTTTCTCAAGGTTCAATGGTCGCACCATTCTGAGGATGAAGCAACTTGGGAAAGGGAGGATCGTCTTCGACTCGAGTACCCCGCCTTCTTCCCGGAGGAACCCAAATCTCGGGACGAGATTCTTTTGAGTGGGGGTGAGTTGTCACAACCTAGCTAGTCATGCATTAGAGTGTTGCATCATGTTTACTCTTTCATCAGAAACTTGAAATGGGGATGACAGAACCCCCAGTCCCCTCTGAAACCAACTAGGGTTTACTAAAATAATTTTCAATGAACCTGAAATGCCCTTCTAAAATGTCCATCATTTTTGTCTTGGTTCAGAACCTCTGCCAAAAGTGGTGCACATTTTCCTAGGCCATCTTAGGGTTTTTGAATTAGTTCATAAATATTTGAATTTGGGCATTTAAAATTATATAAAATATTTAAATGCTCAAATACCTCCAAACTAAAATGTTTCATGTTGGAAATAATCCAGCTATGGACCAGGAGTGATTTGGTGATTTTTGAAGTTGCCTAGGTATTTTATTTAATTCAACAAAGTTGCAGAAGTACTAGAAAATCAGAAAACAGAAGAAAATGAAAAAAACTTACCTGGCGCCTGCCCCGGCCCACCTGCCGGCCCAGCCCAGCACCGCTCCAGCGAGCTGCTTGCCGGCCAGGCAGGCAGGCAGGTGCCCGACGGCGACCGCGGCGTGCGCCACGCACCTGCTCGCCGCCTCGCCGCTCCCCTCGCCAGGTGACGTCGAGGATCGGCCTCCCTCTCTCCCCCGAACCCCCCAGACACCCCCTCTCCTCTCCAGCTCCTCCCCCTCGCACGCCCCAGCCATGGCCGACGCCATCGCCGCCACCCCCTCGCCGTAGCCACGCCCTCCGACCACCCCACGCCGTCTCACCGTGTCCAGGAGCTCCGCCGCTGTCCACTTCATCGAGCAGCCGAGCCCCGAGCGCTCGCAACGCCCGAGACCACCGCACCGACCTCGCCCGAGCTCACCGTCGCCGGAGATCCCCTTCAACGCCGTCGTCGCTCCGGTCCATCTTCGGCCGCACCAAGAACTCCGTCGCACTCACTGTGAGCTTAGCCATCTTCCCCTCCCTTCCGTTCTTGCTCCCGAGCCGTGTAGCAACCTCCCGGAGCTCAACCGCACCCACCGCCGTGGAGCTCGTCGCCGACGTGCTCCCGGTCATCCTCCGGCCACAAGATGGTGTCCATCTTACTCACCAAGTTCCGCAGCATCTAGCTAGTTACTCCACGAGCCTCACCGAACCCTCTAGCACCAAGTTCACCTCCGACCGAACCCCGGTGGCCGCCAAAGTCGTCGCCGGCGCCAACTCCGGCCATCCCGACCTCAACGGACTCCGCCAAGAGCTGCGGTTTGTCCTCAGCTTCCCTCCGGTGGTCTCCACGGCCCATTTGGTGGCCGAAATGGCCAAAACCACTTCCGCCGCCGCGTCGGGCTCGCCGGCGGCTAAACGCCGGTGCAGCCGACCCGGGTTTGACCACGGGTGGGCCCTGGTTGACTCCCCTGAGTCAATGATAGGTGGGGCCCAGCCCTGTTAATTAAACAGGATTAGTTTTAATTAAGTTTTAATTAAATTAATCACCCTGACATGCGGGACCCACTGTCAAGTTTGACCTGGACCAGTTCCGTTGACCTGCTGACGTCACACTGACGTCAGGCTGACGCAGTAATGGATTTTCTGGATTTAAATTAAATCAGGAAATTCCAGAATATTATTTAAACTTCAAAAATTCATAACTTTTATTCTGTAACTCCAAATTGGACAAATTATATATGAAAAATGATCAGAAAAATCCAATCTATCCATCTGTACTATTTTCATGCATGATCAAACAAGTTAAATTGATGTTTTAAGCGGAACAAGGAAAAGCACTTTAAAAGGCCATATTTGAATTTGAAATTTGAATCCTTGATTCAAATTTGTTCAAACCCTTCTGGTTTTAGTTGCATTAGCCCAATACACTCATATTGCCATGTTTCATGCATGCATCATATTGTTGCACATTGTTTGGTGATGTTTGTGTATCGGTGCTCTCTGCGGCAGGTTCTGTCCCCGAGGAGTACCGTGATTACCCTAACGAAGAACCGTATCAGTGCATCGAACCATCAGGCAAGCAACCAACCATTTGATCATATCGATACAATCCCATGTTCTCGCTCCTGCTCTCTTTTACTGCATTAAGACAACGCGATTCAAACTGCTGTGTGCTACGGTAGTTGAACCCATTTCCTCTGCATGACCTGTCATTGCAACAGTAACTAGATGAAACCCACTAGCATGTGTAGGAGTTGCTTGAGCCATATGTATGTGTTGTTCCTACCCTGCTATGCCTGCTATGCTTAGAGTCGTGTCAGGTCTGGTTCATCTGGGTGATGGGCTGGAGTGAAATGATTATGTCGGTAATGAGAGTGGTGTGGTGAACACGATTTGGTAAAGGTATCGATGAAAGGCCATGTAGGAGTACATGGTGGGTTGTTTCATTGAAGCCGACCTTAAGCACTGAGATCTGTATGTGTGATTTAAGAATCAGCTACTACCATGCATTGGGCCCGAAACCAATGGACCCTCTCGGCTTCTTATTCACCCTAGTTCTCCGTCCAGGAGTTGCAAGTAGTTTCTGGTGTTTGTAGCCTACTGGAGGCCGTGGACATCGCTGACCGTAGGGGTGGGCTGTGATGCGGTAGGTACGTGGCCGGGTGTACCGAATACCCGTTAGGTATCTCGGGAACCCTGTTCACATCGTTCGGGGCCGTATGGGAAACCTCGGCCGGACTCCCTGCGGATGGAACCTGAATAGGCGATAAACCTGGACTGGAGGCTTAGGTGATTAGGTAGGTCGTGGCCGACACCCACGTTGGGCTTCCGCTTGAAGGTTGCCGAGTACATGTCGTGTAAACGACGGTAAGTGGTGAGAGCGTGTATGAAGGAGTACACCCCTGCAGGGTTAACATGATCTATTCGAATAGCCGCGTCCGCGGTAAAGGACTACTTGGTTGCCTATACAGTTCATAGACAAGTAAATGGGAACTACTAAAAGCCTCAAGATAAGTGTGAGTGCCGAAGATGGCTCTTCCGTAGGAAGACGGAGGCGGATCCTCGGTAGTGTATTGAAGTGGTGAGTAGCGGACTCGTCTGCGCAAAACCATTTCAAGTTGGAGTATCGTAGGATAGTCTAGCCAAGAGTCAAAGCTGGCTTGCTGCAATAACTCCACCAACCCTTCTTGATACTATGCATGTATGTAGGATCTGATGTAAGTCTTGCTGAGTACCTTTGTACTCATGATGCTATAATCTACATTTTTTACAGAAGACGCTGCAACCCCTTCTGATGGGTTCTATGTAGACGTTGACATCAACGAGTAGGCTAAAGACCCAGGTGGTGACCCTGAGCTTGTGAAGGACCACGTAGTATAGCTAGGCTTTCCAAGCCTCTTTTATTTTACTAGTTGTCTGTACTCAGACAAGTTACTTCCGCTGCTGGTTTGTATGACTGTATGACTTGTATGTTGGGTCGTGAGACCCGTACCTTTGTGTATGTTATGTATGGCTCCCTGAGCCTTAAATAAAGTACTTGTGTCATAGAGTCATGTTGTGATGCTTCGTTGTATTTGCACATATCGAGCATATTGTGTGTATGATTGAAATGCTTGGTATGTGTGGGATCTGACTATCTAGTTGTTTATCTTTAGTAGCCTCTCTTACCGGGAAATGTCTCCTAGTGTTACCGCTGAGCCATGGTAGCTTGCTACTGCTCTGGAACACTTAGGCTGGCCGGCATGTGTCCTTCTTCGTTCCTGTGTCTGTCCCTTCGGGGAAATGTCACGCTACAGCCCGGTTTACCGGAGTCCTGTTAGCCCGCTACAGCCCGGTTTACCGGAGTCCTGTTAGCCCAGTGCTACAGCCCGGACCCACTTGCTGATGACCGACACGTTCGAAGCTGGGTCATGGATGCCTGTCCCTGTAAGTCTGTGCCACTTTGGGTTTACGACTAGTCATGTCAGCCCGGGCTCTTTATCATATGGATGCTAGCGACACTATCATATACGTGAGCCAAAAGACGCAAACGGTCCCGGGAAAAGGTAAGACGACACCCGTGGGGATACCGTGCGTGAGGCCGCAAGGTGATATGAGGTGTTACCAGCTAGATCGATGTGACATCGAGTCGGGGTCCTGACAGGACTGGTCATGATGGAATACTTGGAGAGGGACAATTATACACCCCCCTCCGACGACGAGGTAAGCCTCAGCAATGACGAATTCGGCGTACCTGAAGACCCAGTGGAACAAGTTCGCTTCAAGCGACGGCTCATGGCCATGGCAAGGAGCCTGCAAAGGAAGCAAGAGCAGCTTAAAACTGACCAAGACGTGCTAGTGGATAGGTGGACCAAGGTACTGGCCACCAAAAAACACGAACTCGACAGCCCCAACAAAGGGCATACACGGCACAACTGGCTACCTCAACTCGAGCAGGAAAACCACAGGCACACACCCAGACGTCCACACATCAATACGGTCCAAGACAGTAAGAAACATACACGAAGAGGCACCCTCAAGCCTCGGCCCAAAGGTCATAAACGTCAGGACAAGGAAACTGGCGCAAAGTCCAGCAACTCCCAGTCCAGTAAACGGACAAAGAACAGCTCAAGCCTATTCGGCCCGAGCCACATGCTCGATCAACCAAACGAAATTCATGGAACTCCTAGAAGGATGGCAAAGCACACCAATAGAGAATGTTGGATCCGCAAAACAAGGTGGTTGGTCGCGGGCCGGAAACAATGAGGAGAGGCGTCTAGTCAACAGAACCCCCCCAGAGCATAAAAATACGGCCGATCGCCCATAATGACATCAACCACAGCAAGTCAATTGCAATACCTCCAGACCTAGTAGTATGGGGGCTCCATAAAGCCCACACGGGTATGAAGCCACGAATAACATCTCCTAAAAGATGTAAGGCACCTTTCCACCATGCGGTAATTTACCGTATGCTAACAGGATAAACCACGTTGACTAGATTCCATGTGGTTAATCACTCAGGCCAGCTATCTGGACACCCATCGGGGAGTCCACGCTACCTCACGGTATAGCGGCTGGGCACACCGGGGCCCGATTAGGGACCCCGGGACCAACAACAAGAGGACACCCAACTGCCTTCGAGCATTTGCATTTAAAAACTAACGATTGACGCAGAACAGGATTGGCGGCGTGGAATCAGCCCGGACAAACTATGGCAGGAACATGCAGGTAGAAGGCAGTTCAGATTTGCTCTTGATCCACTCACAACCCCCTCCAGTCCGGCCACCACAGGTTCCGCCAGATAACACCTCATTTTTATACATCATCCTACTACAATGCGTAGACTTAGAAAATACTTATTGGCCGTCGTTTATCACCGACGCCCCTTCGTCGAAAATGACAGCCACGCTTTGCATTCGCCCGGTTACACCATGGGCTTCACAGTATGGCAATAAAGTCCGACCACCTTTTCGGTCACTCGGCACCCCGAACTTATAGCACTATATGCATCTGCTCCGAATCATGTCTTGGGTCATTGGTTGGGTTTGCGTTCTGTTCTGTCGGCTGAGGTAGCGCTGGGAGAACTACTACGATTGTGTCCCGGTTCAGCCGGACGAGCGCCTCAGTAGAGAAAGCCAAAAATCGACCGTCATGATGAAGCGAGAGCCGATCAGCTGTTCGAGAGGATATAAAATCCTTAAAGATTTATTCCGCACAATGCCATTATAAATGCTGAGTGCGACGGATTGATCTTCTGATCAGGCGCCAATAGAGCCCCTAGTTCGGCCTTCCAGACACTAGGGGCTGCGCCGACCATACTCGAATTCCTATTGCTAAGTGAGAGTAATAAAGCCTTATAGTCCGATTGCCTGGTTCGCGGAGAGAAACACCTCCTTAAAAGGAGCCAACTATGGGATAAAGAGCATTCAGATATATCTCGAACACCCCCGTATTCCTTTTACGAGGGGGCAGAAGCAGACGACTGGCCAACTCTCAGGATTTGCATACATTAAACAGCCGCACAGGAAGATTATATGTTCAAACAAAACAGGAAATATATAATAAAAATGCCATTGTCCCATATTACAAAAAGAGACACAAATTCCCTCAGGGAAACATAATGTCTTTGGCACACTTATCTGCCGCAAGGCGGGCCCCTTTCAGTACACCTTCATAGTACAGCTCGGGCTTGCGGTGCTCCTTACCCTCTGGCGGCCCCTCAGTCATCAGCTTCTCTGCGTCAAGCCTTCTATATAGACTGATCGCTTGATAGCATCAAGCCGAGGACAGGTGCCCACAATCCGCTTGACGAGTCCGAAGTAACTACTTGGAATTGGCTCCACATGCCATAGCCGGACAACTAAGTCCTTCATGGCTAGTTCGGCCGCCTGGTGCAGTTCGACCAGCTATTTCAGCTGATCAATAAATGGTACCGGATAGTTCGGCGCCAAATACTGCGACCAGAAATCCCTCTCCGCAAACTTCTTCTCCTCGGTGCGGTAGAATTCGGCAGCATCTGATATGCTGCAAGGAAGATCCGCAAAAGCCCCTGGAAAAATAAGAATTCAGCTTGCCGCTTAGGATTCTTCCCATTATCACATATAAAGAGCTAAGAATATAGAAGGTCTTACCAGCCGCAACTTTCCGGGCCTCCTGAATGTCCCGCGCAGCACCTCGGGCTTCTTCCCGAGCACCTTCCGCAGCCTCGAGAGCTTGGGCGAGTTCGGATTCTTTCCCTTTTAGACTCTGCTCCAAGCCCTCGCTTTTCTTCACAGCTTCCTGGAGCTCTCGCTCAGCTGTGATAACCCTGGCCTCATGCTTTGCACGAAGCGCCTGTTTGGCCTCAGCCTTCTTGTTGGCATCAGCCAAAGCTTTTTTAGTGCCTTGTATTCGGCACCCACTCCTAGAGCATACAATACAAATATTTCTCGTTATGCACAACTATTCGTTAGTGCCAACTTCAAGACAAATGTTTTCAACATACCTTGCTTGTCTTCCAGTTGCTTCTTTACATGGCCAAGTTCCTCCTCGGCCCGTGTAAGGCTTTGCTTCAGTCCGGACACTTCCGCATTATAAGAGGCCGTCCTCTCTGCAGATGCCTGTTTTCACACAAAAGGGTATACGTCATTCACATAGGCTCCTATGAGGGCAGAGGATTTGATCCCTTGCCCGGCTCTGTCTCCGCCGCCGGACAGTGCATCAGGGGCTACTACTCATATTATGACAATTCCTCAAAGGTTTCCTAGGAAACATACCTCAAAAGCCTTTATAAGGCCAAGGCAGGACTCGTTCAGCCCGCTCTCGGCAGACTGAATCTTCTCGACCACCGCTCCCATGAGGGCCCGATGCTCATCGACAATAGATGCGTTCTTCAACGCCGTCGATAGACCGCCCGATAGCTCTGCTCGAACAGAGGAAGCCGGCGGGGTAGGCAGGCCCCCCACCGTCGATGGTGGCTGCTCGCTCGATCCTGAAATCCAAGAGGTCCCGGGGGCCGTACCCATCCCCGCGTGTCCGGCTCCATGGATATGTCCTCCCTGGTCCGGGTCTTGTTGAGATGACACTTCAGTGTCGTGCCCGGTTTTTGGGGAAGGGGCCCGCAGAGGCGTCTCGCTCGCCAAGACGTCTGAGCCCAGCGAATCCTCTAACGAGGACCGGCTGGCGGAGGACCTTGCCGGACTATGCAAAATATGGTAACAGTTAAAACTACTATACCCAAAAACAATCCTGGACACATATGCGTGTTCCGATACTTACGACTTCTCCAGGGGCTGGGCCCTGGGATCCCACTCCGGGCTGCTATCGGCAGCCATGGTGGATGCCTCTGGGAGGTAACCTTTCCCTCTCTTGGGTGATCCGGCCTCCAGAGATGTGGAGGACGTCCTTTTCCTTCCGCCATCAGAGTGAGGCTCATCCTCCTCTACTTCCTCTTCGTATTCAGACGAAGGATCGTCGCTGGAGTCTTCGTATTTGGCATCCGAAGCCTCGCGATGGCGTAGGCCACTCCGGGTCTTCTTGACCTTTTTGGAGGCCTTTTTCTTTGGCGCCTCGTAAGGCTCAGGGACCAGCATCTTCGTCAGAAGTGGTCCTGCCGGTTCCTCCGGCAAGGGGGCTGGACAATGTATCCGCTCCACCTTCTTTATCCATCCATAAGGTCACAATGAAACGCGATTAAGGTGTCTCCCTCATGACATGCCAGCTGAAGCATGAATAGACAGAGAGCGGCTGTAACTTACCGAGCTTGGAGAATGAGATGATTGATACCCACGGTCCTCGGCAGGGCCTGGCCAAGATTTGCCGGACTTGAAGAGCACCTTCTACATATCCTTGTGGGAGGAATCATAAAGCTCCCGAAGGGTTTGGTGCTCGACTGGGTCGAACTCCCATAGAGTACAAGCTCGATGCTCACAGAACCAGGAGAACTAGCATCACCTGGACTACGTCGACGAGTTTGACGTCCCTATCGACCACGCCTTGAATGCGCGTCTGGAGCAGTGATAGCTCATCAGATGAGGACCAGTTCGGGCCCTTCTCGGTCCAGGACGTGAGTCGCAGTGGAGCTCCGGATCTGAACTCTGGTGCGGCCGCCCACTTTTTGCCGCGTGGTTCGGTGATATAGAACCACTGCTGCTACCACTCCTTGACGGAGTCGTCGAAAGCGCCTTTCGGCCAAACAGCCTTGGTGAAAGAACATGCGGTGCCCCCATGTTTGGTTTTGGTAATTGATGACAATCTCTATGGACTAATGGTTGTCTTGAGTTGTATTTGAAGGATTTGTCCATAGGCTTTTCTTGAAGTCCATGTGTTGGTTTCAAGGAGTTTTTGAGTTGACCAAGGTGCTATTAAGGAATTATCCAAAGATTGGTCATGCGAGTGTTGAGCTTATTGCAAGCATGTCTTGAAGAAGAAGGTTGTGTGATCATTCATGTTTACCTTCAAGACATCATCCAAATGAAGAGAGTTGCAAAGATTCAAGGTTGATCAAGACTAAGTCAAGAGTGAATCAAGTTGATCAACTCACAAAGGGTAGAAGATGTACCGAGAGGGATCAAGTGATCCCATGGTATGGTAAGCATTGTCCATTACACTTTATGTACAAACCCATGGTCTATGTGAGAGTTGTATGTGGGGTTAGGTACGTATCCATGGGCTTGCGTCAAGAGGAAGATATCATACAACCCATGGAAAGGATGACATCAAGTGGTGATCGTCATCAAGATTGCCGTGTGCAAGTTCAAGTGGAGCATCATGAAGAGATCAAGTGCTTGAATCTTGCCATCCATTGTGGTGTCAATGGACATGTGAAGATGTGCCGAAGAGTGTCTCACCCATAGTGAATTATGGGGGAGCAATCATCTAGTCTTCATCGAGCCAACGCAATCAAGAAAGGTGGTCCAACTTGAGGGAGTCAAGATCGTCTTCATCTAGCTCAAGTGGACCATGTGCAAGGCAAAGGTTTTCCCTTGATAGGTTTTCTATTTTACCGGTCTTGTGGTGGTAGTTGGGAGACCGAGTTATAGGATCGTTTGCCGTACTATCAAGGGGGGCTCTCAAGTTGGTAGCTTGATCGTATCGTTAGTAGAGAGCTCAAACCATTGCATCCTTGCATCATGTTTCTTGGTTCTTGTTTGGTTATCTTTGTGAGCCTTAGAGCTTATGGTCATCTTGATGACAAGTTTGAGTTCATCGAAAACGGAGTTCACATGCATCTTCTATGATGTTTTTGGTGTTGGAGGTTTTACCGGTCTTATTCGATGAAGGGTTCTCACCATTTTCTTATGGGACTTTTCTTATTTGATTATTCTTGATATTTCTATCAATATTGTGTTAGCCCATATCGTTAGCTTTCGAACAAACTTGGTTTCGTTGATTTCGGAGTCCGTTTGCAAAAGTTGTGGCTGTTTTGGTAAAGGCTGCAGCGGTACTACCGCGACTAGAGCGGATGTAATTTTTTATTACCGCTCCAGAGCGGTACTACTGCTGCTCCTGAGCGGTAGTACCGCTCAAGAGTAGTACTACGGTGGCTCCTAAGCGGTAGTACCGCCCCGGACCAAAATCTCGTGTTTTCTCTCTCGTTTGGGCTGTTTTGACCGTGCTAAGCGGTAGTACCGCTCCTCCAAGCGGTAGTACCGCTTGTGCACGACCTGAGCACATAACGGTTGGATTCGGGAGGTCCTATAAAAGGGGGTCTTCTTCCCCAATGAACCTAATCCTTTGAGCTCGTGTTCTTCCCCCATTGTTGACCTTCTTCGAGCTTGCTAACTCTCAATCCCTCCATGGATTCTTGCTAGTTCTTGAGGGAAAAGAGAGAGGAGATCTAGATCCATGTTTCCACCAATCACTTTCTCCTCTAAGTGAGGGGAACCCCTTGGATCTAGATCTTGGAGTTCTTCGTGTTCTTCTTTCGTTCTTCCTCTCATTTTCCTCCCTAGCATTAGTTGCTTTGGTGGGATTTGGGAGAGAAGAACTTGGGCACTTTGTGTGTCCTTGCCATTGCATTTAGTGCATCGGTTTGAGTTCTCCACGTGATACGTGGAAGTTACAAGTTGAGAAGCTTATTACTCTTGGGTGCTTGGTGCCCTTGAGCTTGTTCCTCTTGGGTGCTTGGGCGCCCTAGATGGTTGGTGGTGTTCGGAGCTCAATCATTGTGGTGTAAAGCTCCGGGCAAGCGTCGGGGTCTCCAATTAGGTTGTGGACATCGCCCCGAGCAATTTGACGGGTACCGGTGACCGCCCCCAAGGGTTGCCAAAGTGTACGGGTTCGGTCACTGCCCCCAAGGGTCGCCATTTGTACGGGTTCGGTGACCGCCCTCAAGGGCCCCTTAGTGGAATCACGGCATCTTGCATTGTGCGAGGGCGTGAGGAGATTACGGTGGCCCTAGTGGCTTCTTGGGGAGCATTGTGCCTTCACACCGCTCCAAACGGAGATTAGCATCCGCAAGGGTGTGAACTTCGGGATACATCGCCGTCTCCGCGTGCCTCGGTTATCTCTTACCCGAGCCCCTTTACTTATGCACTTTACTTTGTGATAGCCATATTGTTCTTTGTCATATATCTTGCTATCACATAGTTGCTTATCTTGCTTAGCATAAGTTGTTGGTGCACATAGGTGAGCCTAGTTGTTGTAGGTTTTGTGCTTGAAAAATTAACCGCTAGGTTTATTCCGCATTTGTTCAAGCCTAAACCATAATTATTTTAAAGCGCCTATTCACCTCCCCCCTCTAGGTGACATCCTTGATCTTTCAATTGGTATCAGAGCCTCGTCTCTCTTTGTTGGGCTTAACCGCCTAGAGAGTAAAGATGTCGACTAGAGGATTAGGATTCTCTGACTCTTTTAGTTTCGATGGCACAAATTTTGATCTTTGGGTAATTCGCATGCTTAATCTCTTTAGGGTCATGGACCCAAATTTAGAGCGAATTGTAGATATGGGTTTTTCTCCTCCAAAGGATCCCCAAAGATTATCTTTAGAGGATGAGAAAAACTCTTATCTCAATGCTCAAGCTTCTAATGTGCTTTTTGATGCTTTGAGCAATGTAGTTATATTTGAACTCATGCCATTCCGGGATGCTCATGATTTATGGAAAAATCTTCAAGATAAATATGGTGTGTCCAATATTTGTGGGGATGACTGTTCTCCCTCCACCTCCGATCGTATAGTCTTCTCAACTTCTTCTACTTCACCTACATGTGGTTTGCCACAAGGAAATGATATGGTGAGTAGTGTTGGTCATTGCAATGATGATAGTATGCTTACTGTGGATGATCCTTCATCACTATATTATTGTAATGCTCCTTCTTTGGGCTTTAACACTTCGAGCACTCCAAATGTTTCACATGCTTGTGTTGATAGTCCTTGCATATCATGTAGAAATTGCTTGACTAAATCGCATGATGATATGCTTTCTATGTCTTGTTGCCATGATAAAAATGCATCTATTTCCTCGAATTATTGTGCTAACAATGTAGAGGAAACCGAACACTCCATGGAACAAGATGTGGTGTTTAATGGTGCCTCAAGGGATCCTACATCATCATCTATTGTTTTTTGCCTTATGGCTAAGGCATCAAAGGTATCTCCTACTTTGTACCCCAATATGTCTCTTGATGATGATGTTTATGCTAATGATGATGAGGATAATGATGAAGAGAATGATAATGTTGCCTCCTTAAAAACTAAGGGGAGATGATTTTTAAAGCTCTTCATAAAAATAAAATTGCTCGTTCCAACTTCATGGAAATTATGTCCATTGCCATTGAGGGCAAGAAATATATTGAGGAGTTGTAATCTCATCTCGAGGAGCATGAGGTCACCATTGAGAAAATGGAAGCTCATGGGCGTGATTACGCAAATGAGATCGCGGAGCTATCTCAAGCTCTTCAACATGAACAAACCACCAAGTAATCTCTTGAGGAGACTTTTGCTCTAGAATTGTCTAGAGTGAAGGAATCTACTGATAGAGCTCTTGAGGTGGCCAATGTTTTTGAAACTAAAAATGCTAAGCTTGAAGTTGCTCATGCTAGACTCCTTGAGGATTTTGAGCACCTCGAAAATGGCTCAAGAGTCATCAAGGGTGATCTCCTCAAACTCAGCGAGTCTCATGCTCAACTTGAAGCTTCTTATTTAAAAGATCTTGCCAAGTTGCCTTCTCCTCTTGTTGTTAATGATGATGCTTGTGCTACTAATTCTATTACTTGTGAAGCATCCATTTTGAAGGAGAATGTTGAGCTACGGGCTCAGCTTGAGGTGCTATCTTGCAATTATGGGAAATTGGAAGAAAGTCATGAAAAGCTCTCAAGCTCTCATGATGATCTTCTAGTATCCCATAGTGTGCTAAAGATAGCTCATGAGGCCATGATTGCTAAGGTAACATCTAGTGAGCCTCATGTGGATACTAGCACTACTTCTAGTCAAAATAGTATATTGCCATGTGCTAGTCCTTGTAATTCATCTACTCACAATGTTGGTACATCTTGTGATGAATTGCTTTCCTTGCCTTGTTGCTCTAACGATGAAGCTTATACTTCCTCTAGTACTTGTGTTGAGACTAACCATGTAGAGGAAATCAAAGAGCTCAAGGCCCAAGTCACTTCTTTGAAGAAAGACTTGGAAAAGTGTCATGAAGGGAAGGCCACACTCAACAATATCTTGAGTGTGCAAAAATCCCCCAATGACCAAGGTGGACTTGGATTCAACTCCAACAAGAAGAATAAGTCCAAGTTGAACAAGAAGAAGGGCCAAGAACAAGTCGAGAATTCGGCCAAGATTGTTTGCTTCAAGTGCAAAGTCGAAGAGCATCATGTTAGATCTTACCCATTGAAGAAGAAGGCCATTAGTGTCAAGCAACAAGGGAAGAGGGCACAAGTTCAATCTCATGCTCAACATCAAGTTGAAGAAAGGCCTCTTCCCAAGAAGACTCAAGTTAATGCTTCTCAAATTGAGAAATCAAGTGAGAAGAAAGTGAAGAGTAGACGTTGCTACTTATGCCGTGAGAAAGGTCACGTCGCTTCTTCATGCACTAATGGTAACTTATCCAACCCAATTATTATTGATGATATCTATTCTCTTGGTAAGGATAAGGTTGGCAATGTGTTTGCCAAGTTTGTTGGTACTCAAAGTGGTGTCAAGCAAAGAACCATTTGGGTAGCCAAACCTATTGTGACTAACCTCTTAGGACCCAACTTGGTTGGGGACCAACAAGCCCAAACTTGATCAATAGGTGTTGGTGGAGGGCATTGGAGACTTGGCTACATTATGAAGAATTAAGGGGACTTCATCACTCTTATTGTCTCAAGCCAAGTCAATTGAATCATCAAGTTTATATCTTATATCCAATGTGCCTCCTTGTGGTAACTTGTACTTAAAATTTCTTACATTGAAAGTTACTTGCCCCCTTGCATGTTTTGGTTTTGTTCCTTGCATGTGTTTGTATATGTTGTGATTCCAACTTGCTTATCTTGAGCAATCAAGTATGTGTGTGTTGGTTTGCACACCATGTACGTGTGTGTCGTGCGTTGAGCCTTTATGCTTCTTGTTTGTTTCCTAGTTGGCTCGTGTGAGAGATTAATGGAACATCCCATTTTGGGGGAGTGATGTGCTTTGTGCACCTCACAATCCTATAAATGTGTGAACATGAGGAATACCATCTAGTATTGATATTACAAGATTATCTAGTCGCTAGGTGGTATATCTCTCATGAGAAATTCAAATTCTAAATAGTCCATTAATTATCTCTTGTTTGTTCCTATTATTGCCTCTTGTTAAGTTCTTATTGGTATCTCATTATGGGGGAGTAATATGCTAAGTGCATATTACAAGCCTAGAAAATGTGTACATTTGAGATATTGTCACCTAGAATTGATATTGTAGATTATCTTGTTCCTAGGTGACATGTTAGCTCTACAAGTGGCAATTTGCTTGTGTTTGTTGTGAAGATGATGTTGGATATCCTTGTTATCTACCACCGGGAATTATTTCCAAATACTTCTTGTCTTTTGACAAGTGGTAGTCACTTATGTGTGGTAGAATTTATTGATCATCTTTACATTGGCTTTTGTTTTTATTTGCCTTTTCTCTTGCCAAGGTTTGTGTCAACTCCCGTTGTCTTCCATACCACTTGTGGATCTTGTTAATTTCTTGTTCTTTTCTAGTGTTTTCTAGATATAGTGAAAGTGGTGATCCCACCTTGTGCATTTTGTTTTCAAAAGCAAATTCTCTATAGTGCACAACTCGTGGGGGAGCTATCCTATTTTCTTTAGAACACTCTTCTTGTGATCCTTATCAAGTGTGTTTTGGTGGAAGGCAATCCATTTCTTTTTGGTACTTTGTGCCATCATGAAACTTTGTTGAGAGCTTGGTTTGTTTGGAACCATCCTCTCTTTGGGAGTTTGACATCTTTAGTGTAGTGTGTATCAATGGATATCTCATTCCGTGATGTATCTTTAATGATATCTTCCAAGTGATGGTTTCTCCATTTGGTATCCTTTTCACTTGGCATTTCATTGTCTTTTGGTTTCGGGTTTTGAAAGTCTTGAGCATGCATGTTTACTTCATGTATTTCATTTGGCATGCTTTCTTTCTTTGACTGAATATATAGGTGAAACTCCACCTAGTCTCAATTTGGACGAGATGTGCATGAAATTCATCTTCATATCTATATGCACATATTTATGTGGAGTTTGTCCTATGTATTGGTGTTTCTAACTATTTGGTCCCGATGAGTTTGGGTACCGTTTAGTTTGTGTTGTTCTTCTAGGAACATTTGGAGATGCATTGGATGCTTGGCTCACTCACAAGGAAGGTGTTGTCACCATGTGCATATTGGAGTCAAGCTAGGATGATCAATGAACTACTATCTACCTTCAATTGGTATCTACTACATCCTTCCAATGATATCTCGGTAACAAGTATCTATTCATGCCTTCCCCTCTTGCATTCAACCTTGTGTAGGTTGCATCTTGGCATGATATTCATTTCATATCGTGTGATACTTGTTTCCTTTCTCAAAGCATCCCAACGATGATCTCTTGTTGCTAGTTTTGATGCCTTTGATGGGTGTGTGTTTGGACTTCATTTATATTCAATAAGATCATATCGAGCCAAGTGCTATGATTTCAAGCAAATATCTTATTGGTATATTTATGACTTCCTTGTGGATATCTTGTTCCTTCGTGTTGTAACTATTTCGGGTGTACATCCTTCTTTGTAGATATATCGTCTACATAGAACCTTATACACTTGAGAGAAATTACATCTCTAGTTGATATCCTTTCTTTCACGTACACCTTGTCTTTCTTATGTTATTTCTTTGGTGGCTCCGTGAAAGCTTCTGCCTTGAGTGCGTGTCCTCTATCGTTGCAGCACTCTTGTGTGGTGAAGATTACTTTCCTCTTGCTTATCTTTACGAGGTTTTTGCCATCTTAATTGGTATCCCTCGTCTTGATGAGCCTCCTCTCGTCTATCTTCACCACGGGTTGTCACAAGCATAGGTTCTCTTTTGCTTATTAGTAAGCTTGTGAACCCATTTGCCAGTTGTGTGTGGGAATGATAGGCCTTGCACCGTGTGCCTCATTCTTTCAAGACTGTGTTGATGCTTAATGCTCATCCTAATCTTAGTCTTCTCAAGTGCTTCGCCATGACTCACACACATCATTTTGGTTGAGCCTATTCTTAAGTTGCCTCTTTTACATGTTGCTCAACCATGTGCTTGTTGCAAGCGCTAGGATTTGTTTCCTATATGCTCACTTGCACTGGATGTGAGTTTCTATTGATTTTGGGGGAGCTATGATCCTATTTTGTGCACTTTGTATTCAAATACAAAAATTCTTATGTGTGCACAAATCATGGGGAGCTTCTCTAGTTTCTTTAGAACACTGCTTTGCGCTTTTCATAATATCTTTATTCTTGTGGCATGTAGGATCATTGGTCTAGTTGGTTCAATTGATATCCGTTGATTGCTTGCTTCAATTGGTATCTTCTGATTGCTTGTGTCTCTCTTTGTTATGTCCTAGTGGCATATCTTTCTGTTGCAATCTTTGGGCATCAATATAGTTTGTCTTCCTCCAAGTATTGGCAGTTGGGTATGTGTATTCCATTCCACTCTCTTGTTGAGAAATACACAATTTATGGAGGACCACAATTTATATTGGCCTTCTTAGATTTTCGCCCATTTTGGCAATCGATGCCAATGGGGGAGAAGTTTCAGAGAGTTTTGTGGAGAAGTTTAGAGAGTTATCTCTTCTTGCTTTATTTTTGTTCCTTAGCATTTGCATCTCATTCGCATGCACTATTAGTTTTTGCATTGCATGGTGATTCATAATTCCTTATATAAACTCTCTTGAAAGTGATTTTCATCAATTACCAAAATGGGGGAGATTGAAAGAACATGCGGTGCCCCCATGTTTGGTTTTGGTAATTGATGACAATCTCTATGGACTAATGGTTGTCTTGAGTTGTATTTGAAGGATTTGTCCATAGGCTTTTCTTGAAGTCCATGTGTTGGTTTCAAGGAGTTTTTGAGTTGACCAAGGTGCTATTAAGGATTATCCAAAGATTGGTCATGCGAGTGTTGAGCTTATTGCAAGCATGTCTTGAAGAAGAAGGTTGTTTGATCATTCATGTTTACCTTCAAGACATCATCCAAATGAAGAGAGTTGCAAAGATTCAAGGTTGATCAAGACTAAGTCAAGAGTGAATCAAGTTGATCAACTCACAAAGCGTAGAAGATGTACCGAGAGGGGTCAAGTGATCCCATGGTATGGTAAGCATTGTCCATTACACTTTATGTACTAACCCATGGTCTATGTGAGAGTTGTATGTGGGGTTAGGTACGTATCCATGGGCTTGCGTCAAGAGGAAGATATCATACAACCCATGGAAAGGATGACATCAAGTGGTGATCGTCATCAAGATTGTCGTGTGAAAGTTCAAGTGGAGCATCACGAAGAGATCAAGTGCTTGAATCTTGCCATCCATTGTGGTGTCAATGGACTTGTGAAGATGTGCCGAAGAGTGGCTCACCCATAGTGAACTATGGGGGAGCAATCATCTAGTCTTCATCGAGCCAACGCAATCAAGTAAGGTGGTCCAACTTGAGGGAGTCAAGATCATCTTCATCTAGCTCAAGTGGACCATGTGCAAGGCAAAGTTTTTCCCTTGATAGGTTTTCTATTTTACCGGTCTTGTGGTGGTAGTTGGGAGACCGAGTTATAGGATCGTTTGTCGTACTATCAAGGGGGGCTCTCAAGTTGGTAGCTTGATCGTATCATTAGTAGAGAGCTCAAACCATTGCATCCTTGCATCATGTTTCTTGGTTCTTGTTTGGTTATCTTTGTGAGTCTTAGAGCTTATGGTCATCTTGACGACAAGCTTGAGTTCATCGAAAACGGAGTTCGCATGCGTCTTCTATGATGTTTTCGGTGTTGGAGGTTTTACCGGTCTTATCTGATGAAGGGTTCTCACCATTTTCGTATGGGACTTTTCTCATTTGCTTATTCTTGATATTTCTATCAATGTTGTGTTAGCCCATGTCGTTAGCTTTCCAACAAACTTGGTTTCGTTGAATTCGGAGTCCGTTTGCAAAAGTTGTGGCTGTTTTGGTAAAGGCTGCAGCGGTACTACCGGGACTAGAGCGGATGTAATTTTTTACTACCGCTCCAGAGCGGTAGTACCGCTCCAGAGCAGTAGTACCGTGGCTCCTAAGCGGTAGTACCGGCCCGGACCAAAATCTCGTGTTTTCTCTCTCGTTTGGGCTGTTTTGACCGTGCTAAGTGGTAGTACCGCTCCTCCAAGCGGTAGTACCGCTTGTGCACGACCTGAGCACATAACGATTGGATTCGGGAGGTCCTATAAAAGGGGGTCTTCTTCCCCAATGAACCTAATCCTTTGAGCTCGTGTTCTTCCCCCATTGTTGACCTCCTTCGAGCTTGCTAACTCTCAATCCCTCCATGGATTCTTGCTAGTTCTTGAGGGAAAAGAGAGAGGAGATCTAGATCCACGTTTCCACCAATCACTTTCTCCTCTAAGTGAGGGGAACCCCTTGGATCTAGATCTTGGAGTTCTTCGTGTTCTTCTTTCGTTCTTCCTCTCATTTTCCTCCCTAGCATTAGTTGCTTTGGTGGGATTTGGGAGAGAAGGACTTGGGCACTCCGCGTGCCCTTGCCATTGCATTTGGTGCATCGGTTTGAGTTCTCCACGTGATACGTGGAAGTTACAAGTTGAGAAGCTTATTACTCTTGGGTGCTTGGTGCCCTTGAGCTTGTTACTCTTGGGTGCTCGGGCACCCTAGACGGTTGGTGGTGTTCAGAGCTCAATCATTGTTGTGTAAAGCTCCGGGTAAGCTTCGGGGTCTCCAATTAGGTTGTGGAGATCGCCCCGAGCAATTTGACGGGTACCAGTGACCGCCCCCAAGGGTTTCCAAAGTGTACGGGTTCGGTGACTGCCCCCAAGGGTCGCCATTTGTACGGGTTCGGTGACCGCCCTCAAGGGTCCCTTAGTGGAATCACGGCATCTTGCATTGTGCAAGGGCGTGAGGAGATTACGGTGGCCCTAGTGGCTTCTTGGGGAGCATTGTGCCTCCACACCGCTCCAAACGGAGTTTGCATCCGCAAGGGTGTGAACTTCGGGATACATTGTCGTCTCCGCGTGCCTCGGTTATCTCTTACCCGAGCCCCTTTACTTATGCACTTTACTTTGTGATAGCCATATTGTTCTTTGTCATATATCTTGCTATCACATAGTTGCTTATCTTGCTTAGCATAAGTTGTTGGTGCACATAGGTGAGCCTAGTTGTTGTAGGTTTTGTGCTTGACAAATTAACCGCTAGGTTTATTCCGCATTTGTTCAAGCCAAACCGTAATTATTTTAAAGTGCCTATTCACCCCCCTCTAGGCGGCATCCTCGATCTTTCACTTGGGCATCTTGCTTACCATGGCGCCGCCGCACTCGGCGTGTTCGCCACTCACCACCTTGGGCTTCACATTGAAGATCTTCAGCCATAGGTCGAACTGAGGTGGGATCCGGAGAAAAGCCCACAACGATGAACGTCGAGATATTGAGGAAGGAGTTGGGGGAAAGATGATGAAAATCGATCCCATAATAATACATGACCCGAACGAACGGGTGAAGGGGAAACCGGAGCCCACAGACGAAATGGGGAAGGAACACGACTCTCTCGTGAGATTCCGGAGTGGGGACGACCTGTCCCGCCGGTGGAAGACAGTGGCCGATCTTCTGGGCCAGATACCCGGCTCCCCAGAGCTTGTTGATGTCCTTCTCCTGGACGGTCGAGGCCATCCATCTTCCTCCTGCTCCGGATCTGAACATCTTTGGAAAACCTCTCTTTGATGGAGAAGAAGAGTGCTTGGGCGTTAGGGCTCGAACAGAGGGGAATGAGCAAGTGGGAGGAGAATGCATGGGTAAAAGAGAAAGAAACCTAACCTCTTTATAGAGGCGGCAAACGCCTTTTGCGCCTCCCAGCTTGTCTGGTGGAACCCGTCTGCCTCCCACTCGCCACGATTAACGGAGCGGTTAGATTACCCATACCCGTATTGATGAGAATCCCATGATAAGGGGGACACGGTCTCTGCTTTGACAAAGACGTGTCACAGAAGCCGCCTTGCAATGTGCGCTGCAGCTAGTTGTATGGTTCGAATAATGATCCGACTGTAATAACAACTCGCGTCATCAGAAAAAAGTTGTCATCAGATTGCATTTGTGAAATATCATTCTCTCTACGGTTGCATATGAAGATCATCTCGCAGATCCGTACACGGTCTAAGTGTTCAATGATTACTTTGGAGTATTCGGAAAGGGAACTCGCCTTGCAATGCCGAAGACAATGCTACGCGCCGGACTCATTGTCATTGAAGCCTAGTTCAGGGGATACTAAGGGAGTCCTGGATTAGGGGGTATCCGGACAGCCGGACTGTGTACAACGTCCGGACAATTGAAGCGTGAAGATACAAGACTCAAGACTTCGGCCCGTGTCCATATGGGACTCTCCTTTGCGTGGAAGGCAAGCTTGGAAATCCGGATATTGTGTTTCCTTCCTTGTAACCGACTCCATGTAAACCCTAGCCCTCTCTAGTGTCTATATAAACCGGAGAGGTTGGTCCTTAGAAGACCGATCACGATTACAATCATACCATCATAGGCTAGCTCTTAGTGTTTAGCCTCTACGATCTTGTGGTAGATCTACTCTTGTACTACCCATATCATCAATATTAATCAAGCAGGCAGTAGGGTTTTACCTCCATCGAGAGGGCCCGAACCTGGGTAAACATCTGTGTCCCTTGCTTCCTGTTACCATCAGCCTTGACGCACAGATTGGGACCCCCTACTCGAGATCCGCCGGTTTTGACACCGACACACCACGCCGCGGATCGGGCACTAGTCAACAAGGCTTTCCGTACAGGCTTCTATTAGCCGACGGCCCGAGCAGATGCACAGGACCTTGTCCAACACTGCGTCTGTTGCCAGCTCTTCGCCAATTAGTGTCATATGCCCCCTACCGCTCTCCAAACAATCCCCATAACCTGGCCCTTCGCGGTCTGGGGGATGGATATGGTCGGACCTCTTAAAGGGGGAAGCCATAAGAAAAAATACTTATTGGTCATGGTGGACAAGTTCACCAAATGGATAGAAGCCAAACTAGTCAAAACGGCCGAATCCGGACCAGTCATAGACTTCATATCCGGGGTCGTACACCAATACGGCATACCCCACAGCATCATCACTGATAATGGCTCCAAATTCACAGCCAATGAGGTGAAAACTTGGTGCGGCAAAATGGGCATTAAGCTCGACTATGCTTCCGTCTACCATCCCCAAACAAACGACCAGGTCGAACAAGCAAACGGTCTCATCATGAGTGGCATCAAACCCAGACTAGTGTGATCTTTGACAGAGTCAAATACGCACTGGGTCGAGGATCTCGACTCCGTACTCTGGGGGCTATGGACCACGCCAAATCGCACCACCGGATATACACCATTTTTATGGTGTACGGCACGGAAGGAGTACTACCCTGCGACATAATACATGATTCGCCACGCGTATGCATGTACAAAGATAAGGAAGCCGAGTTAGATCGGCAGGATAACTTGGATGCTCTGGAGGAGGAACGCGACGTTGCAAAAGCCTGCTCTGCATTCTATCAACAGCAGGCTCGATGATACCAAAGCAGAGAAGTACGGGCCAAAACTTACAATATCGGCAAACTAGTTCTACGCCTACCGGAGAAGAAGAAGGACAAGCTCAAACCCAAGTGGGAAGGTCCCTTTGTCATCGACAAAGTTCTCACCGGAGGAGCATACCGCTTACGAAATGCATCCGATAACAGGCTCGAGCCGAACCCATGGAACGCGGCCAGACTCCGGAGATTCTACGCCTAACGCCGAACTCAATGTTCGTCTCCTTACTCCCTCCCTTTTATTTATGCTCCATCCCTTATCCTTTCTCGACTTATTCTTCCTCTTCACACAAAGTATTTAATACAGTACGGACTTCCGGATCACTCCGACCGCACTATGTGTGTAAGCAATACCTGGGGGCTTCCTATACGGAAGCTAAAAATAAATACTCTAAACGGCTTTTCGCCCATCACATATGCATTTCTCTTTCCATATGTGCCTTTTCTTCACCATTATATGCATCGATATGAATTAAGATGTGGCCAAGCTGGGTTGCCTGGCTCTTGTGTTTATGCCCTACGTTCCCGTTAATTCGGCTAGGGCATAAGGGGAGCACCTCTGCGATTGTTACTGCCGATTCAGCCGGATGTGTACTCAGACTGGGTGAAGCCGAAAACTAGTTTCCTTAAGAGAATATTCGATCGGTGAACAAAAGATGTCTTCCTTTATTACAACGTAAATCCCCAGAAGTCTTTTATCCTGCACCATCATTCGCAGTCCGGACATGTGCATCGTCGCATGCGTAACCAGGGAAAGGAACCCCTAACGGAACTATTCTCCCTGGAAGATGTTTCTTACTATCCATGTAATATAACATAACTAGTTGGGTACTTGTCTGTTCAAGCACTTATGACCCCTAGACCTAGTTTCCACGCATACCTCGGTTTTGTCTAATGGAGTGGGTATTCGGACACACCCCGGACTGTAGGATCTGGGGGCTGAAGCGAAAAGGTCCGCCATGACAAATGATTTTAATCCGGCTAGGGGCTACTTATTCCCATTGAATTACATAGTCACTTGGACTGACTATATTCCTCCTCCACACCATCCAACAGGCTATCTAGCTTACAATCCTATTGAGAATACTTGGTAGCTAACACTACCTGGTCATATACCAGACTTACGGGAATTTCTTGCCCATCGGGCCCCGCCGGTCCTACTTCGGCCATATGGTTCGGGTCTAGCTTGGTGTAGCGCGTTTTCACCATAGCCCAGGCTTCTCTTGCACCTCACCGATAGTCTAACATCTTCCACAATCGGAAGCGCCACCGAGCTCCTTGGAGCAGATCCACAAGCTCCCCCATGCCATTCGGTAGGAAGCTTGATGTCCACAAGGCCCGAGCAACATCGTGCATCACCCGCCGAGCTCGCTCGTGCAATTGTGAAAGGTCTTGTAGTACATCGCCTGCAGATGAGGGCATCTCCTCCTCGGGGCGACCCATTAACATTCCTACAAGCAAAATTCTTTCAATACACTTCGTCGCCGAACTGTAATATAGTTCGTCTAGGCACTTATCGGAAATACCGCATTGAAGCCTTTTGTTCTCCTTCACGGAGTCCGCCAGCTGAGCGCGGACGTCTTTTAATTCCACGTCCAGCCGGATATTGGCATCTTGAAGATTGTTCTTCTCCTGCCTAACTTGCGTAAGAATGCGCTCACCAGCCTTTAGCTGCCTTTTGAGATGCGAGTCGTCATCCGTTACGCCCTCCGGATTCACCCCGGGATTGTCTGCAGAATTTTCTGTTAGACTAGTCATACCAGCCGTTTACTAACTGGTGCATCTTCATACAATTGAGACAAATGTTACCAGATGAGGCCTTCTGGGATTCCTCTAACTTGGCAACCGTATCCCTCAGCTGGGCCTTGCATTCCTCTAGCTCCCGAGCCAATTGTTCATTCTTATCTACAAGGACCTGCACATAAATTGATCCTTAAAACAGTTGTTCCAACCATTTCAAGTCTCAGGGGCTACTTCTATACATGCTTATCAAAATTTCTTACCCGTATATCTTTGGTATACTGGTCCGTCGCTCGGGCAAGCCCACCTTGAGCTGCTCGGATGTATGCATCCCCCGAATTAAAGGCATTAAATGCCTCTTCGGAAAAGATGTTGTTCTGAAGCACGGCCCTCCGGCGCCGGTGATTCATGGCGCTCTCCACTTCGGAGTTCGTGGCCGAAAGAATATCCGCGTCCTCTGTCGGAGAACTATGTGGTACTGGCCCCGTGTCCGCCTCCGCCCTCGAAGCCGGTTCTGGAACCCGGCTGGTGGAGGCGTGATTGGCGGGATCCCCGGATATAGTCCGGCTGCTCCTCTTCCTGCCAGACACAAAGGGCGATGTTATATTTCAAATACCATAATCGCAGGACAGGTTTTTGCTTTACCTCTGTAGCGGTGTGTCGACCCTCACCGCCTTCCTTTTAAGCATGCCTGATCCGTACGCCCATGGTCGACGAGTCCCTAGGGGCTCAGCCCCGCGCTCCGACCATCATCTCTGCACACAGCACGATGCTTCAAGGGTAAAGCATGACACCTGAAAGGAGTCCTCTTCAGAGGATAGGGTTTCTTAGTTCGGCTTACACGCGACGCAGGTAGCAGTCTGGGATAGTCGGCAATAATGGCCATTAAGGCGCCGTCACGGCTCACTTGATAAAATACCCCGTTGACAAGCTCCACGGTAATATCCGGATCTTCTTCGAGTCCTAGATCTAGGGCCCTTCCGGGGTCCTCTGGCTGCGGGGAGGGGCTGAAGATTCCTTCTACGTCCCTCCTCAGTTCCTGCTCGGAAACATCGAGGCGGATAATCTTAGTAGAGAACGCTAAAGTAAGTGAAGCAGGGAAAGGAATGATGACTTACCCACTCTGGGGGGGGGGGTTGTACATGGAGAATCCGTCCCGCGGTTTAATGCGAAGGATTTCTTCCTCTTCCCCTTTGTATAAACTGGAGAATATCCTTGCCAGAGGAGTGGCGAAGTCCGGACCCTTACGGCCGCAGCTAGTGGCGTTGTCTTCCCCATTGAAGTGCCACATGGGATTCCCCCGATATTGAAGCAGTTGCACTCCCCGCATTATGCATATTGCCATGACCTCGACTGTCGTCAGCCCGGATTTGGCCAGTAACTTTATCCTGCTCATCAGGAAATGTATTTCCCTGGTATCCTCCTCTTGGGGGCCCTGGGGGCACCAGCTTAGACGTGCCCTCGGCAGGGTGTTACTGAACTTGGGGAGACCTGTCCGGACTGGATCCAGAAGGGGAACGTCATCAATGTAAAACCACTCTGAAGGCCAGTTCTTTGGTGCCTTCTTGGGAGTGCTGGATAGATATCCGGTCTCGGCAATGCGCCATACTTCGGCCCCACCCACTTGACATAGGGATTCTCCCTGGGTGCGGGGGACAAGGCAGAACAACTTCTACCATAACCTGAAGTGAGGTTCGGATCCTAAAAATAGCTCGCAAAGGGCAACGTACCCTGCTATGTGTAGCACGGAGGCAGGGGTAAGGTTGTGCAACTGGAGACCAAAGAACTCCAGGAGCCCGCGAAGAAACGGGTGGATGGGAAACCCGACGCCCCTTAGCAGATGCGGGATGAGGCATATTCGCTCCTCCAGAGATGGATTAGGAAATCCCTATGCTTGTTCACCTCCGTTATAAGTGGCTATTCCGGCTCGAACGGGGACCATAAACGCCGGTGGGAGAAACCCTTGGGTTTGTAACTTTATCAAACGGCTATGAGGCACTGAACACTCTTCCCAATCCCCCGACTTGGAGCGAGGAGAGCGAGCAGAAGAGCTGCGACGACCGGCCATGTTGGAATGGTTTTTTCTGGAGCGCTCTACGGGAAGCTTGCTCAAGGAGGGAGAGTGAGGTTTGGATCTGAGAATTCCCGTCTCTTCAAATAGACGGCCAGCCTGAAGGATCGGGGGTGGAAAATGCAAAAATGCCTCAGCTCCTCGCATTCGCTTGACACGTGGAGATGGTCATTATTGAGGCATTGAAGCCGAGGAGTGCGACATTGATGGGAAGCTGGACACTATTCGTCGTATCAGGTACATTGGAGTATTCGGAGATGGAACCCGCCTTGCAATGCCGAAGACAAGACTGCGCACCGGACTCATCGTCATTGAAGCCTGGTTCAGGGGCTACTGAGGGAGTCCTGGATTAGGGGGTATCCGGACAGCCGGCTGTATACATTGTTCGGACTATTGAAGCGTGAAGATACAAGACTCAAGACTCTGGCCCGTGTCCGGATGGGACTCTCCTTTGCATGGAAGGCAAGCTTGGCGATCCGGATATTGTGTTTCCTTCCTTGTAACTGACTCCATGTAAACCCTAGCCCTCTCCGGTGTCTATATAAACCAGAGAGGTTGGTCCTTAGAAGGCCGATCACAATTACAATCATACCATCTTAGGCTAGCTCTTAGGGTTTAGCCTCTACGATCTCGTGGTAGATCTACTCTTGTACTACTCATATCTTCAATATTAATCAAGCAGGAAGTAGGGTTTTACCTCCATCGAGAGGGCCCAAACCTGGGTAAACATTGTGTCCCTCGCTTCCTGTTACCATCAGCCTAAGACGCACAGATCGGGACCCCCTACCCCTGTATCGGCCCGTGCCAACTCTCCAGACCTGGATGCAGCCCTGTCTCCTGTCATGCACAATGGCTCTCCACCTCCTATGGTGTCACCATTGCCCACCAGCCCACCATTGCGCTCACCCGCCACTCCACCTGGCCCGACGGTCTCCCCTTCTCTAACGGTCGACCAGGCCTCCTCTCCTTCCCCCATGTCTCCCGACTTGTCGCCGCCTGTCGGTGTCAAAACCGGTGGATCTTGGGTAGGGGGTCCCGAACTGTGCGTCTAAGGCTGATGGAACAAGAGGCGGGGGACACGATGTTTACCCAGGTTCGGGCCCTCTCTATGGAGGTAATACCCTAATTCCTGCTTGATTGATCTTGATGAATATGAGTGTTACAAGAGTTGATCCACCACAAGATCGTAATGGCTAAACCCTAGAAGTCTAGCCTATGTGATTATGATTCTGCCCTATGGACTAAACCCTCCGGTTTATATAGACACCGGAGGGGACTAGGGTCATAGAAAGTCGGCTACAGAGAAAGGAATCTACATATCCGAATCACCAAGCTTGCCATCCACGCAAAGGAGAGTCCCATCCGGACATGGGAAGAAATCTTCTGTCTTGTATCTTCATAGCCCAACAGTCTGGCCCATGTTAATAGTCCGGCCGTCCGAGGACCCCTTAATCCTGGACTCCCTCTGTAGGCCCTGAACCAGGCTTCAATGACGATGAGTCCGGCGCGCAGATTATCTTCAGCAATGCAAGGCGGTTTCCTTCTCCGAATACTCCACAATAGTCTTTGGACACGGAAAGCGTGTCCGGCTCTGCAAAACAAATACCACACACATCCATAGAGAGTATAATATTTCAGGAGTCTAATCCGCTGACAACTTTTTGTAGCGTGACATCACGCCACCGCCCGACCATTATTCGAACCGTTTTTTAGCCTGCTGCTCCATATTTTGAGGTGCGGTTTCGTTGGCACGTCTTGTCGAAGCAGAGATTGTGTCCCCTTATTGCGAGATTCTCATAAATACGGGCATGGATAACCCAATCATTCTGTTGGCCGGATTCCTTGGGAATAGGAATTTTTTAAGGCCTAGGAGGGATGTTTGATATTCATTGTGCCATTATAAAGGAGCTAAAGACTCGTCCCTTTTCCTTCACGCCAAGCCCTTCCTCAACCTCTCCCACCTCGAGTTCCAACACCCAAGGTTCAAGCTAATCGCTTTGCGCCTCCCAGTTATGTCCGGACCAAGCCCTCAAGGCCGGTGGGTGACTTCCTCCATCACAGAGGAGGACATCATGAAGCTTCAGGAGGCAAGATATCTGACCGTGGAAATCCTCCACAGGCTTCCTACTCAAGGGCAGGCTATTCCTACCCCCAGATCTAGGAGAGGGTCGTATTCATCTCCCACTTCCTCCGAGGGCTAGGGTTTGCTCTTCATCCCTTTGTTCAAGGGCTCATGTTTTATTATGGGCTACATTTCCATGATCTAGCTCCAGACTCCTTTCTCCACATCTCGGCATTCATTATCACGTGCGAGGCCTTCCTCCGAGTTCCCCCACACTTCGGCTTGTGGCTCAAGACCTTCAATGTGAAGCTGAAGGTAATCGATGGGAAACAAGCGGAGTGCGGCAGTGCTGCGGTGAGCAAACTTGCCAATACTACTTGGCCAAAGGGCTCCTTTACAGAAACTTCCGACCTGTGGCAACGGGAGTGGTTTTACATCACTGAACCTCGTGGCAACAAGTGGGCAGCTACACCTGCGTTCCGATCCGGCCCTCCGTTACGGCTTGCATCATGGATTAATAAGGGCCTGGACTGGGGATCCATTGATGAAGTGAAGATGCTGGAAAGCCGCATTCGGAGCCTTATTGAAAAATACAACGGTCTCATCAAGATAATGCAAGTGATGCTAGTCCGTCGGGTCCTGCCGTGCCAGCAACGACCTCTCCGTAAGTGGGAGTTCAATCCGGAAGGACCATGAACCACTCAGCACCTCCCCGGCATGACACTCAGAGGAATGTGGAAATTATTCTTTGGGACACGGAAACAGTGGCCGGATACTACAGAGGACATCGGCCCTGACTGCAACCATCCGGATTCCCCGGTAAGCATTCGACTTCCGAACATAGCTTAATTAAATTTCTCATAATGCCATATTGAGAAAATCATACTTTGGCCAGAGCTGGACAAAGAAGGCAGAGATAATTAGGTGTTCGACCCCTCTTCCGGAAGACTCAGTCGATCCGGTGTTAACAAGGATGCTGGCTCCGGCGCCATATCAGGTGCCGGCGGAGATTGGGATTCCCTCTTTCAAAGATGAAAGGGAAAGAGAAGACGACATCCCCTTTCCCCATGGGAAGAAGAGGACCGCCTCCGAAGACTCGGAGATGAAGGCTTCTATGCGGTGGAAGATATCCCTGTGAGCGGGTTCTGGTTCGGGAGGCGAGGTTGACATGCAGTCCCTCCGTAAAGATAGGCGTTTAGCTAAATCGTAAGTGAACAAGGGTGTCTTAAACATTTCCCATTCTTTCCTGTTTGTAAAGGTAACATTTCAAATATATGTTTGTAGTCCGGCATTCAGCCTTCCTCAACAGTCCTCCTCCTCGGAGGATCTTCTTCTGGAGATGATGGAGAGCGAGACTGTAACGCCTCGGATTTGTTGTGCCAGTTGGGACACCCCTGCAGGGTTTAAACTTTCGAGAGCCGTGCCCGCGGTTATGTGGCAGATGGGAATTTGTTAATGTCCGGTTGTAGATAACTTGACACCAGATCTGAATTAAAATGCATCAACCGAGTGTGTAGCCGTGATGGTCTATTTTCGGCGAAGTCCGGGAAGTGAACACGTTCTTTGGGTTATGCTTGGCGTAAGTAGGAGTTCAGGATCACCTCTTGATCATTGCTAGCTTCACGACCGTTCCGCTTGCTCTCTTCTCGCTCTTGTTTGCGTATGTTAGCCACCATACATGCTTAGTCGCTGCTGCAACCTCACCACTTTACCCCTTCCTTTCCCATTAAGCTTTGCTAGTCTTGATACCCATGGTAATGGGATTGCTGAGTCCTCGTGGCTCACAGATTACTACAACAACAGTTGCAGGTACAGGTTTTGCGATGATCTTGACGCGAGAGGGATGTTGCTTGTTTTGGAGTTCTTCTTCTGCTTCTTCTTTGATCAGGAGATAGGTTCTAGGTCGGCAGCCTGGGCTAGCAGGGTGGATGTCGTTTGAGTTTCTGTTTGTGTTTCATCCGTAGTCGGATGGTGCTCTTATGTAAGATGATGTTGTATTCATGTGGCATTGTATGCCTCTTGTATGTATCCCCATCTATTATGTAATGTTGATGTAATGATATCCACCTTGCAAAAGCGTCTTCAAGATGCGCTTCTATCCTTGGTGGGACCTTTGACTTCCTTTAGGATAGGGTCGCATCTTGGGCGTGACAAGTTGGTATCAGAGCCTCGACCGACCCTAGGAGCCCCCTTGATTGATCGTGTAGTTTGGTCGTTGTTGAGTCTAGAAGAAAACTGTTTTTGGAGTCTACTTATATCGGAGAGTAGGAATTCTTTTTACTCATTAGCCCCTTCGTCGCTCTGGTGAGGAATCTTGACGTAGGTGTTTTGAACTACCCCTCTTCCCCTTCAAATTTTTCTTTAGGTTCACGCAGTTGGTTTTCCGGTCGTTGGTTCTCATCTCTTTTCATCCGGTGCATTTTCTCGTCAAGACGATTCGACCCTCTTTGTTTTTTTTTGCAAGTCCAATCCTCAGTTGTTTTCTTTTCCCACCCGCCCACCCTTTTTTTCTTCTCGGAGTCGGAGTCTGTAATCGAGTATCCATCCTACTCGTGCGAAGTCTTTGCCTTCTTTCCTCAATGATTTTAACCGGTGTTTTCTCTTCAAGATATTCGTTGGTTCTCCCTTGCACGTGCCTTTGTTTTCCCGCCCTCCCACCCTCATCTTCCCGGAGTATGAGTCTATTTCGAGCATCAATTTCATTCGTACGGAGCCTCTTCAGTCTTCCCTCAATTATTTTAACCGGTGAATTCTCGTCTCGTTCGTCATTCTTCATCTCTTTTTCTTTTCCGGTGGATTCAATTCAAGTTTTTAGGTAGTGATTATATTCTTTTCCTTGGATCAAGTGTTTTCCTTGCTTGTTCGTCTCTAGCCAGTTTATCCTTCCGGAGTGTTCAAGTCATCTCAGGAGATTCGTCTGTGTTCCAATTAATTCGTGGTTGTCACCTCATTCAAATATTTCAATTGTTCCAGTGCTTCTTCTATCTGTTCAACATCCCTTTCCAACGGTGTTCTATTTTAGTGGGCCATAACCCACAGGTCTTTTCCCAGGATCTTACCTGACTCTTCTAATTCTCCCGGAGTTATTCTCAAAAAAATTTCAAGTGTGACCTAAGAAAGAATTTCATCAGTCACATGCCCTCTCCCAGATCTATTTCAAATTCTTTTCGTCTTTGGTTCAACTTTTCCTCTTTTTCATTATTCCGGAGTTTCTCAACAATTTCGGTGGTGTTTCTCGTCGTCTTTTGAAGATAGAAGAAGAGTTTTTCCTCTAAATCCTGTCCGTTCTTCCGAAGATTCATGGTTCTAGCTTCTTATTATCCTCTCAATTATTCCATTTGTCAGATATTCTTTCTTACCCATCTGGAGTATGTCAGGAGTTGTTTTTCCATTTCTTTTCACCGGAGGCCATCATTCTAGAGGAATTCTTCGTCCTCACATTTCAGCTACTGTTATCCAATTATCCCGGTGTTTCGTTCAAGTATTCTTTAATCAGCTCATGATCTCTTTGTTCTTTTGCATCGCAATCCCCTCTAGCTTATTGGTTCTTCTAATTCTCCCCGGTGATTCATTCTCTTTCATCAGTCATTTTCGAATTCTTACGGTGGTTCGTTCAAGATTCTTTTTCCTTGATTATCATATTAATTCATTCGTTCTTTTCAATCCTACCGGTGATTCATGAAGACTTTCTCAAGTTTTTTGCCACATTCCCCTTAATCTTTTCAAGAAGAATAAGTAGTATGAAAAATCCATTGCTTGTCATCAATTTAATTTGATGAAGGATAAGCATACAATAAATCTTATTCTTATATCCTCCAAGCGAGTAATCCCTTCCTTCAGAGTTTGTTCTTGAGGAATAAATTCTAGTTTCAAGTGTTTTCATCTTTTCTTTTCCGGAGTTCAAATTTCCTCAGCCATTTCGTCGGAACCTCCATCTAAATCATCACAAGCTTTAATCTTATTCTTTCATCCTTCATTTTATCTCGTCATCCTTTTGTTACCGGAGTTCTTCATGGTGGTTCGTCATGATTTAATTCATTCTTCAAGTGTTCATCAAGATTTTTGTTGGTGGAGCTCAAGTATTTTTCCTTCTTGCTTTTCGAAGTGCAATTAATTCTCCGAATTCTTTTGAAGTGGAGTTTTGCATTTCTTCGTTCTTCTAAGCTATCCGATCATTTCCGTTTGTGGCCGGTTAATACCTTATGATCTTGAGACGTTACCTATAAAACCACAACAAGCTTATTCTTTCATTGTTGATTTTCTCAACAACTCCGTTCAACCCTTTCCTTCTAAGTTCTTGTCATTCCATTCTTTCAATTCTTCCAGAGGCATTGCATTAGTCATCTCGTCAAGTGCCATCTCTTTGGGTGAAGTTCGTGTTCTATTCCTTTCATTTTTTAGCCGGAGTGCTGCCTAAATCCTTTCAGTCTTATTCGTTTCTTATCTCGTTCTAACCGGAGTCGTTTCATAGTCTATCTGATTCAGTGAGCTTTCGATTCTCGTCATTCTCGTCGTTCCTCTCTTCTTCTCGAGTGCTCTTGATTCTTTGCTTCTTCTCTTGAGTTCTTATTTCACCTCATCCCTTTTCCCTTCCGTCTCGGTCCTAAGATCTCGGGACGAGATCTCTTGTTAGTGGAGGAGTGTTGTAACGCCCCGGATTCGTTGCGCCATTATTCGCCGTAGTTGCCTTGTCATTTGCTTGCGTATTGCATTCTATCATGTCATCATGTGCATTGCATGGCATACGTGTTCGTCTCATGCATTCGAGCATTTTCCCCGTTGTCCGTTTTGCAATCCGGCTCTCCTATGTCATCCGGCATCCCCTTTTTATCTCTTGTTGTGAGCGGGTGTTAAACTTTCTCGGAATGGCCCGAGGTTTGCCAAGTGGCCTTGGTATAGCACCGGTAGACCGCCTGTCAAGTTTTGTGCCATTTGGAGGTCGTTTGGTACTCCAACGGTTAACCGGGGAACCGTAAAGCCCTCTTTATGTTGCAGCCCAACACCCCTTCAAAGTGGCCCAAAACTCATCCTAACCCCCTCCATGCTCTCGGTCGTTCGATCAATCGTGTGGGCGAAAACCGCACCCCATTTGGACTCTCCTAGCTCCCAGAAACTATATATATACCTTCCCCCATCCAAATCCGAGCCCAAACCCTAGCATTTTCCCCTCCGCGCCGCCGGACACGTCCGGACCAGGTCGGACATGTCCGCCCATCCTCGCGCCGCCGCGCCCAGCCAACGGGAAGCTGCCACGTAGCGCTCCCCGCCGCCCGCCGCCGGGTCCCGTCCCCTCC
>NC_041381.1:117055661-117060657 GCF_002162155.2 Triticum dicoccoides
GCCAGTGCCCCGTCCCCGCCGCCTCGGCCTCCCTCCGGCCGGATCCGCCTCTCCGGCCACCATCCCCACCAATTCCGGCGAGTCTCCGGTCGTCCTCGTCATCCGTGCCGCCAGATCTAAGTCTCTGATATTTTTGCATAATGTTGCCCTACTCATCGCATCGTAACTCTGCATCCGTAGCTCCGTTTCGTGCGTGTAATATGTCAAAATGTTCGTTGTGAGATGATCTACATTTCAATCCATCGCACCATGTTCATTTGAGATCATCTTGATGCCTGAATCATCGTTCCAAGAGTGTTATATGATGTTAACCTGCTAAAACTGTTATAACTTGATGATTTGTCTTTTTCGTTGCATTTTGTGTGTGCATCCTATGAGGTTGATGTCTACATGAGTTTTGATCTATGATATGCCCTATTTACAGAGGTGCAATCCATGTATTTTTGTGAGTCTTGTACTGAGTGCATTAAGCTTGTTAAGTAGGTTACTTGCTGTTGCTGTTTTGCTAGTCTGAATCTGCTATATCATGATGCTATGTAAACCTGCTGCTACAAGTCATTCTATGCATAATCTGGAGATGTTCACTAAGGATGATTTGTTATATATGTCATGCTCTATTCATCCATGCCCCTGGTTGTATTTATAGCCTGCTGTAACTTGTCGAAATCTTGCTCCAAACTTGCTAAATAATGTTGCTGTTAGCCTGTTAACATGAAGTTCAGTTTTGCCATGTGTTTTGCTGGTGATCCGTGCACCCTATGAACTTGTTCTTACCATGTTTAGCTTCATAAACATGTGTTGTTGCTGCTGATTGCCTTGCCATGCCATGTATTGCTCTGTGGTGAGTGGTTCAAGCTCACCAACATGCCTACTTATCGTTGTTCCTGCCATGTTTGAATCTATCATATAACTTGCTATGTTTACATGGGTGCCTTTGTTTGCCATGTTAAGTTCCTGTAACATGTTGTTTGATAGTTGTAAACATTGCAACCTGATGTTATTTCTGCTAAGCCTGTAAACTTTTATTATTTGCAATCTTGTCATGTGTTTTGGAGCATGTTCTAGTAGTTTCTGGACATAGCTCAGTGTTCATGTTTTGTCATGCTTTACCTGTACTTCATGCCCATGCCTTTTGTTATTACGTTGAGATGTTGTAGCATATTGTTTTGATGCTTGCTAGATGCCTAGTTGCTGTTTTGGACAACTTGTCCTTTAAACTTATGTAGAGTGTATGTGTTGAACCGTTGCTCCATTTTGAGTGTGCTCTATATGAAACTTGCTTAGAATTGCATGTAGTTTCATATTATCATGTTGCATCCTTGTTTTGAGGTCTTTTCTTGATGTTTGAGTGCCTTTTGCATCAATGCCATGTTTGACTTGTTTTGGTCATATCTTCTAGGCCGTAGCTCCGAATTAAATGAACTTTATATGTAACTTGACTAGAATCTCGTGTAGATCCTCTTGGTGCTATTTAACTTGCTGTTTAACAACTTGAACATAAGGTTTATTCAGATCTAGACCAATTTCGAAATTTGCATATGAGGACTTACCGGAATTGTTATATGTTGTTCCCGGCCTCATTTAAACTTGCTTTGATGTGTTGCTCTTGTTTGCATCGTCTCTTGCCATGAGTAGCTTCATGTAGCTTTGTCATCCATCATGCTTGTTGTGCATCATGTCTTGTCTATGTGTGGTGTGTTTACCATGTTGTGTGCTTCTTCTCGATAGTTCCCGTTTTGTTGCGATCGTGAGCATTCGTTCGTCTATGCTTGGTTCGTCTTCGTGGCTTCATATTCTTCATGGACTCATTCTTCTTCCTTGCGGGATTTCAGGCAAGATGACCGTCACCTTGGATATCACTACTATCATTGCTATGCTAGTTGCTTCGTTCTATCGCTTTGCTGCGCTTCCTATCTTTTGCTCTTCGAGCCTCCCCAAATTGCCATGAACCTCTAACCTTTGTCACCCTTCCTAACAAACCGTTGTTTGGCTATGTTACCGCTTTTGCTCAGCCCCTCTTATAGCGTTGCTAGTTGCAGGTGAAGTTGAAGATTGCTCCATGGTTGACATGATTATGTTGGGATATCTATTAATGCATCTATATATTTGGTAAAGGGTGGAAGGCTCGGCCTTATGCCTGGTGTTTTGTTCCACTCTTGCCGCCCTAGTTTCCATCATACCGGTGTTATGTTCCCGGATTTTGTATCCCTAACGCGGTTGGGTGATTTATGGGACCCCCTTGACAGTTTGCTTTGAATAAAACTCCTCCAGCAAGGCCCAACCTTGGTTTTACCAATTGCCTCACCACCACCGAGTTCTGCTTGGTTTCCGAGAGTTCTGCTTGCTCTCTTCTCGCTCTTATTTGCATATGTTAGCCACCATATATGCTTAGTCGCTGCTGCAACCTCACCACTTTACCCCTTCCTTTCCCATTAAGCTTTTCTAGTCTTGATACCCATGGTAATGGGATTGCTGAGTCCTTGTGGCTCACATATTACTACAACAACAGTTGCAGGTACAGGTTTTGCGATGATCTTGACGCGAGAGCGATGTTGCTTGTTTTGGAGTTCTTCTTCTGCTTCTTCTTCGATCAGGGGATAGGTTCCAGGTCGGCAGCCTGGGCTAGCAGGGTGGATGTTGTTTGAGTTTTTGTTTGTGTTTTATCCATAGTCGGATGGTGCTCTTATGTAAGATGATGTTGTATTCATGTGGCATTGTATGCCTCTTGTATGTATCCACATCTATTATGTAATGTTTATGTAATGATATCCACCTTGCAAAAGCGTCTTCAAGATGCGCTTCTATCCTTGGTGGGACCTTCGAGTTCCTTTAGGATAGGGTCGCATCTTGGGCGTGACAGAGACGCCCCCATAGATCTCCCCACCGGATAAGGCAGACGACACCGAGGTGTTGTCCCGGAGGATCTCTCCTGATCAACCAATGGAGAGAGGTACAGTGAAGACTGGGCTCGAAGGCGATACTTCGGTCGTTCGGGGTCCGGGGTGTGCGGCCCCTACCGGGACCAACAATGAAGGCCCTGGGCTATCTAATTTCTGAGGTATGGTGCAACCTGCTCCGAATCCAGGGGCGCCGGATACATTGTTAGACACATTGCGACATGCGTCAGTCTCAGAGGAACATCGTACCTTGATGGGTACGGTGATTGAGAGGGTTCTGTCCATGAAGAGCAGATTGAATGAAGCCCTTATGAGCCTATTAAGAGGCTTTGAGGTACATAATGTAATATTTTTAATTGTGCTATAAATGCAAAATGTGCCTGTGTATAGATAGTAGCCCCTGAGACTCTGGTTGGCGTCTGAAGGGAGGCGATCAGAGGATCAAGAAATACATGCCCAGGAAATGTTCTGACTAATTGAAACATAGGCTGTTACATCCGTGGCGACTGTCCAAGCTACAGAGATTGAACATCTGAAGCAGAAATATGATGTGGCGGATGATAACATCAGCTTATGAACAGGCGGCTCGAGGAGGCGCAAGGTATGTATTTGAGTCACTCAGCAAGTGCAATAATATTAGCATGACACTGATAATTGCATATTGAAATATGCATAACTGCAGATAGTGCCGCCGCAGTTGAGATCCTTCGGGTGGAACTTGCCCGGGCCAAGGAGTAGTCCAGGATGAGCAGTGCGGCTGCCAAAAAGGAAGTTGCCGAATTAAAGGCCGAATAGGCTGCTCGGCACCAGTGTGAGGAGAGAATATCTATTATGGCGCTTGAGCTAAAAGATGCCGCTAGCCGATGCCAATTTCTTGAAAAAGATAACAAAGCCAAAGCGGCCGATCTTGACAAGGCCTTACAAGAGGCGAGGGAAGCACGGTCCGAGTCTAGAGCAGCTCGGGAGGAGATCCGACAAGCTGGGGAGATCGTGGCTGGTAAGCCCTTCTTATTTCAAACTAAGTTCGGCCATCCGAAGTATGCCCCGCTTAATCAAATGTGGATTTCTCCCCGCATACGTGACCAGAAGAACGGTCCTTCATTTAATACGGAGGGAATCGCGAAGAATCCGATGAGTCATCGAGTGGTTGACCAGCTCTCCCCGCATCATGACAGTCAGTTTTCCGCTCTCTCTACTGAGGTGCTCATCCGGACGAGCTAGGACACAATCGCAGTAGTTCTCCCTTTACTACCTTAGCCGATAGAGTGGAACGTAAGGTAGCAAGCACAGGAGCCGGACAACCCAACTATTGGCGAAAGACATGATTCAGAGCTTATGCATATAAAGGTAAACTCGCGATGCCGAACACTCCCTATAAGTGTTCGGACTTTTCAAAGTATACCGGGCTGAATACAACCCCAGGTAATGGACCCAGGTGTCAAGGCACGTGTAACGCCCCGGATACAACTTTCCATATTCGTAACTCCAACTCTTGCCTTTTCCGGAGATGCTATATGATATTTCCTTCGTGGTTGGGTTTTTGTCATTTGTTTTGCATTTTGTTCTTGTTATGCATCTCATCTCATAGCATCATGTGCATCGCATCCATATGTTTTCATAAAACATGCATCTGTTCGGGTTTCCCCGGTTCTCTCCGTTGTCCGTTCTGAGCCCGACCACACTCGCACGCGCCCGCGGCACCTCCGAAATATTATTTTATAAGTGGCATAAAATGTTCTCAGAATGGGTTGCAACTTGTCGTGCGGTCTTATTATAGCGTAGACAGGCCGCCTGCCAAGTTTCGTCGCGTTTGGAGTTCGTTTGACTGCCCAACCGTTAGATATGTAACCGCGATATAGTTGGTTTATTCGTCGGACGTTTCGGTCTCCGAAACTGTTGCCGGGCCTCTCTTCTCATCTCTCCTATCAGCCCAAGCCTCTCTCACACAGCCCTCTAGCCCACCTAGGCCTGTCTAACCCCCCATCGCATCCGGAACCGCCCGATCGAGATCGGAGGGCTCCGAAACCCCCCCTAAAACTAAACCCTAGCCCCCCTTTCCTATTTAAACCCCCTCCCCTTGCCATTTTGGGCATCCCTAG
>NC_041381.1:117061098-117070643 GCF_002162155.2 Triticum dicoccoides
TGACTCCGCCGCCCCCGAAGCTTCAACCAGGCCGGAGCCCCGCCGCCGTCTCCCCGCGCCTCGTGCCGTCCTGCGCCTCTCCCTCACCCGGCTCTCCTCTCTTAACCGCAGGAAACCACCGCCGCCGCCGTTTGCTGCCGTCGGCGCCCCGCCTCGCCACCGGCCGGATCCGGTGCCCGGAGGCCCGATCCGCCCGTTCCCAGCCTCCCCGCCTGTCCCTGGCCTCGCCGGACCTCGCCCCATGCCGGCGTTGCCCCGCCTCCCGTCGCCGCTGCCGCCTGCGGGTCGGGAGGAGCCCGATCCCCTCCGCGTCGACCGTGCCGGGCCCAGCTCCCGCGGTCCAGCAAGGCCTAGCCAGCGCCTCTCCAAGGCCCAGCCAGCCTCCTCCACCGACCGGCCCATGAGGCCTGGTGAGCAGCCCCGCCCCCTGTGCACTGTTGGCCCAACTGCAGTAGATTCGGCCCTGTTATACTTTTTCCCGTCCTGCGAATTTGTCTATTATCCAGAAAACTGCATTTTTACAGATTGGACCCTAAACTTCATGCATATAATAACTAATAAACCGTGCATCGGATTAAAATGTTTTATATATGTAAAATGCTCAGAAAATCGTGTAGATTAATAATATGCCATTTTCATCCATGTTTAAAATGTTTAACTTGCTGTTTGTGTTTATTTTGCATAATGCCATGTTAAAATGCTTTAATTCATAACTAATTAACCGTAGCTCCGATTTTAATAAACTTTATATGTAAATGGGGTGGAAAAATGCCTAGATTAACATGGTGCACTTTATGTTGCTGTTTAACAACATTAAAATTGTGTTTAGGGAAGAACAGTACCGAATCTAAAATATGCACATGGGGATTTTCCGGAATTATTGTTTGTTGTTTCCGACCTCATTTAAACTTGTCTAGATAGGTAGTTTTTCATATGCTTCACCTCTTGCCATGTTTAATAACATTTAATATTGTTTGGTAGCTTAAACGAGAGAGAACTAAATATTTGATGTGGTGTTTCGTCAATATGCAACTCGTTGCATATTGATCTCCATTTAACTTGTAGTATTGTTTGGTTGCCTTTGCCATGCCATGCCTCATTAAACCGGATATGCATCAAACTTGTTTGTGCATCATGCCATGTTCATGCTTGTGCATTTACCATGTTGTTTGTTTCTTTCCGGTGTTGCTTCTTAGTTCCGGTAATGTTGCGTTCGTGAGGATTCGTTCGACTACGTCCGCTTGTCTTCTTCCTGGACTCGTTCTTCTTCCTTGCGGGATTTCAGGCAAGATGACCGCTACCCTGGATCTCACTACTATCATTGCTATGCTAGTTGCTTCGTTCTATCGCTATGTTGCGCTACCTATCACCTGTTTATCAAGCCATCCCAAATTGCCATGAACCTCTAACCTTTGACACCCTTCCTAGCAAACCGTTGCTTGGCTATGTTACCGCTTTGCTCAGCCCCTCTTATAGCATTGTTAGTTGCAGGTGAAGTTGAAGATTTCTCCATGGTGGACAGGATTTTGGTTGGGATATCACAATATCTCTTATATTATTAATGCATCTATATACTTGGTAAAGGGTGGAAGGCTCGGCCTTATGCCTAGTGTTTTGTTCCACTCTTGCCGCCCTAGTTTCCGTCATACCGGTGTTATGTTCCCGGATCTTGCGTTCCTTACGCGGTTGGGTGATTTATGGGACCCCCTTGACAGTTCGCTTTGAATAAAACTCCTCCAGCAAGGCCCAACCTTGCTTTTACCATTTGCCTCACCACCACCTATATTTCCCCTGGGAGTAATTAACCCAAGGGTCATCTTTATTACAGCCCCCCCCCCCCCGGGGCCAATGCTTGTCTAAGTGTTGGTCCAAACTAGAGCACCGTGCGGGACCATTCCTTGGCAACTTGGTTCGTCGGTTCCTGTACGCTTCGCTTATCCGGTGTTGCCCTGAGAACGAGATATGTGCAGCTCCTATCGGGATTGTCGGCGCATCGGGCGGTCTTGCTGGTCTTGTTTTACCATTGTCGAAATGTCTTATAAACCGGGATTCCGAGTCTGATCGGGTCTTCCTGGGAGAAAGTCTATTCCTTCGTTGATCGCGAGAGCTTGTCATGGGCTAAGTTAGGACACCCTTGCAGGGTATAATCTTTCGAAAGTCGTGCCTCCGGTTATAGGCAGATGGGAATTTGTTAATGTCCGGTTGTAGATAACTTGACACCAGATTCGAATTAAAATGCATCAACCGCGTGTGTAGCCATGATGGTCTCTTCTCGACGGAGTCCGAGAAGTGAACACGGTCTTTGGGTTATGTTTGACGTAAGTAGGAGTTCAGGATCACTTCTTGATCATTGCTAGCTTCACGTTCGTTCCGCTTGCTCTCTTCTCGCTCTTATTTGCGTATGTTAGCCACCATATATGCTTAGTCGCTGCTGCAACCTCACCACTTTACCCCTTCCTTTGCCTTTAAGCTTTGCTAGTCTTGATACCCATGGTAATGGGATTGCTGAGTCCTCGTGGCTCACAGATTACTACAACAACAGTTGCAGGTACAGGTTCATGCGATGATCATGACGCGAGAGCGATGCTTGCTTGCGTTGAGTTCTTCTTCTGCTTCTTCGATCGGGGGATAGGTTCCAGGTCGGCAGCCTGGGCTAGCAGGGTGGATGTCGTTTGAGTTTCTGTTTGTGATTCATCCGTAGTCGGATGATGCTGTGATGTATTGTGATGTTGTATTCATGCGGCATTGTATGCCTTATGTATGTATCTCCATTTATTATATAATGTTGATGTAATGATATCCACCTTGCAAAAGCGTTTCAATATGCGGGTCTATCCTTGGTGGGACCTTCGAGTTCCTTTTGGATAGGGTCGCATATTGGGCGTGACAAGTTGGTATGAGAGCCTCGACCGACCTTAGGAGCCCCTTGATTGTTGGCCGTTGTTGTGTCTAGAAAAAAACTATTTTGAGTCTTAGGATTATGTATATCAGAGAGTAGGATTCTTTTTACTCCTCAGCCCCTTCGTCGCTCTGGTGAGGACTCTTGACGTAGATGTTTTGACTTTCCTCTCCTCAAATTTCACTAAATTTTTTTTAGGATCACGCGGGTATCTTGGAATCGTTCCGATGGTTTTGTGACGAGAACATTGTTCTTGGTGCCTCCTGTCTATTATGTGGCTTTGACCCGGGGAGTCGAGCTCTGAGGTGTTGTCGTCACAATTTTATCGTTGCAGTTCTGGAATACCTGAGTTTTGCCGACATCGAAAATCTCTTTTATGCAGTTGTTGGTGAGATAACCTCGACGTCACCCAGTACTGGGGCGAGCTCGAGAGTATTGCCATAACTCGTATAACGGATGCTTTTCGAAGGTTGAGGTACACGATTTCCGAAGGTTTCTTGGTTATGTGTTGACGGATGGATACAACCTGGATGTAGGTATTGTTAGTTTGGGTGAGATATATTGCTTCCCCTGTATCCCCAACACCAGATTGCATAACCAGAAAGTTTCGGGAGTTTTATAGGTGGGAATTCAAGTAGTTCCTAGAATATCTTTTCGACAGATGCATGATATGAGATTGGGGTTTGACGTCTAGTGGTCCGCCTTTCCACGGTCGTTTTTACAGTGGTCTCGTTGTGTCTTAAAGAACCCTTGGCTATGCTGGTTCGGGGACACTTCGTATGTCATGTGCACTGCCTTGTACATGATGGTGTTGTACACTCGAGCCTGTGTGGGCCCCACCACGAAAACTTCGGACGAAATCTCTATCATATGTTTGTTCCGGCTTATTTCTGCAAGCCAATCCTTTGTTTTGTTTTAATTGTGGTATTCGAGTTGCTTCAAAGTCAAGTGTTGATTCCATACCTTTCAAGCGGTGTTCTCATATTTCTATGGGAGTACTAATCCTTTTGACCATCGAGTTTGTCATGTTAATTCTTTCCAACCGGCGTGCTTCTCTTCAAGTGGATCCGATCATTTCAACATTCGCAAGATCATCTCTCAGTTTCCCAACGCTGTTCATTTCATCCGTCCCCAAGTTGCCTTTGTTTTCCCCACCCTCCCACCCTTTTTCTTCAAGGACTCAGATTTCTTAATCAAGTATCCATCTTATGGATGTGAAGTCTCTTCACTCTTTTCAATCAATGTTCTTATCCGGTGATTTTCCATGAAGATGCTCAACAGTTTCAAGTTCTCATCCTTCGTTGTTGTTTATTCTCCGGTGGATCCAATTCAAGCTTGCAGTGTTGATCATATTCTTTTCCTCGTGTCAAATGCTTTTCATGCCGGTGCACCTCTTAATCATTCACTTCTCGATATTCCTTCGTTCTCGAGTGTTGAATATATCTCAGAAGACTTGTGTTTCCATTCTCAATCCGTTCAAGATATTTCGAGGTTGTTATCTCATTCAAGCTATTTAATTCTACCGGTGCAATCTCTCTTCAAAATTATTTCAACGGTGTTTCTTTTGAGTGGGCCCTAACCCACATGTCTTTTCCTAGGATCTTACCTGACTCTTCTAATTTTCCCGGAGCCATTCCCAAAGTCTTTCAAAGTTTGACGTAAGAATGAAATATCATCAGTCAAATATCTTTCTCCAAGATCTTTCAAATTCTTTTCATTGTTGAATCAACCTTTCTATTATTCATTTCGGAGTATCTCAACAATTTATGGTGGTGTCTCTCGTCGTCATTTCTCGGATTTTGAAGACCGAAGAAGAGTTCCTCTTAAATCCTTACCCGTTCTTCCAAAGATGCGTAGTTCAAGCTTGATGCCATCCTCTCATAATTGTTTTCGATTGTGAGAATTCTTTTCAACCATCTGATGCATTTCAGGAGTCGCCTCCTTTCTTGATAATCCATATGCCATCATTTCTGAATATTAGTCGTTCTCAACCTTCAATTTTTGTTCTCCAAATCTTACCGGTGGATCATTCAAGTATTCTCTAATAAGCTCATGATATCTTCGTTCACTTGTATCTAAATCCCCTCAAGTATCTTCATTCTTCCCGGTGAATTGTGCCTTTGCTACTTTCATTTTCAATTCTTACAGTGGTTCGTTCAAGATTTCTCTTCCTTCGTTATCATATCAAATATTCGTTGTTTCCAAATCCCACTGGTGGCTCCATCAATACCTTCTCCAGTTTACGCTATATCTTTCTTAATCCTTTTTCTAGGGGAATAAGTAGTATGCCAAATCCGTTGCTTGTCATCAATTTAAATTGGTGAAGGATAGGCATGACATAATTCTTATTCTTGTTTCATCCAACTGATTAATTCCTTCTTTCGGAGATTGTTCATGATGAAGTAATTCTCGGTTCTAGTGTTCATCTTTTCTTTCCGGAGTTCCAAGTTTTCTCGGTTATATCATCGCAAAGCTCCATCTAAATCATCGCAAGGCTTCACCTTGTGTTTTCAACTTATTTTTCTTTTCATCATCCTTTCTTTACCGGAGTTCTTCATGGAGGCTCTACATGGTGGTTCGTCAAGGATTTCTTTCATTCTCATTTTGGTTCTTCAAGATTTCCCTCGGAGCTAAGATCCGCCAAGCTATACTCTAAAATAAACATGGTGCTAAACACATGTTTTGTTTTGGGGAGTTCAAGTATTCTTCTTCTTGCATTTCAAAGTGCAATTCTTTCTACCTTATCACTTGAGGTGGTGTTATGTCATTCTTGATAATTTTGAGTTCGTGTTTCCTGATTCACATGTTCTCAAGAATGAGGTATTTTAAGTCCATCATTTTCTCTTTGTTCAAGAGATCTTTTCGACCAATCAACTTCTTCTTTGGAGTTATCTTGGTATAGATTTCACCTAAAGCCTTCCCTAAGGAAAGTTGCTATTGTGGTGCTTATCAATAATCCAAGCTTTCTCCATATCCTTCTCGGTGAAAGAGGTTTTTCATCTCTTCATTGTTCTCAAACAAGCAATTGTTTCCGTTAGTGGCCGGTTGTCACCTCATAATTTTGAGATGTTTTCCATAAGCCCACTACAAGCTTATTCTTTTCGTTGTTGGTTTTTCCAACAACTCCGTTATAACCTTCTTGGAAGGGTGCTTTCCAAGTTCATTTGCGGCAGAAATTGGCATTTCTTCTCCATTCTGTTATTCCAATGATCTATCTTCTATTCTTTCTTCCGGAGGCATTGTCATGTTGCTCTTTTCACCCATCACCTTGTTTTGTCAAGATCATGTTCTTTTCGTGCTTATCCATTTAAGCGGAGTGTTGTGTTCTCATTCAAGTTCTTTCTTCTTATCAAGTTTTGCCTATCGTTTCAACCTGAGTGTTGTCTAAAATCCTTCTTACCCATTATGCCATTCTTTCAATAGTTCCGGAGGCAGTGTGTTGTTGATTTCATCAAGTATCTTCCCATCTTCTCAAGTTCATGTTCTATTCCTTCCATGTTCAACCGGAGTGCTGCCCGAATTCTTCCTCTCTCATCTTGTTTTAACCGGAGTGGTTTCGAATTCTATCTTGTCCATTAAACTCTTGATTCATGTCTTTGCAACCTTCAAGTTATCGTAATGTTCCTTGTTCCTCTTTTCTAACAGATTGTTTGCAATCTTGTTCATCTTCGTTGTTTTCTTTCTTTCATATTGCTCAACCTCTCAAGGTTCGTGGTTTCACTCATTGGTCGAAGAAGCAACTTAGTTTTACCGCTTATCTTCCTCTTCCTTTTCCCTACGGTGTCATCCTAGATCTCGGGACGAGATCCTCTCATAGTGGTGGAGTGTTGTAACGCCCCGGATACAACTTTTCATATTCGTAACTCCAACTCTTGCCTTTTCCGGAGATGCTATATGATATTTCCTTCGTGGTTGGGTTTTTGTCGTTTGTTTTGCATTTTGTTCTTGTTATGCATCTCATCTCATAGCATCATGTGCATCGCATCCATATGTTTTCATAAAACTTGCATCCATTCGGGTTTCCCCGGTTCTCTCCGTTGTCCGTTCTGAGCCCGACCACACTCGCACGCGCCCGCGGCACCTCCGAAATATTATTTTATAAGTGGCATAAAAATGTTCTCGGAATGGGTTGCAACTTCTCGTGCGGTCTTATTATAGTGTAGACAGGACGCCTGCCAAGTTTCGTCGCGTTTGGAGTTCGTTTGACTGCCCAACCGTTAGATATGTAACCGCGATATAGTCGGTTTATTCGTCGGACGTTTCGGTCTCCGAAACTGTTGCCGGGCCTCTCTTCTCTTCTCTCTATCAGCCCAAGCCTCTCTCACACAGCCCGCTAGCCCACCTAGGCCTGTCTAACCCCCCCTCGCATCCAGAACCTCCCGATCGAGATCGGAGGGCTCCGAAACCCCCCTAAAACTAAACCCTAGCCCCCTTTCCTATTTAAACCCCCTCCCCTTGCCATTTTGGGCATCCCTAGCCTTCCACCTACTCCTAGCCACCTCCCACCTCCATTTTCCGTGCCCCCCAGCCTCCTCCCGCCACTTGGCGCCACTGCCACCGTGCCCGGGCCAACCGGAGCGTGCCACATCAGCCCCCAGCGCCCCTGCTGCCAATGCCCCGCTGCCACCTGTCCTCCCCACGTCGCCCGGCCTCCTTCCTCCGCGCCAGGCCCGCTCGAAGCCCAGCGGAGGCCCGCAGCGGACCGATCTGGGCCCGGCTCCCGCTCCCGCCGCCGCAAGGCCCGACCGCGCCTCCCGCTCCCTGCCCGAGCGCCCCGCGCCCGAGCCCCGTCCACGTCGCCGGCGACCAGCGCCTCGTCGGAGCTGACTCCGCCGCCTCTGAAGCTTCTAACCAGGCCGGAGCCCCGCCGCCATCTCCCCGCGCCTCGTGCCGTCCTGCGCCTCTCCCTCACTCGGCTCTCCTTTCTTAACCGCAGGAAACCACCGCCGCCGCCGTTTGCTGCCGTCGGCGCCCTGCCTCGCCACCGGCCGGATCCGGTGCCCGGAGGCCCGATCCGCCCGTTCCCAGCCTCCCCGCCTGTCCCTGGCCTCGCCGGACCTCGCCCCTTGCCGGCGTCGCCCCGCCTCCCATCGCCGCCGCTGCCTGCGGGTCGGGAGGAGCCCGATCCCCTCCGCGTCGACCGTGCCGGGCCCAGCTCCCGCGGTCCAGCAAGGCCCAGCCAGCGCCTCTCCAAGGCCCAGCCAGCCTCCTCCCCCGACCGGCCCATGAGGCCTGGTGAGCAGCCCCGCCCCCTGTGCACTGTTGGCCCAACTGCAGTAGATTCGGCCCTATTATATTTTTTCCCGTCCTGCGAATTTGTCTATTATCCAGAAAACTGTATTTTTACAGATTGGACCCTAAACTTCATGCATATAATAACTAATAAACCGTGCATCGGATTAAAATGTTTTATATATGTAAAATGCTCAGAAAATCGTGTAGATTAATAATATGCCATTTTCATCCATGTTTAAAATGTTTAACTTGCTGTTTGTGTTTATTTTGCATAATGCCATGTTAAAATGCTTTAATTCATAACTAATTAACCGTAGCTCCGATTTTAATAAACTTTATATGTAAATGGGGTGGAAAAATGCCTAGATTAACATGGTGCACTTTATGTTGTTGTTTAACAACATTAAAATTGTGTTTAGGGCAGAACAGTACCGAATCTAAAATATGCACATGGGGATTTTCCGGAATTATTGTTTGTTGTTTCCGGCCTCATTTAAACTTGTCTAGATAGGTAGTTTTTCATATGCTTCACCTCTTGCCATGTTTAGTAACATTTAATATTGTTTGGTAGCTTAAACGAGAGAGAACTAAATATTTGATGTGGTGTTTCGTCAATATGCAACTCGTTGCATATTGATCTCCACTTAACTTGTAGTATTGTTTGGTTGCCTTTGCCATGCCATGCCTCATTAAACCGGACATGCATCATACTTGTTTGTGCATCATGCCATGTTCATGCTTGTGCATTTACCATGTTGTTTGTTTCTTTCCGGTGTTGCTTCTTAGTTCTGGTAATGTTGCGTTCGTGAGGATTCGTTCGACTACGTCCGCTTGTCTTCTTCCTAGACTCGTTCTTCTTCCTTGCGGGATTTCAGGCAAGATGACCGCTACCCTGGATCTCACTACTATCATTGCTATGCTAGTTGCTTCGTTCTATCGCTATGCTGTGCTACCTATCACCTGTTTATCAAGCCATCCCAAATTGCCATGAACCTCTAACCTTTGACACCCTTCCTAGCAAACCGTTGCTTGGCTATGTTACCGCTTTGCTCAGCCCCTCTTATAGCGTTGTTAGTTGCAGGTGAAGTTGAAGATTTCTCCATGGTGGACCGGATTTTGGTTGGGATATCACAATATCTCTTATATTATTAATGCATCTATATACTTGGTAAAGGGTGGAAGGCTCGGCCTTATGCCTAGTGTTTTGTTCCACTCTTGCCGCCCTAGTTTCCGTCACACCGGTGTTATGTTCCCGGATTTTGCGTTCCTTACGCGGTCGGGTGATTTATGGGACCCCCTTGACAGTTCGCTTTGAATAAAACTCCTCCAGCAAGGCCCAACCTTGCTTTTACCATTTGCCTCACCACCACCTATATTTCCCTTGGGAGTAATTAACCCAAGGGTCATCTTT
>NC_041381.1:117071035-117094654 GCF_002162155.2 Triticum dicoccoides
GGCCAATGCTTGTCTAAGTGTTGGTCCAAACTAGAGCACCGTGCGGGACCATTCCTTGGCAACTTGGTTCGTCGGTTCCTGTATGCTTCGCTTATCCGGTGTTGCCCTGAGAACGAGATATGTGCAGCTCCTATCGGGATTGTCGGTGCATCGGGCGGTCTTGCTGGTCTTGTTTTACCATTGTCGAAATGTCTTGTAAACCGGGATTCCGAGTCTGATCAGGTCTTCCTGGGAGAAGGTCTATTCCTTCGGTGATCGCGAGAGCTTGTCATGGGCTAAGTTGGGACACCCCTGCAGGGTATAATCTTTCGAAAGCCATGCCTGCGGTTATAGGCAGATGGGAATTTGTTAATGTCCTGTTGTAGATAACTTGACACCAGATTCGAATTAAAACGCATCAACCGCGTGTGTAGCCGTGATGGTCTCTTCTCGACGGAGTCTGGGAAGTGAACACGGTCTTTGGGTTATGTTTGACGTAAGTAGGAGTTCAGGATCACTTCTTGATCATTGCTAGCTTCACGTCTGTTCCGCTTGCTCTCTTCTCGCTCTTATTTGCGTATGTTAGCCACCATATATGCTTAGTCGCTGCTGCAACCTCACCACTTTACCCCTTCCTTTCCCTTTAAGCTTTGCTAGTCTTGATACCCATGGTAATGGGATTGCTGAGTCCTTGTGGCTCACAGATTACTACAACAACAGTTGCAGGTGCAGGTTCATGTGATGATCATGACGCGAGAGCGATGCTTGCTTGCGTTGAGTTCTTCTTCTGCTTCTTCGATCAGGGGATAGGTTCCAGGTCGGCAGCCTGGGCTAGCAGGGTGGATGTCGTTTGAGTTTCTGTTTGTGATTCATCCGTAGTCGGATGATGCTCTGATATCCACCTTGCAAAAGCGTTTCAATATGCAGGTCTATCCTTGGTGGGACATTCGAGTTCCTTTTGGATAGGGTCGCATATTGGGCGTGACAGCACGTGTGGCGATTTGACATGGGGAGAGAACGCAGGTGGCGAGAGAATAAAATTCCAGACATAATATTGACCAAGCTACTTCTATAATATCCCTTTCTAGTACGGCGAGCCGTGTACTGACAGATAGCGCCAAAAACTTCCTAGGACATTGTACATGCCAGAAAAGTATAAAACAAAAAGTGATAAAAAGGTTTACACAGGGTCTTAATCTAAAAAGAAACCTTAGTGCGGGGCCCTGCTACACGTCTACGCCGTTTTCTCCTTTGTGATGTGTCCTTGAAGGGGGTGGTGTGATGGCCATCTGTAAAGAAAAAGAAAACCCTGGAAAAGAAAATCCAGTGTGGCCGTAAATAAAGCTGGTTCATTTAATGAACCTTGAAAGATAACCGTAAAGTACGAATAGGGTCGAGCCGAACTACGGACTATTTGCGTGCAGTGTGCCCCCAGCCCTGCCCAAGAGGGATTTTAAGGGTGTAATTGTGTATACGAGGTACGTATGCTGTCGCCTTATGGGGCAGTTGATGGGGGCATAACTGCTAATCGAGCTCAGGTTTGTCTGAGTTACGGCACTGAGGTGTACTTCGGACATGCTTAGCTGTGTCCGCGGTCCTAACGACCGATGATCTTTTCGGCTTGAATATGCCGATTTGGAATTTGGCTACTAAGGCCGCAGTGTCTTTCTCTGTACGGAGAGAGAGCTCCATATTTCCACTGACCGTAATGACGCCATGTGGCCCAGGCATTTTGAGCTTTAAATAGGCATAATGCAGGACTGCATTAAAGCGGGCGAAGGATGTTCTTCCGAGTAGTGCATGATAGCCACTTCAGAACTGAGCTATGTCAAATATTAGCTCTTTGCATCGAAAGTTATCGGGAGAGCCGAATACAACTTACAATGTTAAAGAGCCCGTGTAGCGGGCTTCCACGCCCGATATAACTCCTTTAAAGGTCGTGCGGCTTGGCTTGATTCTTGACGGGTCTAACCCCATCTTGCGGACTGTGTCCTGATATATCATATTTAGGCTGCTGCCGCCGTCCATGATGACTAGAGTGAGATGGTATCCATCAATTATTGGGTCAAGCACTAGGGCAGCCGAACCCCCATGACGGATACTAGTCGGGTGATCCCTACGATCAAAGGTGATCGGATAGGCCACCCATGGGTTGAATTTGGGGGTAACGGGCTCAATGGCATAGATGTCTTGGAGTGCGCATTTGCGCTCCCTCTTTGGGATATGAGTGACATAGATCATGTTGACTGTTTTAATCTCCGGTGGTAATTTCTTCTGTCCCCCCGTGTTCGGCTGGCGAGATTCATCCTCATCTTCGCTCTGAGGTTCCTTCTCCTTGTGTTCGACGGTGAGCTTGCCGGTCTTCTTGAAGACCCAACAACCATGGTTGGTATGGTTCGTGGGCTTAGCGGGGGTGCCATGGATCTGGCAGTTCCTGTCCAATATTTTGTCTACGCTTGATGGACCATCTTTGTTGCCTTTAAATGGGGTTCCTATACCGCCGCCTTTCCCAGTCCTTTTCTTTTAGTGCTTCGTCCCGAAGCGATAGCTTCATGCGTTTTCCGTGGATAAGATGGCAGCGCTCCAGCTCACTAAAGAATGGGACGACAGTGGTCCGCCGGCAAGCTCGTTCTGATCCTGCTCACTCGTAGGGGTCCAGACCCCCACAAAGGGGGAGGGAGTCAACTGAACATCTTAGCCATTGGCGGGAATTTCGCCCGCATCTGATCCCCGGGAGAAATTGTTGGAATTCTATGAAAGAGTCCCGGGAGCCAGGATACATGCCAGTATCATACGACCTGGTGGAGTGGCACAAGCCTTTTTTTCATGCTTTTCCCGGCGGTTTGGAGAAAGCAGCAATCAATAGGACTTTCCTAATCCTCCCTTCCTTTCAGGAAGAACATAGTCTAGTGTGAAAAGAGATAGTTGTCTGCCTCTTGATGGAGAATTGAAAACACCCCAACGTATCTTTCACTAATTAAGTAGTAGTGAGGCGTCGGTACGTCAGCCTTTTATTGAGCTCAAAAACAGGCAGAGGGAGATCAGAAAAAGTGTCAAATCCAATAGAACAGAGAATGATGGCCCAAACAGAACAACTTACTTCCTCTATCCAAGTTGGCATCAATATCAAGATCAAAGCGCGAGAGCACTACTGCTCAGTGGGCGGGCGCAGCAGCTACATGGACCCATTTCTTTATGTTGTTGCCAGCGCTTTCCCGGGCCCGTTGCACAAATATGAGAAATCAAGGGTTGTGGATGGTGGAAAGTATCGAGTTGTTCTAGTTCCTGGCCTTGGTGGTTGGCCCATGCCCGAGGGATACTATGGCACATCTCTTTTTGCGGGAACTAAACAAGTTGCCAATAATAATAGATATCCCACAATACTTTAGCGAACGAGATAGACGGTTTAAACAAAAAAAGACCCAAAATTTCAAACATGTATCTAGAATTACTGGAAAACTACTAACAAAATAGTGAAAATAAGCTCGTTAGGAGCCCATCCAAAATCATTGTAGACCCAACGAATTACTAGTTCCCCACGGGTGGAGTTGTTTCTTCCGCTGACCAGGTATGGAGCCATTGAATCTGGCGTTTACTGTTGTATCATCTGGGCTTCCAGCATTGTTTCGATGTTTGCTTTTGTTATGTCGTGGCTTTCCATTGCCATCCCTGACTTCAGATGTGCTAGGCTCGCTGGTGCTGCTGCGGGCTAACCAGCTGTCCTCGCCCGCGCAAAAACGGGTCATGAGCTCCGTTAGGGTTTCCATTGTTCTTGGCTTTTCTTTGCCAAGGTGTCTAGCTAGCCATTCGTCCCAGACACTATGCTTCAAAGCTGCTAAGACTTCGGCGTCCGGACAGTCGATGATTTGGTTCTTCTTAATGAGAAACCAATTCCAAAGCTTGCAGGGTAATTCCCCGGGTTGTTGGATTATGTTACTTAGGTCGTCAGCGTCCGAGGGCCGGACATAGGTCCCTTGAAAATTGGCCCGAAAAGCATCCTCATGTTCTTCCCAACTTCCAATGGAATTTTCTGGGAGGCTTTTCAGCCAGTGCCGAGCTGAGCCCTTTCAGCCTGAGGGGTAAGTATTTGATGGCGTGGAGATCATCTCCGTGAGCCATGTGGATGTGAAGAATAAAGTATTCTATCCAGACCGCCGGATCCATCGTTCCATCACATGCCTCGATATTTACAGGTTTAAACCCTTCTGGAAATTCTTGATCCAGCACCTCATCGGTGAAGCACAGGGGGTGTGCGACACCCCTGTATTTGGTTGTATCGTGGCGTGGGTTCGACGGTTGGAATGTTCGGTATCGGCTTCGAACTGGTATATGACCGGCATATTTGGCTTGATAGCCACAGTCCCGTGTGGGGGCATGGTCCCTGGATCCGTAAATGGATCTGGCCTTACCAGCCTTTTTGTCCAGGTCCTCACGTAGATCGTGTTTCAGGTCCTGAGCCGCAGCCTCCCTTCCTTTACGAGGAGGGGGTGCGGGCTTGTGTATGGAATTGCTAGCCATTCTGTCTCGTCCATGAGATGGTTGGTCTGGCCTGTCGACCGTATTGTTTTTCAGCGGTATAGGCACAATAGCCTCATCGTCAAATTTTGGCAGCAGTTTACGCTTAGGATAGCCTCTTGTTTGGCGATTATAGCCATATTTTTTCCTCAGCGTCTAGCACCTCGTTCCATCTGTCATTGAGCGTATCATGTGTGGCTTTAAGCCGCTGCTTCTGCTTCTTTAGGTTCCTTGTAGTGGCGATAAACCTTTGATGGAGGCGTTCTTGTTCTAAAGGTTCTTTTGGGACGACAAATTCGTCGTCGCCCAGGCTGACCTCTTCTTCGGAGGCAGGTTGATAATTGCTATCTTCGGTGTCGATGTGGCTAGACAACATCCCCGAACTGTGCTCGTCGTCCTCTCGCACGTCCTGCTCCAACGCTAGGTCTGGGGGTCCTCATCATGGTCCGGATTATCTCCATCGTCCATGATAATGTTGCTGTTTTTCCCTTTGCCGGATTGCGATCGGCGCTTCTGACGCCGATGCTTGGGAGGTTCATCGACAGGCATATCATTATTGCCGTAGGCCTCCTTCTCTTTAAGTGTGTCCACCATGTATATATCGTATGAGGATGTAGCCGTCCGCCGCCCTATGGGTGGTGGTTTTTGTGCCTACTCCTCTTCGGCACCGTCATCCATACCGTCGATGTCTTTGGAGCCGTAATCGAGCGTGTCGGTTAAGTCTTTGACAGTGGCAATGAAGTGGGTGGTGGGTGGGAAGCGAAATTCTTCGTCATCAGCTTCCCATTCAAACCGGATATAGTTCGGTTGTGGGTCCCCTGTCTATGAGAGGGCTTTAACGAATTTAGCACATTGCCTAAAGGTGAGTACCGGAAGATGTCCGTAGAGCTGCACTAGACGATCGGCGCCTGATTAGGTTCGATGGGCGCGGATGCACGCGGTTCGGAACTTATGGCTGGAGACGAATCCGAGGTTTCGATGACACAGGCCCCGCTCGAGGTTGGACCTATGTGCGGCTCCAGCGCCGCTGAGTCTGCGGCTTCCGTGGTGGGGTTGAGCATCCCGTCCTCGGATGGCGCAATCTGCTCCGGATCTAGGGCCAAGGCGGCTATAGGCGCTATCTCCTGAGCACGATCCAATGACAGATTTGGGTCATGTTCAACGTGGTGGCAGGGAGCGGGCATCATGGGCTCGAATCCATCAAAGATCAAGTATCTGCGGATATTGGCCACGTAATAAAAGCTTCCAAACCTGACCTGGTGTCCGGGGGCGTAGCTGTCGATCTGCTCTAGATGGCCAAGCGAGTTTGCCCGTAGTGCGAACCGCCGAATACGAAGATCTGTCCGGGGAGGAAAATCTCCCCCTGGACTGTAGATGATTGATGGATCCATCAAGACTTTCGATGACAACGCAGCGGACCTCTCATCGAAAGCACCAATGTCCATGTCAAAACCGGCGGATCTCGGGTAGGGGGTCCCAAACTGTGTGTCTAAGGCTGATGGTAACTGGAGGCGGGGGACACGATGTTTACCCAGGTTTGGGCCCTCTCTATGGAGGTAATACCCTACTTCCTGCTTGATTGATCTTGATGAATATGAGTGTTACAAGAGTTGATCTACCACAATATCGTAATGGCTAAACCCTAGAAGTCTAGCCTATATGTGATTATGATTCTGCCCTACGGACTAAACCCTCCGGTTTATATAGACACCAGAGGGGACTAGTGTCAGTGTCAAAACCGACGGATCTCGGGTAGGGGCTCCCGAACTGTGCGTCTAAGGCTAATGGTAACGGGAGGCGGGGGACATAATGTCTACCCAGGTCCGGGCCCTCTCTATGGAAGTAATACCCTACTTCCTACTTGATTGATCCTGATGAATATGAGTATTGCAAGAGTTGATCTACCACGAGATCGTAATGGATAAACCCTAGAAGCCTAGCCTATGCGGTTATGATTGTTGTGGCTAAAGCCTAGAAGTCTAAACCCTCCGGTTTATAGAGACACCGGAGGGGGCTAGGGTTATACAAGGTCGGTTACAAAGAAAGGAATCTACATATCCGAATCGCCAAGCTTGCCTTCCACGCCAAGGAGAGTCCCATCCGGACACGGGAAGAAGTCTTCGTCTTGTATCTTCGTAACTTAACAGTTCGGCCAAAGTATATAGTCCGGCTGTCCGAGGACCCCTTAATCCATGACTCCCTCGGTAGCCCCTGAACCAGGCTTCAATGATGATGAGTCCGGCGCGTAGATTGTCTTCGACATTGCAAGGCGGGTTCCTTCTCCGAATACTCCAACATAGCCTTCTGAACATAGAAAACGTATCCGGCTCTACAAAACATGTACCACACACAACCATAGAGAATATAATATTTCACTAGTCCAATCCGCTGACAACTTTTTGTAGCATGACATCACGCCACTGCCCGGTCATTATTCGAACCGTTTTCTAGCCTGTCACTCCGTATTTCGAGGTGCGGCTTCATTGGCACGTCTTGTCAAAGCAGAGATCGTGTCCCCTTATCACGGGATTCTCATCAATATGGGCATGGGTAACCCAACCGTGGTATCTGCACGGTGATTGGGAAATAGGCGAATTCTAAGGCGAGTGGGGAGGCGCATGACTTTTACTGCCTTTATAAAGGGGTAAGGATTCATCCTCTTTCGCCCACGCCTTCTCCTTCCTCTGCCCATGCATCCTCGAGCTCCAGCACCCAAGCTCTCGCCTTCTCCGCCCAAAAAAGCACTCCAACCATGTCCGGATCAGAAGCAGGAGGCAAGTGGATGGCCTCCTCCGTCGAGAAGAAGGACATCAAGAAGCTCTGGGAGGCCGGATACCTAGCCAAGGAAATCGCTCACCGACTTCCGGTGAAGGGACAAATCGTCCCCACCCCAGAGCCCCAGGAGAGGGTGGTGTTCCTCACATACTTCGTCCGTGGGCTGGGATTCCCCCTCCACCCGTTCGCCCATGGACTGATCCACTACTATGGGCTGGACTTCCATGATTTGGCCCCCAACTCTATCCTCAACATCTCGGCATTTATTGTCATGTGTGAGGCCTTCCTCTGCATCCCACCTCACTTTGGCCTATGGATGAAGACCTTTAATGTGAAGCCAAAGGTGGTGAGCGGCCAGAAAGTAGAGTGCAGAGGCGCCATAGTGGGCAAGATGCCCATTGTCACCTGGCTCGAAGGCTCCTTTGTGGAGACTATAAAAGGGTGACAATCGAGGCGGTTCTACATTGATACGTCTTCAACGTATCTCTAATTTTTGATTGCTCCATGCTACTTTATCTACTATTTTGGGCAATATTGGGCTTTATTATCCACTTTTATATTATTTTTGGGACTAACCTATTAACCGGAGGCCCAGCCCAGATTTGTTGTTTTATGCCTATTTCAGTATTTCGAGGAAAAGGAATATCAAACGGAGTCAAAACGGAACGAAATCAACTGGAGAAGTTATTTTTGGAAGGAAAGCCACCCGATGGACTTGGAGTGCATGTCAGGAGATACGGGAGGTGCTCACGAGGGTGGGGGCGCGCCACCCCCCTGGGCGCGCCCCCTGCCTCGTGGGGCCCCTGTAGCTCCTCCGACGTACCCCCTGCACCCATATATACTCTCATACCCTAAAACTTCTAGAACGGAGATTAGATCAGAAGTTCCGCTGCCGCAAGCCTCTGTAGCCACGAAAACCAATCGGGGCCCTCTCCGGCACCCTGCCGGAGGGGGCCATCATCATCGGTGGCCATGGAGGAGTATCCCGGAGGGGTCTTCATCACCATGAAGGCCAAGGACCAGAAGGTGGAGGCCATGGAGGAAGAAGCACAAGGGGAAGAACCTCTCCTCCTCTCTCTTGGTGGCACCGGAGTGCCATCGGGAGGGGAATCATCGCCACGGTGATCGTCTGCATCAACATCACCATCATCATCACCATCCTCATCCCTTTTACGCGGTACAGTCTCCCGCACCCCGCTGTAATCCCCTACTTGAACATGGTGCTTTATGCCACATATTATGATCCAATGATGTGTTGCCATCCTATGATGTTTTGAGTAGATATCTTTTGTCTTTGGGTTGATTGATGATCTAGATAGGTATGAGTTGTATGTTTTACTTTGGTGCTGTCCTATGGTGCCCTCCATGTCGCGCAAGCGTGAGGGGTTCCCGCTGTAGGGTGTTGCAATACGTTCATGATTCGCTTATAGTGGGTTGGTGAGTGAACAGAAGCACAAACCCGAGTAAGAGGGATTGTTGCGTATGGGAACAAAGAGGACTTGATGCTTTAATGCTATGGTTGGGTTTTACCTTAATGATCTTTAGTAGTTGCGGATGCTTGCTAGAGTTCCAATCATAAGTGCATATGATCCAAGTAGAGAAAGTATGTTAGCTTATGCCTCTCCCTCATATGAAACTGCAATAGTGATTATCGGTCTTGTTAACAATTGCCTAGGACAATTCCGCACACCGATCCACCATTATTCCACACTCGCTATCTATATTATTTAGTATTATATTCTAACTTTATGATAACATGTCACGCCCAATATGCGACCCTATCCAAAAGGAACTCGAAGGTCCCACCAAGGATAGACCCGCATATTGAAACGCTTTTGCAAGGTGGTTATCATTACATCAACATTACATAATAGATGGGGATACATACAAAAGGCATGCAATGCCACATGAATACAACATCATCTTACATAAGAGCACCATCCAGCTATGGATGAAACACAAATAGAAACTCAAACGACATCCACCCTGCTAGCCCAGGCTGCCGACCTGGAACCTATCCCCTGATCGAAGAAGAAGCAGAAGAAGAACTCCAAAACAAGCAAACATCGCTCTCGCGTCATGATCATCGCATAACCTGTACCTGCAACTGTTGTTGTAGTAATCTGTGAGCCACGAGGACTCAGCAATCCCATTACCATGGGTATCAAGACTAGCAAAGCTAAATGGGTAAGGAAGGGGTATAGTGGTGAGGTTGCAGCAGCGACTATGCATATATGGTGGCTAACATACCCAAATAAGAGCGAGAAGAGAGAGCAAACGGAATGGTCGTGAAGCTAGCAATGATCAAGAAGTGATCCCGAACTCCTACTTACGTCAAACATAACCCAAAAACCGTGTTCACTTCCCGGACTCCGCCGAAAAGAGACCATCACGGCTACACACGCGGTTGATGCGTTTTAATTCGTATTTGGTGTCAAGTTATCTACAACCGGACATTAACAAATTCCCATCTGCCACATAACCGCGGGCACGGCTCTCGAAAGTTTATACCCTGCAGGTGTGTTCCAACTTAGCCCATGATAAGCTCTCGCGATCAACGAAGGATATTCCTTCTCCCAGGAAGACCCGATCAGTCTCGGAATCCCGGTTTACAAGACATTTCGACAATGGTAAAACAAGACCAGCAAAGCCGCCCGAATGTGCCGACAAATCCTGATAGGAGCTGCACATATCTCGTTCTCAGGGCACACCGGATTGTCCAAACTTCTGGTAGGCCATCCCAGAGTTGCCCCTGGTGGCCACCGGCGGCTGACAGGTTGGACCAACACTCACGACGAGCACTGGCTCGAGGGGGGGGGGGTAAAATAAAGATGACCCTCGGGCTCTGAAAACCCAAGGGAAAAAGGGCTAGGTGAGGCAAATGGTAAAACCAAGGTTGGGCCTTGCTGGAGGAGATTTATTCAAAGCGAACTGTCAAGGGGGTCCCATAAATCAGCCAACCGCGTAAGGAACGCAAACTCCGGGAACATAACACCGGTATGACGGAAACTAGGGCGGCAAGAATGGAACAAAACACCAGGCATAAGGCCGAGTCTTCCACCCTTTACCAAGTATATAGATGCATTAATAATATAAGAGATATGATGATATCCCAACACAATCTTGTCCACCATGAAGCAATCTTCAACTTCACCTGCAACTAACAATGCTATAAGAGGGGCTGAGCAAAGCGGTAACATAGCCAAGCAATGGTTTGCTAGGAAGGGTGACAAAGGTTAGAGGCTGACATGGCAAATAGGCAGGCTTGAAGTGCAAGCGAAAGGTAGCGCAGCAAAGCGATAGAACGAAAAACTAGCAAAGCAATGATAGTAGTGAGATCCAGGGAAACGGTCATCTTGCCTGAAATCCCGCTAGAAAGAAGAACGAGTCCATGAAGAAGACGAACGGATGAAGATGAACCAAGCGTAGACGAACGAATCCTCACGATCGCAACGGAACGGGAACTATCGAGAAAAAGCAAACAACATGGTAAACACACCACATATAGACAAGGCATGATGCTCAACCAAGTATGATGCACGACAAGGCTACATGAAGCTATTCATGGCAAGATATGATGCATACAAGAGCAACACATCGAAGCAAGTTTAAATGAGACCGGAAACATCATATAACAATTCCGGTAAGTCCTCATATGCAAATTTCGAAATTGGTCCAGATCTGAATAAACATTAGGTTCAAGTTGTTAAACAGCAAGTTAAGATGCACCAAGATGATCTACACGAGATTCTAGTCAAGTTACATATAAAGTTCATTTAGTTCGGAGCTACGGCCTAGAAGATATGAGCAAAACAAGTTAAGCATGGCATTGATGCAAAATGCATACAAACATCAAGCAAACACCTCAAAACAAGGATGCAACATGATAATATGAAACTACATGCAATTCTAAGCAAGTTTCATATACAGCACACTCAAAACGGAGCAACGGTTCAACACTGAGTTGTGCTATCCTTGCAATATCATTTTATTTTATTTTACTTGCTGTTTGGATAAAATCCTTGGATCTGAAATTTTGAATATAAAAGGAACCCTCCCATGGCTAGTTAATTATTTTACTACTCAGTGTCCTTCACTCATATCTTTTGGAGTAGTTTGTCATTTACTCATGTGCTTCATGTATATCCTATGAGTAAATGGGGGAATGAATTGAATGTCATAGATCTGAAATTTTATATGTTTCATATGCTTATAACATGGTTAGTGATGACTTCACACATAGAAAGTATGAGGCATAAAAGTTATTGAGAGTTGGCAAATGTAGTTTTGGTCATCGTTGCAATTAATAGGAAGTAATAAGGAAAGAGAGGTTCACATACAAATATATTATCTTGGACATCTTTTATGATTGTGAAGCACTCATTAAGTATGACATGCTAAAAGAGTTGACGTTGGACAAGGAAGACAACGTAATGGTTTATGTTTTCCGACATCCCAGCTAAAGTATATTGTCATTGACCTTCCAAACATGTTGAGCTTGCCTTTCTCCCTCATGCTAGCGAAATCCCTTGCACCGAGTAGAGATACTAATTGTGCTTCCAAATACTCGTAAACCCAGTTTTGCCATGAGATTCCACCATACCTACCTATGGATTGAGTAAGATCCTTCAAGTAAGTTGTCATCGGTGCAAGCAATAAAAATTGCTCTCTAAATATGCATGACTTATTAGTGCAGAGAAAATAAACTTTGTACGAACTTGTTGTGGAAGTGATAAAAGCGACGGACTGCATAATAAAGGTCCACATACACGGGGCAATATAAAGTGACATTCTTTTGCATTAAGATTTTGTGCATCAACCCTAAATGCGCATGACAACCTCTGCTTCCCTCTACGAAGGGCCTATCTTTTACTTTATGTTTTTACCTTATGCTTGAGTCAAGGTGATCCTCACCATTCCCTTTTTCATTTTATCCTTTGGCAAGCTCCTTGTGTTTAAAAGATCATGATATATATATATATATATATATATATATATATATATATATATATATATATATATATATATATCCAATTGGATGTAAGTTAGCATGGGCTATTGTTGTTGACATCACCTAAAGGTGAATATGTTGGGAGGCAACACAATAAGCCCCTATCTTTCTCAGTGTCTGGTTGAAACTCCATAACCACAAGTATTGCGTGAGTGTTAGCAATTGTAGAAGACTATATGATAGTTGAGTATGTGGACTTGCTGAAAAGCTCTATTCTTGACTCTTTCTGATGTTATGATAAATTGCAATTTCTTCAATGACTGAGATTATAGTTTGTTAGTTCTCAATGAGCTTTCTAAATCATGCTTGACATTGTGAATAGATTGTTACTTGATCATGAAAAGTTTTATGAGATAAGCTGCTATTATGACACATATTGATGCTAGAAAAAGTGATTGGAATTATCGTTGATCAAACTTAAGCACTTACTAGCATTCCGCATCAAAAATTATTTTTTTATCATTTACCTACTCGAGGACGAGCAGGAATTAAGCTTGGGGATGCCTGATACGTCTCCAACGTATCTATAATTTTTGATTGCTCCATGCTACTTTATCTACTGTTTTGGGCAATATTGGGCTTTATTATCCACTTTTATATTATTTTTGGGACTAACCTATTAACCGGAGGCCCAGCCCAGATTTGTTGTTTTATGCCTATTTCAGTGTTTCGAGGAAAAGGAATATCAGATGGAGTCAAAACTGAACGAAATCAACTAGAGAAGTTATTTTTGGAAGGAAAGCCAACCGATGGACTTGGAGTGCACGTCAGGAGATACGGGAGGTGCTCACGAGGGTGGGGGCGCGCTCACCCCCATGGGCGCGCCCCCTGCCTCGTGGGGCCCCCGTAGCTCCTCCGATGTACGCCCTGCACCCATATATACTCTCGTACCCTAAAACTTCCAGAACGGAGATTAGATCAGAAGTTCCGCCGCCGCAAGCCTCTGTAGCCACAAAAAACCAATCGGGGCCCTGTCCGGCACCCTGCCAGAGGGGGCCATCATCACTGGTGGACATGGAGGAGTATCCCGGAGGGGTCTTCATCACCATGAAGGCCAAGGACCAGAAGGTGGAGGCCATGGAGGAAGAAGCACAAGGGGGAGAACCTCTCCTCCTCTCTCTTGGTGGCACTGGAGTGCCATCGGGAGGGGAATCATCGCCACGATGATCGTCTTCATCAACGCGGTCCACTCTCCCGCACCCCATTGTAATCCCCTACTTGAACATGGTGCTTTATGCCACATATTATGATCCAATGATGTGTTGCCATCCTATGATGTTTTGAGTAGATATCTTTTGTCTTTGGGTTGATTGATGATCTAGATTGGTATGAGTTGTATGTTTTACTTTGGTGCTGTCCTGTGGTGCCCTCCGTGTCGCGCAAGCGTGAGGGGTTCCCGTTGTAGGGTGTTGCAATACGTCCATGATTCACTTATAGTGGGTTGGTGAGTGAACAGAAGCACAAACCCGAGTAAGAGGGATTATTGCGTATGGGAACAAAGAGGACTTGATGCTTTAATGCTATGGTTGGGTTTTACCTTAATGATCTTTAGTAGTTGCGGATGCTTGCTAGAGTTCCAATCATAAGTGCATATGATCCAAGTAGAGAAAGTATGTTAGCTTATGCCTCTCCCTCATATGAAACTGCAATAGTGATTATCGGTCTTCTTAACAATTGCCTAGGACAATTCCGCACACCGATCCACCATTATTCCACACTCGCTATCTATATTATTTAGTATTATATTCTAACTTTACGATAACAGCACCTACTTTTATGTTTTAGCTCTCCGATACCATGCAAAGTTCTCCTCTTCATACCCACAATGTAGTTTTATTTCTCGTTGCTAGATGGAAGCAAACGTCCGGTGCACGTAGAGTCGTATCAGTGGCAGATAAGTCTTGAGAGAATATTGATCTTACCTTTAGCTCCTTGTGGGTTAGACACTCCATACTTATCACTTCCACCTTTGGAAAGTGCTACGATGATTCCTTGCACTTGGGGATTATCATACATCACCGAGCCGCGCGGCACCAACTGGGCGGCGGCACCTGGATTCCGATCTGGAGTCCCGATGCAGCTCACCTCCTGGCAAGAGAAGGGCCTGTCCTAGGGCTCTTCGGATGACTTGACATCACTCCAAACGTGCGTCCAGAGCATGATAAACAAGAAAGTCAAGCTCATCAATGTGATTCCGGTTATGCTCGTCTGCCGGATTCTTCCGTGTCAACGCCGGACTTGCTATCTATGGGAGTTTGATCCGGCCAAGCACAAGACGCTACTAGAGCTCTTCGACACGACGTAGAAGATATCTGGAAGGTGATCTTCAAGGCCGGCGAGACACCACCAGCCACGGACGAGGATCGCGGGCGTCATCTAACTCACCCTGCTAATCCGGTAAGTTCTCTCATGTTTTCAAGGTGTACCCTTTACTTGTATATTCGAGGAAGGCATCTAAGTCTCCCTATCAATTATTTTAGGACTGGACAGAGATAGCGAAGCGGATTAATTGTCCGGCTCCGCTGCCCGAAGATCTAGAAACCCCGCTCCTAACGAAGATGCTGTTTCCGGCGCCTTATGAGGTGTCGGAGAAGAACGCCAAGAAGAAGGCCAAGGGGACCAGAGGTGGTCTCCGTCGTAAGGGTACTTCAAACGCAACGTCCGAAGACGCCGAGGCTCGCTCCTCCGTCGCCGAAGACGACGAGGAGGCGGAGGAAGAAGAATAAATCCATTCCCCCATGCAGGGGGAGAAAGAAGAGGACGTCCTCCATGCACCTGGAGGCTGAGGCATCCAAGAAGGGGAAAACTTCCCTCTCGGACAGCTCCACAGCGGCCACCGACAGCAGCTGGGCGTGGAAACCTAGGGAGAAGCCCCTGGCCAAATCGTAAGTATCCGGACACGTTCATGTATCCAGCCTCTTTATTTTATTGTTTTAATCTGCTGATTTACGCATTTGCAGTCCGGCTCGATCTAATCTCCATCAGTCCTTATCTTCGAAGGACTCGCTGGATCCGGGCGCAATGGACAGCGGGACCCTTCCCTCGGCCTCCTCTCCCAAGGACACGGACGGTGCCAAGGCGTCGTCCCGAAGGATCCTTGGTTCAGGAGAGAATCCGGAGGCCACCAAGGAGGCACCAGAGGGTAAAGCCTCGGCTGCAGGACACATGGGGGAGCAGACCCCCATGGATACTGACGATGGGGGCCATATTCAGTTCGGCCCTCATCCGAATATAATTCTGGAGACCCATACGGCTCCGGAATCTGGCGAGCAGCCCTCTTCGAAATAAGGGGGCGTGCCTATCTCGTCGGTGACCTCTGTCCAACCAGAGGCACCGGACAGGTTGCTAGAAGCGCTGCAAGGCGCTTCCATTGTTAACGAACACCGTACCCTTATGGGTAAAGTGATTGGGCGGATCCAGTACGCGAAAAGAGGACTAACCGAAGCCTGCACTAGCCTTTTAATAGGCTTTGAGGCAAGTAGTGTAATTGTAAAAAGAATATCACAGTGTAGACAGTAGCCCCTGATACTCTATTCGGTGTTCGGAAAGAAAAGCCGAACAGAGGATCAAAATAATTTTCGCAGGAGTCTATCATAATATGTCTATGTGAATAAGCCGGCGTCGCTGCTAGCTGCAGCCTCTCATACTGCAGAAGTCTTTGGACTGAAGCAGAATCTGGAGCGGGCCGAGGGGGAGCTCGACCACGTGAAGAAGCAACTGGAGGACATTCAAGGTATGCAGTAACCTTGTGTATATTCAGGAAGGATGAATGATTCGTGCCGACTAAAGTGTCATGAACTTTATCAGGGGCGACGACTGAAGTAGCTGCCCTCAAGAAGGCGTTGGCCGAGGCTGAGGACAAGGCGGCCAAGGAGCGGGCCGCACGTGAAAAGCATGAGGCCCGGGTCAATGAGGTTCAACAAGAGCTCCAGGACACCGTCAAGAAGTACGAGTCCTTGGAGCGCGATTTTAAGAATCAAGAGTTCGAACTTGCCAAGGCCCACTAGAGCGCACAAGATGCCTGAGCCGAAGCCCAGGGCACCTCCAGGATATCCAGGCGGCCAAGAAGATTACAGTGGGTAAGGCTTTCATTATGCAAACCAGATATGTGAAGGAAAGGTTCCTTTTACTTACCCGGATTTGGAGCTCTCCAGGGGCGTTTGTGGATCTGCCGAAAGAATAAAAGACACGTGGATGGTATCGATCAAGAGACATGGCTAAAGGATGGAAGTGAATTAGAATCAGACGGTCGTCGAACGAATTCCCAATAAATGGAAGATCTACGTGCAACGCGCAGCGTGTCAGACGTTGCCGAATTCTATTGAGCCGAAGAGGGGAGATCAAGGGAGAAGCTATTCTGGTCGCAATACCTTGGACCAGAACATCATGTGCCCTTTATCGATCAGCTGAAACAGCTGGTCGAGCTGCATAAGGCAGCCAACGAGCCATGAAGGATTTGATAATCTGGCTATGGCCTGCCGAAGCCATGCCTAGCAGCTACTTCAAACTCGTGAAACGGCTTGTCAGCGCCTGCCCCCGGCTTGAAGCCATTAAGCGGTCGGTCTCTATCGATGGCGCGCGGATGGCCTTTGCCCGCGCTAAGATGCATTGGGCGAAGATGGACGCCACGAAGCTAATGACCGAGGGGCCGCCTGAGGGCAAGGAGCACCGCCGACCCGAACGGTATTTTGGCAGTGTCCTGGAGGGATCCCGCCTTGTGGCGGAGCAATGTGCCAAGGATATTATATTCCCATGAATACATACATGTTATCCTATCCTGTAATATGAAACAAGATCGTTATGTAATATGATGCTTGTTTATTTAAAATTTTACCTCCTATGCGGCCGTTTATGAAATCTGAGAGTTGGCCAGTCGTTGGCTTCTGCCCGCACGTAGATAGTACGGGGGTGTTCGGGAAAAATCTAAACACTTTTTACTCCATATTTTGGTCCTTAAAGGAGGTGTCTAGCGCAACGAACAAGGCAATCGGACTATACGGCTTTATCACCCTCACTTAGCCATAGGAGTTTGACAATGAAAATTTTGGCGCAGCCCCTGGTGTTCAGAAGGCCGAACTTGGGGCGCTATAGACACCTAATCGGATAAAAAACCAATTCCTTGCATAATGCGGAAAAAATCTCTAAGGATTTGAATCCTCTCGAACAGCTGACCAGCTCTCGCCGCATCATGACAGTCAATTTTCGGCTTTCTCTACTAGGTGCTCGTCCGGAGGAACTGGGACACAATTGCAGTAGTTCTCCCATTACTACCCTAGGCGATATAGCGGAACGTAAGGTAGTAAGCACAGGAGCCGAGCAATGCAACTATTGACCAAAGACATGATTCGGAGCCGACGCATATAATGCTATAAGTTCGGGGTGTCGAACTGTACTGTAAAAGTGTTTGGACTTTATTGCCGTATTGCAGGGCATGATGGAGCCCTGGCGAAGTAATGCGTAGCAGAGTGTATGGGTGTGATTGATAAAAAATACAAAGACAAGGAAAAATCAAGTAATAAGCTGACGCCACAAATTATTTTCCATTGTAGTTTGATTAATACGTCAAGGCGTACTTGTACAAGTAATGCAATAAGCAAGTAAGGCTATTTGACATGCCATGACCAAGGGCGAGCTGCGTGCGGGTATTCAAAACAAGTATAACAATCGTTGCCTTATATGTCAAAGCTCCTTGCCTTCTTGGTGTATCCGTCCTATGATAGGTCTGATGATCAGGTTACCAGAAAAAGCCTCGGGAAGAGAATGACCTGAAATGAAAAAGAAAAAGTGAAGGTATGCGGATCTAGGGGCGGTTGAGCCGCATTATGAATCACGGTCTAGCTTTGCCTCCTTCCATGCCCATGGTATTTTAAGTGTGTAGTTATGTACGCGCGGCACAAATGTCACCGCTTGATTGGGACTGGGACGGAGGCCGAATTGCTAGTCACGCTCTGGACGAGCTGGACTGTCCTGCTGCAGAGTAGTTTGGACTTGCTTGACGGTGTCCGGGAGCTTTACTGCCGAATTGAGGTTCTGCCTAAAAAGGCTGCTCTGTACTTCTGCTGCAAGGGCCGCGGTGTGCTCCTCAATACGGAGGGAGCGTTCCGTATGTCCATTGACCGTTATGACACCACGTGGTCCGGGCATCTTGAGCTTGAGGTAGGCGTAGTGCGGCACCGCATTGAATCGAGCGAATGCGGTTCGTCCGAGCAGTGCATGGTAGCCACTGCGGAAGGGGACGATATCGAAGATCAACTCTTCACTTCGGAAATTATCCGGGGATCCGAAGACCACTTCCAGTGTGATTGAGCCCGTACAGCAAGCCTATACACCTAGTATGACACCTTTAACGGTGGTTCGTGGGCTTGATCCTTGAGGGATCGATACCCATTTTGCACATTGTATCCTGATAAAGCAGGTTCAGGCTCCTGCCACCGTCCATGATGACTCGCGTAAGGTGGAATCCATCAATGATTGGGTCAAGGACCAGTGCGGCTGAACCGCCATAACAAATACTGGTCGGATGGTCCCTGCCATCAAAAGTGATTGGATAGGATGACCATGGGTTGAACTTTGGGGCGACTAACTCCATCGCGTAGACGTCCCTGAGTGCACGCTTGCTCTCCATCTTGGGGATATGGGTGGCGTATATCATATTCACTATTTTGACTTGGGGGGGGGGGGACTTCTTCTGTCCCCCTGTGTTCGGTGGCCGGGGCTCCTCGTCATCGTCATCGCTTTGCAACTCCTTTTCCTTGTTATCGGCGTTTAACTTGCCGGCCTGTTTGAAGACCCAACACTCTCTGTTGGTATGATTGGCTGGTTAATCAGGAGTGCCGTGGATTTGACATGGACGATCGAGTATGCGGTCCAAACTGGACAGGCTCGGATTGTTTCTCTTAAATTGCTTCTTCCGCTGACTGGACTTAGAGCCACTGAATCCGGCGTTAAGCGCCGTGTCTTCGGTGTTGTCACCGTTGTTTCAACGCTTATGTCTATTGCGTTGGGGCTTGCCGTTGCTGTTTCTGGCTTCAGAAGTGCCAGGTTCGCTTGTACTGTTGTTGTTGCGGGCTAGCCAGTTATCTTCGCCCGCACAGAAGTGGGTCATGAGTGTCGTAAGGGCTGACATAGACTTTGGTTTTTCCTGGCCGAGGTGTCTGGCCAGCCATTCATCGCAGATGCTATGTTTAAAGGCCGCTAGGGCTTTGGTGTCCGGACAGTCGATGATCTGATTCTTTTTAGTTAAGAACCTAGTCCAGAATTTCCTGGCTGACTCTCCGGGCTGTTGGATTATGTGACTTAGGTCATCGGCATCCGGAGGTCGGACATATATGCCTTGGAAGTTGTCGATGAAGGCGTCCTCCAAGTCCTCCCAGCTGCCAATGGAGTTTTCGGGTAGACTGTTCAACCAGTACCTAGCTGGTCCCTTGAGTTTGAGCAGGAGGTATATGATGGCATGAAGATCATCACCGCGGGCCATATGAATATGGAGAAGAAAGTCCTCAATCCATACCGCGAGGTCTGTTGTGCCATCATATGATTCGATGTTCACGGGTTTAAACCCTTCTGGGAAATCGTGTCCCATTACTTCGTCAGTGAAGCAAAGGGGGTGTGCGGCGCCTCTATATCGGGCCAGGTCGTGACGTAGCTCGGATGGAGTTCGTCTGTGTTTTTTGGCCTGGACATGCTTATGTTTGTCATGTTCCGCCGGGTGGCCATCGTCGTGCATTGGGTCACTCCCCCGTGATCCATAGATCGATCTTGTCTGACCTGCTCTGTTTTCCAAGTCATGTCGCAGGTCATGTGTATATCCCCGAGCTGTTGTATTTCTGTTTGTTCGGCGAGGTAGTGCAGACTGGTGTTCGGCTCGAGGTGCCGCTTTGTCCCGGCCACGTGGTGGTCGGTTAGCCGCATTGTACCTTGGTAGGACGGGCTCCAGCGCCTCGTCGTTGAACTATGGTAACAGTTTGCGCTTCGGGTAGCTTTTGGTTGGGCGCTTGAGGCCATATTCCTCGGCTGCCAGGACATCAGTCCATCTTTCATTGAGCAGATATTGATCAGCTTGAAGCTGCTGCTGCTTCAGTTTCAGGCTCCTTGTAGTGGCTATGAGCCGACGCTTAAAGCGCTCCTGCTCGACGGGCTCCTCAGGCACGATAAAGTCTCCGTCGCCGAGGCTCACCTCGTCTTCGAAGAGCGGAAGGTAATTACTATCCTCTGCATCTTCATTTGCGGCCTGTTAATCAGGGCTACCTTGCCCATCTTACCGTTCCTCTTGTTCGTAGGTTGGCTCTACGGGGTCTTCATTGTCTTCGGCATCGTCCGGAGTGTTATGTTTTCCTGTGACGGTGTTGCTGTTTTTGCTACGGCATGGCTTAGAGCGGCACTGCTGACGTTGGCGCTTTGGTTGTATCTCAGGAGGTTTATCCTCGACTGGATTTTCATCGTCTCCATTGTTTTCTTTGGGTGTATCCATCATGTATATGTCGTACGAGGAGGTGGCTGTCCAACTCCTTGTAGGCGGTGGTTCCTGCTCCTCTCCGGCATCGTCGTCCATACCGTCAATGTCTTCGGAGTCGTAATCAAGCATGTTGATTAAGTCGTCGACAGTGGCTATAAAGTGGGTGGTGGGTGGGAAACAAAATTCTTCATCGTCCGCTTCCCATTTGAGCCAGACATAGTTCGGCCGGGAGTCCCCCGACAAGGAGAGGGATTTTAATGAGTTCAACACGTCGCCAAAGAGCGAGTGTTGGAAGATGTGTCCGGAGCTGAACTCCAAGACCGGCGCCCAATCAGGTTCAATGGACGCGGATGCACGCGGTCCGAAACCCATGGCCGGAGACGAGTCCGAGGTTCCGGTAACACAAGCCCAGCTCGATGTTAGGTCTGTGTGCGCCTTGAGCGCCGCTAAGTCTGCGGCCTCCGTGTCGGGGTGAAGCTTCCCGTCTTCGGGCGACATAGTCTGCTCCGGAGCTAGGGCCAGAGCGGTCACAGGCGCTATCTCCTGAGCGCGGCCAGATGACAGATCTAGGTCATGTGCATCGTGGTGGCCGGGGACAGCCGTCATGGGCTCGAATCCGTCGAAGATCAAGTCTTCATGGATATCGTCCACAAAATTCACGCTTCCAAATCTGACCTGATGGCCAGGGGCGTAGCTATAGATCTGCTCTAGATGGCCAAACGAGTTGCCCCGTAGTGCGAAGCTGCCGAATACGAAGATCTGTCCGTGGTGGAAGATCTCCCCCTGGACTGTGTTGTTGTAGATGATTGATGGAGCCATCAAGCCTCCTTGTGACGACGCAGCGGAACTCTCAATGAAAGCACCAATGTCAGTGTCAAAACCGGCGGATCTCGGGTAGGGGGTCCCGAACTGTGCGTCTAAGGCTAATGGTAACAAGAGGTGGGGGACACAATGTTTACCCAGGTTTGGGCCCTCTCTATGGAGGTAATACCCTACTTCCTGCTTGATTCATGTTGATGAATATGAGTATTACAAGAGATGATCTACCACGAGATTGTAATGGCTAAACCCTATAAGCCTAGCCTATGAGGTTATGATTGTTGTGGCTGAACCCTAGAAGTCTAAACCCTCCGGTTTATATAGACACCAGAGGGGGCTAGGGTTATACAAGGTCAGTTACAGAGAAATGAATCTACATATCCGAATCGCCAAGCTTGCCTTCCACGCCAAGGAGAGTCCCATCCGGACACGGGAAGAAGTCTTCGTCTTGTATCTTCATAACTTAACAGTCCGACCAAAGTATATAGTCCGGCTGTCCGACGACCCCTTAATCCAGGACTCCCTAAACTAGGGTCATACAAAGTCGGTTACAGAGAAAGGAATCTACATATCCGAATCACCAAGCTTGCCATCCACGCAAAGGAGAGTCCCATCCGGACATGGGAAGAAGTCTTCTGTCTTGTATCTTCATAGCCCAATAGTCCATCCCATGTTAATAGTCCGGCCGTCCGAGGACCCCTTAATCCTGGACTCCCTCACCGCCCGTCATCATTCACCGTCTGTCGTCGCCGAGTAACACGCACACTATGCTCACGCGTGCCAAACGTGGGCTCTTCCAACCCACAACGTCTAAACCTTAGGGCATCCCACTCCACTCCCTATCCCATTCCAAAAACATACTGGGTGCCCTCCATGACCCTCACTGGTGTCGGGCCATGCTCGAGGAATTTGATGCTCTTGTTTCTAACAAAACTTGGTCACTTGTTCCTCGACCTTCTCGTGCTCAAGCACAAGTTCAATTCTGATGGCAACCTTGCTCGTTACATGGCTCGATGGGTGTTCTGTGCCTACTCTCAACATCTTGGCATCGACTTTGATGAGACATTCAGCCCCGTGGTCAAGCCGGCCACGATAGACATCGTCCTCAGCCTTGTCATTTCACGGGCATGGCCGGTCCACCAGCATGACATCAAGAACGTCTTTCTTAATGGCAATCTTGATGAGGAGGTTTACTTTCAGCAACCTCCCGGCTTCGTCGATGCTCGCTGCCCCGACTATGTGTGTCGTCTCCACAAATCGCTCTACGGTCTCAAGCAAACTCAGGATGCTTGGTACCATCGTTTTGCTCATTTTGCACACCGATTGCGATTAGTCGCGTCCAAGTCGGATATCTCACTGTTCATCTATAAGAGTGGACGTCACCTTGCCTACATTTTTCTATATGTGGATGACATTGTTATCACTGCGTCCACGGATCAGCTCCTTCATCATCTTACTCAGCATCTTCACTCCGAGTTTGCCATGACAGATCTTGGTGCCTTATCATTCTTCCTCGACATCACGAATAACATCTGGTATGGTGCTCTCACAGCGACAGTATGCGTTTGATCTTCTCCACCGTGCCAGCATGGTTGATCGTAATCCATCGGCTACTCCCATTGATGCCAAATGCAAGCTCTCGGCGCAAGATGGGTCTCTCCTTACTGATCCCACCGAGTACCTCATTTATGCTAGAGCTCTACAGTACTTGACACTCACGCGACCCGACATCGCCCACGTTGTTCAGCAGGCTTGTCTCTATATGCATGCACCTCGCGAGCCGCATCTGCACCTGGTCAAGCGTATCCTCCGGCATATTAGGGGCACACTTGACCTTAGCTTACGCATCTCCTGCTCATCATCAGCCTCTCTCACAAGTTACTTTGACGCTGACTGGGCCGCTGCCCCGACACCAGACGTTCGACCTCTAGATATTGTGTCTATCTCGGTTATATTTTGGTCTCTTGGTCATTCAAATGCCAGACCACGGTATCTCGTTCCAGTGTAAAGGCAGAGTACCGTGTTGTTGCTCATGTGGTAGCCGAGTGTTATTGGATCAGTACGC
>NC_041381.1:117095051-117108232 GCF_002162155.2 Triticum dicoccoides
TAATGTATTCCTTTTGTATAGATGACTTTGTATAGGCATATGGTCACCTACCGGATATGTACTAATTCGGCTAGGGATTCTCTTGATCTTCGTTGATGATCAAGCATTGTAATCTATATATGTGGATACCAGCCGCCCTACGAGAGGTGTGTATAACACAAACATAGATGTCTACTTTCACCACTATAACCTAGCACTGAAACGTGAATGACAACAAGGGGGAGAGTAGGCAAAACCATGCACAGACGGAAATGTTAGTGCGGCGGAGTAGATGGCTACATGGCTCTGACTTCGGGTGATCGAAAATAGACGATCGCGACCCTTCCGCCGTGGAGTCGCCACACACCAGCCGAGAGCGAGTAAAAGCGAGAGGGGAATGGAGAAACTGCCGAGGGCAGTTGGTGGGAGCAGAGAAGGGAGAGAGAAAAGGGGGCCTACATGGGGAGTGCGCATTCTGGAAGGGCGATGGCTACAATGAACGATGGAACATCTAATGTGGCACTGCAACTGAATTTAAGATTCGTACGCTGCGATGGACAATGATAAGACAGTTCGGGAAACTAGAAAAACTAACGTTCGGAATATTATCATTCTGGAATAATTATGTTTAGGATTATAGTAAGATTCGTTACCTTTATACTACTCCGTAGCATATATATCGGCGCACAAGGTAGGCTACGATTCTGGCGTGGTCATCACCCTTCCTACGAGGGGAAAGTAGCGATCTCCTGTCTATCTATCTATAAATAAAACAAGGAAAACAAAGTCGTCTGTCAAGAGGGATATAGATTTCGAAAGACGTACCCTAACCACTGTTGGCTGCTTCATGGCCTACCCGCAATCCTCCTACGGCTCATCCGAGGAAGACGCCTCCTCCGACGGTTCTGACCACCAAGTTGTGGAGAAGCAGCCTCTAAGAGAAGAATCGGAGGAGGAGACGGGGGGCAATGAAGAATCGGAGGAGGAGGAGGAGGAGGAGGAGGGGGCGGGGGACAATGTGGTGCCGGACGACAATAACATCCACCAGCCGCCACTGCAAGGCGACACGGTCCCAGATTCCGAGTCGCCGCCCAGGTCCGAACCCAAGAGGAAGGCCGTGGATGCAGAACCTGTCGAGCCCAAGAGGATGAGGTCGGCCGAGGCGCCGCAACCTAGGATGCAACCTGAGGCCGCTGAAGTTTCTCTGATTCAACCTGAGGTCGCTGAACATGCTCTGACTAAGAGCGATGCGGAGAAGCTATTCCAAGTCAAGATCGATTTTTATTGGCACCTTGGGCAAGAGGTGTTGGCCCTAGAGGAGAAACATCCTGGGTTGTTCAAGTCTCCGTTCCTGAAGCTTCCTGACGAGAAGGCCAGGACACTCAATGCCAAACTTCAGAAGCAACACATTGCAAAATTAAAGGCTTTGTTGCGGCTGGCTGATATCAGAAAGGAGGTGACGAACTCCCTCATCAATTGTCTCGACTGAAGTCATGATATATAGGTCAGTTGATCAAAGTTTTGTTACTCTAGCTCCCTCTACTTAATATTCTATACATGGCCGGTCTCATAGTTGATTGTCAGGAATTAGTTTCGATTTTAGCTCGCAATCGGGAACAAGACCATGCATCTTGGGTAAAATTATGTAGTAACAAACTTGATTATATAGTTAGCATATATACATAATGCTCATGTAGAATTAAGATCTACCTGGTTACTTATTTCAGTGGAAATATGAACTTCCTCAGGATATATGAGCTCATATCTTGTTGTGTAAAATATAAATCCAGTTGACATGGCTTATTACATTGCTTAAAAATTGTTGCATCCATTTGTGGCAAAAGAGATATACTGCAAGCATATATAATATATACACCAGTGCCGATAAAATATTAAATTGGTGAAGGTCACTATTTTTGGGTGCCAGCCAGCGGCACCATGCAAAGGGAGAAAAAGCTAATGCCCCGTCAACTGAAACTGTGTAACCAACTTTTTGTTGCAATCGTCGAAGGCTATAATGTTCCATGCTATATAAACTCCATTACATGCCCCTGTTTTAGCGAGTGGAATTATTATTTAAGCAAGTCTGATGACTTCATTATCATAGTATATGTTTCCATTCTGTGATGGAAACTTTTTAGTTTTGATATTATATTAATTTGTTAAAAACTGAGCAGTCCAAACATCAATTCGACTTTAATACAATATCATGATCTTGTTGATGCAGTCTTAGATTTGTTTTTCCCTATGTGTGTGTGTGTGTAATGCATCTTATATCCTGGCTCGCTCATGTTCATAATTAATTACTCGCAATAGATTTTGTGCAATCAAGCTTTTGATAACAATCTATTAATGCAGTTATCAGTTTTCTTCACTTGCCCATTTGTTGCAGAACTGGAGCGAACCTGAAATGCGTTCAGTTTACAGGTGTTAAAAGACAGCAACACCAGGAAGACACCGGAAGTGGGGCCTATTATATTAAGCCACAATTCACTAGTTGGTTATTTTGGTTTCTATTCTGCTCGATATTTATATATACTCTATCTATGTTACTACTGGTGTTATCAAATTTTGGTCCGGGTGGGACATGTCTGAACGATTGATTCAAGTATTAATGATATTGGGTCTCTCTGAACTTGGCCTCTTAACTCACATGTTTTGCTGAACTTCATGCATAGAGATCAAGGCTATTTATTGTGCTCATTATTTATTCTACTGCTGTAGATATGAGAGACCATGACGCCTACTGTTTATTTTTTGTGATTGGTTTGTGGTTTCATCGGTAATTTGATTCATTGTGGATTACAGGCTTACAACCCACGTTCACAATGTTCCTGGAGAACTGCCATTAATTGGATATCACATAGATAGAGGTGCATCTCTCAGAACTAGTGCAAAGCTATGTTCACATGCAGCAAAATAATTCTTTCAGCGTTCGAAGCAAAATCTAGAGAGAGCGATTCAAGGGTTAGTTATGTCGAACTAATGCTTACAGAATAAAATCCAGATTTTTCAGATAAAAAAGATGTGAATATTATCTTAGTTAATAAGGCTTCATGGTTTTGATCAATGCCCGCTGATTAACAATTTCTCCATATTGAACTTATATTCAGTTATGTTTTAATCTCTCATTATTGTACTAGTCATTTATCCGGGAACTTGCTTAAGGATACTCATAAGCGATATTTGATTCGGCAGGGGTATCTCAATTTAAAATACTTGGCCTTCACAACTATTCTCATTAATACTTCCACTAATTAGGCCTTCACAACCATTCTCTGTATATTAAATGTATTTTGTATAACCCATACCATATAGACATTTCCATTTCTTGATGGCTTCATGTAAATTATCGGGGGGTTACCCTAAAAAAGGAAAAAGAAAAAAAAAGTAAACTATCGGGGCCTAGAGCAACAAGGACCATTATGGGCTTTTGGCATTGCATCATTCACACTGCATTGACATGGACGACAATGGCTTGTTGGTTTTCCTTTTGTGCTAGTCTGAATGTATAGAAAGTCAAGAAAGTTCAGAGAAAACTAGAGTAGTCTGAATGTACAGACTTACTTCACAAAGTTCAGAGAAGTAGTCTGAGTGTACACAAAGTAGTTTGATAATTCAAGCATGTGGTAATCAAGCGTTAATACATACGGGAAACACAGGGAACTATTTTTTTGGCAGTAGGAGAACTTTATCATTGATTAAATATTATATCACGAACAAAAGCTCCAACACAAAAAAAAGAAAAGAGTACTGACATGAAAAAAAGAAAGAAAGAAAACACTACTGTCGGACAAAGGACGATTAAACTAGCAGTACGTGTCCATGCCTACTACTGCTCATCTTCAAGCTACGCGCGGGCCTGTTCCATGATGTGGGGCTATTCCCTCTTGCAGCATTCGAAGAGCTCGTTCTCCTGCCGTCTCCTCAGTTTGCGGTAATTGCGGTTCTTGCACCTGTTCTTGCCATATTGGTTCTTGCACATGTCACGGAATTTGTTCTGGAGATACCTCCTCTTATCGCTGATGATACGTGATGTCAGCTCGCCACGACGGAATGGCGACCTACCTTTGAGAAACTCAATCAAGAGCGCAGATGGAGGTACGTGTGCGGGGCCGGTCTTCCTGAGGAGCCTCCCATCGGCTTCTACAAGATGGATGTTGTCATCTCTGTGCCAGCAGTTGTAGTGCTGAGTCGGTGTGGTGTCGTCGGAGTCGGAGTCGGAGTTGGAGCCGGAGTCAGAGTCGCCACTGTAGTTGGAGCTAGCTGCCACAAAAGACGTGGCCGCGATGTTGGATGCAGCCTTAACGTTGGAAGGGCCGCTGGAGTCGCTGCCAATGTTGGAGCTACCGGCCACAAAGGATGTGGCCGTGCACGCGGGCTTGGTGTTGGAAGCACCGTTGGGGAAGGAGGCGCCATCATCGCCGCAGGAACTGTTATTGTCCTCCTCACCCGATGAAAGGTAGACGACGGTGTCACCGTCGTCGGAGTCGATGATGTTAATCACCTCCGCCTCATCGTCATCGGACAGGGGAATAGAGGAGATGAAGTAAGGATGTGTTGGCGCCATGGGACTGCTCGTGTTGCTGATTGTGTTGTGCCTCGAACGCCTCATGTATATATACACACTAGCTACGAGATTGGAACGCAATGGCGAGAATGAGGAAGCACTTGTGGCGCCAGTTTTTACAGCTTGTTGGCGCCAAAATCATGCGCTGCCTCCCCTCCTCCGTCGTAGAAGTGGAAACTAAGCAAGGAAGGAGGCAAAATACAATCAATCGCCCGCATAAAAATGCGGAAATGTTAACGCCCACATGTGTGGGCGTTTACCACCCCGACCACACGCAAGCATCTCCGTTGGCAACTGTGTGCACGAATCTTGGAACAAACAGGCCGGTTTTCGGCGCCACGTAGGACGAGTCTCGTGTGCGGTGTGCGAGTCAGTTCGCCCGCACGGTGGTTGCCATCTCGTGGTCAGCGGTTGCCACTCAGAGGCGTGCGGTGGAACTGCCATGCGCCCACACGCCATGCTCCGACCGCGGTTGACGTCAAACACGTCGCACACCCCTCCACCCTCTCCCTCACGGTTCCTGTAACGCCCCGTGACCGATGTGCCAGGTGTCGTCCAGTTATTCGCTGTTGTCGCCTTGTCATTTGCTTGCGTGTTGCATTTCATCATGTCATCATGTGCATTGCATCATCATGTTTTCAAAGCTTGCATCAGTCCTGGTCTCCTCGTTCCGTCCGTTGTCCGTTCTGAGCCCAGACACACTTGCACGCGCCCGCGGCATGTCCAAAATATTATTTTGTAAGTGGCCGGAAAATGTTCTCGGAATGGGATGAGAGTTGACGTGCGGTCTTATTATAGTGTAGACAAACCGCCTGTCAAGTTTCATCGCAATCGGAGTTCGTTTGACGCCCCAACGGATATATATAGCGGCAATAGTAGCCGGTCAAAACGTCGGACGTTTTCGGTCTCCGGAAACAGTTGCCGGGCTGCACTCCTCTCCTCTCATCTCAGCCCAACCTCTCTTCATAGCCCTCTAGCCCACCTATCTAACCCCCTCCGCTCCGGGTCGTCCGATCGCAATCGTACGGTCCAAAAGCGGCCCCAAACCCCCAACCCTAGCTCCTCCTGCTATATATAGCAGCCCCCCTTGCCATTTTAGGCCTTCTCCTTCATCCTCCTTGAAATCCGCGCCCCCAATCATCAGACAGCCGCCTCCCACCTCCTCTCCTCAAATTCTGCTGCCGGCCACCTCGTCCCTGCCACTTGGCGCGCTGCTAGTGGCCAGCCGCCGCTCCAGTAGCGCCCGCAGCCAACGGGAAGCTGCCACGTCGCCTCCCCGCGCCCCACATCGCCCCGCGCCGCCAGGCCCGCTCCAAGCCCGCCCGGGTCCCGATCTGGGCTCTGAGGCCCGCACCGTGCCGCTCCACCCGATCTGCATCGCCTTGCTGCTCCCGTGCCGGTCTTCAGCGACCTCGCCCAGCGCCGGTGACCGCCGCCCTCGTGCGCCTCCAGCTCCGCCGTCCGATGTCGCCTGCTCGCCTCCGCCCCGAGTCTCTCTCCTCCATGCCGTATCCTGCCCCGCGCCGCCGCTGACATGGAGCTCTGACGAGCTCTCGTGGGACCCCTCGCCGTCGCCGGGAATGGAGCCCCGGTGAGCTCCTTGACCCAGATCCGGCCTCTTCGCGCCATCCGCCGCCACGTCTGCTTCCTCCTCGTCGGATCCGCCTCTGACCTTGTCGTCCCCGTCGCCCTCACCGGCGAGCGCCGCCGTGCGTCGTTCGGATCGGGAGGAGCCCCGATCCCTCTCCTCTGCGTCTGTGTCCAGGTGGGCTGCGACCCGCCCAAGGCCCAGCCTGCTCCTCCGCGGACCCAGCAACCACGTCCAGCGGGCCGGCCCAGCAACCGCAGCCATCATCGCTGGCCTCCTCTGCCAAGCCGGGCCGAGGCCCATGGTGAGGCCACCCCAACGCCCATCCTTTTTTTTCCTCTTTGTTGGGCTTCCTGTCCAGATTCAGCCCGTTGATATTTTTTCAGGATCTGTGAATTTGTCTATTTATCCTGAGACTGCTGTTTTACAGAAAACCCCATGTTGTTCATGCATATAATAACTCACAATTCGTGCATCGGATTAAAATGTTTTATATATGAATCTTGCTCAGAATTTTGTGTAGATTAATAATATCCAACTTTCATCTATATTTAAAATGTTTTAAATGATGTTTGTTTAAATTTGCTCCTATGCCTTGCTAAAATGATCTATTTCATAACTAAATAACCGTAGCTCGGTTTTAAATAAACTTTATATGTAAATGGGGTAGAATTTTGCCTAGTTTATCATGGTGACCTTTATTTGCATATTAAACAACTCTAAAATTGTGTTTAGGGCAGAACAGGACCTAATCTAAAATATGCATATGGGGAGTTTCCGGAATTGTTGTTCGTTGCTCCCGGCCTCATTTAAACTTGACTAGATAGGTAGTTTTACTTTGCTTCACCCTCTTGCCATGTTAACCAACATTTAATATTGTTGAGTACATAAACGAGATCAAACTAAATAACTTGTTGTGGTGTTTCGTCAATATGCAACTCGTTGCATATTGATCTCCACTTAATTTGTAGAACTGCTTGTGCACTTTGCCATGCCATGCTTCATTAAACCGGACATGCATCATACTCGTTTGTGCATCGTGCCATGTTGATGTGTTGGTTATTTACTATGTTGTGTGCTTCTTTTCCGGTGATTGCTTCTTTGGGTTGGTTTCGATAACGTCGAGGTTGTGAGGATCCATTCGTCTACGTCCGTTTGTCTTCTTCATGGACTCGTTCTTCTTCCTTGCGGGATCTCAGGCAAGATGATCATACCCTCGAAATCACTACTATCTTTGCTATGCTAGTTTGCTCGCTCTTTTGCCATGCCAATGCTACGATGCCTACCACTTGCTTGTCAGCCACCCAAATTGCCATGTTCAGCCTCTAACCCACCATGTCCTAGCAAACCGTTGATTGGCTATGTTACCGCTTTGCTCAGCCCCTCTTATAGCGTTGTTAGTTGCAGGTGAAGATCGAAGTTTGTTCCTTGTTGGAACATGGAGATGTTGTTCCTTGTTGGAACATGTTTACTTGTTGGGATATCACAATATATCTTACATAATTAATGCATCTATATACTTGGTAAAGGGTGGAAGGCTCGGCCTTATGCCTGGTGTTTTGTTCCACTCTTGCCGCCCTAGTTTCCGTCATATCGGTGTTATGTTCCCGGATTTTGCGTCCCTTACGCGGTTGGGCTATAATGGGAACCCCTTGACAGTTCGCCTTAAGTAAAGCTTCTCCAGCAATGCCCAACATTGGTTTTACCATTTGCCACCTAGCCTTTTCTTTTCCCTTGGGAGTCGCGCTCCTGAGGGTCATCATTATTTTACCCCCCGGGCCAGTGCTCCTCTGAGTGTTGGTCCACCTGTCAGCTACCGGTGGCTACCAGGGGCAACTCTGGGCTGGCCTACCCGTACCTAGGACAATCTGAGTGTGCCCTGAGAAAGAGATATGTGCAGCTCCTATCGGGATTTGTCGGCACATTCGGGCGGTGTTGCTGGTTTAGTTTTACCCTGTCGAAATGTCTTGTTGTACCGGGATATCGAGTCTGATCGGAATGTCTCGGGTGGAGGTCTATTCCTTCGTTGACCGTGAGAGCTTGTCATGGGCTAAGTTGGGACTCCCCTGCAGGGATTGAACTTTCGAAAGCCGTGCCCGCGGTTATGGGCAGATGGGAATTTGTTAACGTCCGGTTGTAGAAAACCCGAAGTTGACCTTAATTAAAATACATCAACCGTGTGTGTAACCGTGATGGTCTCTTTCCGGCGGAGTCCGGGAAGTGAACACGATGTTGGAGTTATGCTTGACGTAGGTTGTTATAGGATCACTTCTTGATCATACTTTTATCGACCGTGCTTTGCCTTCTCTTCTCGCTCTCATTTGCGTATGTTAGCCACCATATATGCTAGTCGCTTGCTGCAGCTCCACCTCATTACTCCATCCTTCCTATAAGCTTAAATAGTCTTGATCTCGCGGGTGCGAGATTGCTGAGTCCCCGTGGCTCACCAGATACTTCCAAAACCAGTTTGCAGGTGCCTATATTACCGAGCAGGAGACGCAACCAAGCTCAAGGAAGAGCTCGATGAAGATCTTGCCCTTTGTGATGTTTCGTGTTAGTTGATCAGTAGTGGAGCCCAGTTGGGGTCGATCGGGGACCTTTGTCGCATTTGGGGTTCTTCTTTTATTTTGGTTCCGTAGTCGGACCTTGATTGTATATGGATGATGTAATGCTTTATTCATGTAATTGTGTGAAGTGGCGATTGTAAGCTAACTATATATCTCTTTCCCTTATTATATTACATGGGTTGTGTGAAGATTACCTCACTTGCGACATATGCCTTCAATGCGATTATGCCTCTAAGTCGTGCCTCGACACGTGGAAGATATAGTCGCATCGAGGGTGTGACAAGTTGGTAATCAGAGCCTTCCCCGACCTTAGGAGCCCCATTGCTTGATCGTTTTTAGCGGCCGAGTTGTGTCTAGAAAAATGTTTTGAGTCCTTTAGGAATTATATATCGGAGAGTTTAGGAATTCTTTTTACTCCCCAGTCTCTTCATCGCTCTAGTAAGGCATCCTGACGTAGAGTTTTGACTCTTCTCTTCTCAAATTTCACTAAATTTTTTTTTTAGGATCACGCGGGTATCTTGGAATCGTTCCGATGGTTTTATGATGAGAACATTGTCTTGGTGTCTCCTGTCAGGGGTTTAGTGGAAGTGTCCCGGGGAGTTGAGCTCTGAGGTGTTGTCGTCATAATTTTATCGTTGCAGTTCTGGAATACCTGAGTTTAGTACGCCGACATCGAAAATCTCTTTTATGCAGTTGTTGGTGAGATAACCCCGATAACCCAGTACTGAGGTGAGTACGGGAGTATTGCCATGACTTGTATAACGGATGCTTTTCGAAGGTTGAGGTAGACGATTTCCGAAGGTTTCTTGGTTATGTGTTGAAGGATGGATACAGCTGGATGTAGGATTTGCTAGTTTGGGTGAGATATTATGCTTCCCCTGTATCCCCAACACCTGATTGCATAACCAGAAAATTTCGGGAGTTTCATAGGTGGGAATTCAAGTAGCTCTTAGGATATCTTTTCGACAGATGTATGATATGAAATTGGGGTTCGACGTCTAGTGGTCCGCCTATTCACGGTCGTTTTTACAGTGGTCTCGTTGTGTCTTAAAGAGTCCTTGGCTATGCCGACTCGGGGACACTTCGTATGTCATGTGCACTGCCTTGTACATGATGGTGCTGTACACTCGAGCCCGTGTAGGCCCCACCACGAAAACTTCGGACGAAATCTCTATCATATGTTTGTTCCGGCTTATTCTGCAAGCCAGTCCTTTGTTTTTGTTTTGAGTTGTGGTATTCGAGTTGCTTCAATGTCAAGTGTTGATTCCATACCTTTCCGAAATGGTGTTCTCATACTCCGATGTGAATACCAATCCTTCTCGACAATCGAGATTGTCATGTCAATCCTTTTCAACCAGCGTCTTTCTCTTCAAGTGGATCCGATCATTTCAACATTCGCAAGATCACCTCTCAGTTCTCTCAACGGTGTTTGTTTCATCCGTCCCAAGTTGTTTTTGTTTTCCCGCCCTCCCACCCCTTTTTCTTCAAGGACTCAGATTTCTTAATCGAGTATCCATTTTATTGATGGGAAGTTTCTCCATTCTTTTCCGTCAATGTTCTTATCCGGTGATTCTCATGAAGATTCTAATGGAGCTTCAAGTTCGTCATTCCTCGTTCTTTTCTTCTCCGGTGGATTTAATTCAAGCTTTGGTATTGAGCATACTCCTTTTCATTTTTCCCAATGCTTTTCTTATGCCGGTGCACCTCTTAATCATCCATCTCTCGCTATTAAATTGTTCCGGAGTGCTCAAGATATCTCGAAGATTCGTGTTTCCACTCTACTTTCGTTCAAGTTCTTTCGAGGATGTTCCCTCATTCAAGCCATTTAACTCAACCGGTGCAATCTCTCTTTTAAATCGTTCAACAGTGTTTTCTTTTGAGTGGGCCCTAACCCACAGGTCTTTTCCCAGGATCTTACCTGACTCTTCTATTTTCCCAGAGCTATCCTAAATTCTTCTCTAAGTTTGACGTAAGAATGAGTTATCATCAGTTAAATTCTTTTCTCCAAGATCTTTCAAATTCTTTTCATAGTTGGCTCAACCTCTTCGCTTTTGATTCTTCCGGTGTGCCTCAATAATTCTTGGTGGTGTTTATCATTGTCATTCTCATCATTTGAAGACCGAAGAAGAGTTTCTCTTTAATCTTGCTCTATTCTCTTCAAGATTCATGGTGCTAGCTTGTTGCCATCCTCTCATAATTGTTTTGATCGTGAGAATTCTTTTCATCCATCCGGAGTTATTCAAGAGTCTTCTCAGTTTGTCATCCGGAGTCCATCAATTCAGATTTATTCATTCTCAGTTTGCAGTTATCATTCTCCGATCTTACCGGTGCCTTGTTCAAGTGATCTTTAATCGGCTCGTGCTGTCTTCGTTCTCATGTATCTAAATACTCTAAAGTATCTTCATCCATTTTGCAATTCTTCCCGGTGATTTGTGCATTTGCTACGTTCAATTTCAATTCTTACGGTGGTTCGTTCAAGAGTTCTCTTTCTTTCTTATCATATCAATTCATTCGTTCTTTCCAAATCCTACCGGTGGTTCGTTGAAGACCTTCTCAAGTTTACGCCATATCTCTCTTAATCCTTTCCACAAGAATAAGTGGTATGCTAAATCCGTTGCTTGTCATCAATTTAAATTGGTGAAGGATACGCATAACATAATTCTTATTCTGGTTTCATCCAAGTGATTAATCCTTTCCTTCAGAGTTTGTCCAGGAGGAATAAAATTCTTGGCTGCTTGTTGTTCATCTTTCTTCCGGAGTTCTAAGTTTTCCGCATTATCTCGTCGCGAAACTCCATCTGAATCATCGCAAGGCTTCACCTTGTGTTTCAACTTCTCTTTCTTTTTATCATCCTTTTATTACCGGAGTTCTTCATGGAGGCTCTACATGGTGGTTCATCAAGGATTCCTTTCATTCTTCAATTGTTCTTCAGGTTTTCTCTCGAAGTTATGACCCGCCAAGCTATACTCTAAAATAAACATGGTGCTCAACACATGTTTTGTTTTGAGGAGCTCAAGTATTCTTCATCTTGCATTTCGAAGTGCAATTCTTTCTACTTTATCTTTTGAGGTGGTATTATGTTATTCTTGATAATGTTCCCTTCGTGTTTCATGATTCACAAATTATCAAGAATGAGGTAGTTTAAATCCATTAATCTCGTCATTGGAGTTATCTTGGATTATATTTCACCTTAAGCCTTCCCTAAGGATGGTTGTTATTATGGTGCTTATAAATGATCCAAGTTTCTTCATTTATCCTCCCGGTGAAATAAGTTTCTCGTCTTCTTGTTCATATCAATCCAATCTTGTTTTTCGTAAGTGGCAGGTTGTCACCTCATTATTTGAGATGTACTCCACAAGACCATAGCAAGCTTATCTTTTCGTTGTTGGTTTTCAACAACTCCATTCTAGCATTTGTTGTATCTGTCATCTCTCAAGATCTTGTTTCCCTTCGTTCCGGAGTCATTGTGATGTTGCTCTTTTCAACACATCATATCGTTTGTCAAAGATCATGTTCTTTTCGTGCTTATCCATTTAACTGGAGTGTCGTGTCCTCTGCTCAAGTTATTTTCATCTTATCTAGTCTTGTATCACTTTTCAACCGGAGTGTTGTTCGAATTTGTTCTTCCTTGATCCCCTTCGTTAACCAGAGTGTTGTGTTCTCATTCAAGTTCTTTTCATCTTATCAAGTTTTTCCTTCTTATTTCAGTCGGAGTGCTACCCAAATTATATCATTCTTACTCCTTCTCTATCTACTTTTAACCGGAGTGGTTTCAATATCTATCTTATCACTAAACCTCTTGGTTCACATCATATTCCTTGTTCCTCTTGGCCAACGAATTGTTTGCAATCTTGGTCATCAATGTTATTTTGTTTCTTTCAATGTGTTCAACCTCTCAAGGATCTTTGGTTTCACTCATTGGTCAAAGAAGCAACTTAGTTTACCTCTTCTCTTTCTCTTCTGTTTTCCCTCCGGTGCCATTCTAGATCTCGGGACGAGATCCTCTCGTAGTGGTGGAGTGTTGTAACGCCCCGTGACCGATGTGCCAGGTGTCGTCCAGTTATTCGCTGTTGTCGCCTTGTCATTTGCTTGCGTGTTGCATTTCATCATGTCATCATGTGCATTGCATCATCATGTTTTCAAAGCTTGCATCAGTCCTGGTCTCCTCGTTCCGTCCGTTGTCCGTTCTGAGCCCAGACACACTTGCACGCGCCCGCGGCATGTCCAAAATATTATTTTGTAAGTGGCCGGAAAATGTTCTCGGAATGGGATGAGAGTTGACGTGCGGTCTTATTATAGTGTAGACAGACCGCCTGTCAAGTTTCATCGCAATCGGAGTTCGTTTGACGCCCCAACGGATATATATAGCGGCAATAGTAGCCGGTCAAAACGTCGGACGTTTTCGGTCTCCGGAAACAGTTGCCGGGCTGCACTCCTCTCCTCTCATCTCAGCCCAACCTCTCTTCACAGCCCTCTA